>NC_056663.1:72094626-72401431 GCF_018350195.1 Panthera tigris | reverse complement strand
TAGGCACTAGAGAGGCCATGGTAAATGTAACAAAAAATGCCCCTGTCCTCATGGAGCTTGCATTCTGGCTCTTCTGCAAAGGTCACACAGACAACACATTTTAATTTACCTTATCAGCTGTTTTTTCTTAGATAACTTTTGAAATCTGCCTGCCTCAGTTTTCTTACCTATACACTAGGGTTGCTATGAAGGAAGGAAAATACTTTGAACACAGTTAATACTAAACATATGGGTTAAAGTCAGGGGATGAGGTATGCAAAAATGCTATGAAAACTGGAAAGCAACGTACATAATTTGACTCATAAATTATCATGGGGTGGACCACCTTGGAAGCTACTTTGCCTGTGACTTTTATGCTGTTTGCCCTTGGAGGAGGGACCGTCATATCTGATGACCTCCTTCCTGTTTTTAGTGCCACTTCTGGGTATTCACCGGTATTACGAATCCCTGGAAACCCACCTCCAGGAGCCTCACCCCTTGGGAAGTCATTTGGTCTACTTGGTTTATACCCAGTATAAGGAATCTTGAGTGAACTTTTAAACTCTTGAGTCTGTCCTACATAATGTTTATAAAAAGCTAAAATTCCTTTTGAACATTTATTTTGTAAAAGAAACTTCTGTCATCATCGTGTTTAATTCTTTTCGTCACACCAAAATGATTGGAAATTTTCTGCTACGTCACTCTGCAAAGCTAATCAGGTCCTGGTTATTTCATGACTATGGGAACGTGGATGCTTAGCTGAGGTCCTCACGATCTATAGAGCAATAAAAGGGAGAGCATCGTTACATTGTCGTATCACGTGTTGGGTAGAAATTGGGCCTGTTTCAGGCAGAAAGATCATTTCGGGGCTGCAGGTTCTGGGAAGACAATTACATAATGCCTTCCAGTATTTGTGAATAATATTCTTATAAGATTTAATGAATATGTTGGTTTCCATAGTGAAATTAAGTCCAAACAAAGCATAAGGTGAAGCTTGAATAGAGTGTGTAGAAGTGTAATATTGTAGTCACATGCCCAACATCAAAACGAGCATCAACATGAGTCATCAACTCACATCTTCCTGACGGAAGGAAATATGGAAAACACTCCAGTGTTCAGGACTTTTTAAAGTGACTTTAATATGAGGCACCTCTGGCCTGGTGACTTAAAATTTTGTAACATCAAATTTCTTAAAAATACTGTAAGTTAAAAAAAAATATTTTAAAGTACAAGGTAGAAAAGGAAAGCCATCTAAAGTTCTATCACCTGAGATAACTACCATAACATTTCATGCCTACACAGCACACACCTTAAATTTTACTTAAATGATATATGACACGTGCTGGGATTTTTTGACATGACATATTAAATCTTTTTTTTATGTCCTCCCTCCCACTGGTCATTTTTAACTGCTACATGTGCATCTCTCCGTATCTTTCTCAATGCATATGATCATATACAAACACACATAACAGGGCACTTTTTTAATTCATTGTTTTACAAGAGTGAACTCCATTATATATGCATCTCTCCATATTGCTTCTATAAGTCAACAATAAGTTGTTAAATTTCCTCAAGTTAACTGGTATGGATTGAACTCATTTAAAAAAAATTTTTTTAATGCTTATTTATTTTTGAGAGAGAGCATGAGCAGGGGAGGGGCAGAGAGGGAGAAGGAGACACAGAATTTGAAGCAGGCTCCAGGCCCTGAGCCATCAGCACAGAGCCAGATGCGGGGCTCGAACCCATGAGCCGTAAGATCATGACCTGAGCCGAAGTTGGATGCTTAACCGACTGAGCCACCCAGGCGCTCCTGAACTCATTTTTTAAAAAGGCTATATACTATTTCATGTTATGGATAAACTGCAATCCAATCATTCATTTTCCCACTGATGAATATACCTTTTATTTTTAGGTTTCACCCCTATAAATAAGGCTGCCATCCATTTTTTTTTTTCTGCCTGTGTATCTTTACATTTGGTACTTTTCTGTCCAGGGAAAGATTCCCATGGATGTGATTGACTGTACAATGAATACTTTGGACTGGAGAGGTAATTCAGCCAAATGGAATGTGTTTTCTGGAAGTGGGGTATGAGTGATACAATGAATGACATAAGTGGTCAGGTGAACCTTAGAAGCTCTCCGTCACGATCTGAGCATCGTATGTGCTCTTTTTTAAAATTAAAAAAGATTTTTTTTTTTTAATTTTTGAGAGAGAGTGAGTGAGAGAGAGTAAGGAAGGGACAGGGCGAGAGGGAGGCAGAGTGTCCAAAGCAGGCTCTGTAGCGCAAAGCTGATGTGGGGCTCGAACTCAGGAACTGTGAGATCATGATCTGAACCGAAGTCCAACGCTCAACCTCCTGAGCCACCCAGGTGCCCAGAGCATCGTATGTACTCTAAAAAATGCATACTGACTAAAAAAAAAAAAAAAATGCATACTGACTAATGGAATGAATGAGTGAAAGAGTACTTGCAGAACCCCCCCCCCTTTTTTTTTTTCTTTATGGCTCAAAATCCATTTCAGTGAAGTGACAAAATCAGATCGCTGTGTTTCTTGTGTCATATAAACTTTGTTCCAGTCACCTGTTGAGTTTCATGATCTGGGGATGATTGGCCCATTAATTTGTTGCCATTTCTTGCTGTGTTTTATATGCTTATTTGTGTTGCTGATAACCTGCCTTGGATGTCCACGTCCTCCAAGATATCATGTCTCCCGCCATTGGTATTCCCTCCATGAGTTCTACTCAGGACACCTATCACACAATTTTAGTGCTACCATTAGAAATAAATTTTCCCAAAGGTTCTTTTCCTTTTACTTCTGTTATGTTCTGTTCCAGTTCTGATTGTAAATTCTCCAGACAGCTGCCAGAAGTCAGCAGGGTTTGAAAGCTCTAATTATCTGATGGCCATTTTCCATATTTTGTGCTCCAAATATTTGTATTTTTATATCAATACATGAATCTTCCTTCCTGGGGGTAGTTTATACACCAAATTCAGATTTGGATTAATGACTAGGGATGCACTACTCATAAAATGAGTACTCATGTTTTAGTTTGATGGAATGAAACAGTTACATTTAGGTTCTTACAATTCAGAAAGTCAAGGCTCATTATTTCATTTACTTGCTAATTTCTAATGGCCCCCTTAGTGTGCTAACTGGAAATCTTGAACAACTTAATCATCCATGAGTTATTGGACACCCAGAGCAGCAGAATTTTATTTCAAAAAATGCATCAAGATTAGTATATGTGCCTATAATATTTTTAAGCTTTTACGAATGACTTATATTTTGCCTGCAGTCAGATTTGGTAAATTTGTCAGTGCACTCTGTACATCTATGAATAGCAGTATACAAAGATTACAATGTAAAAATTTTTAAATGTTTCTTGAGGGGTTTTCAGTTTTTATTTGATTTTTTTTTTTTTTTTTTTTTGCCTTTCAGGAAAAGATGAGACCATTACCTCCACAAAACTTAGGAAGAAGAGGAAGAGATTCCTCCCTTGATCTCTCCTCAGTTAACCCTTAAGCACCCCTCAGAGAGTCCCTAAGTCACAGATCTCTTTATGAAAGGTGGGATTGAGAGCTCTTAAGGACATGAAAAAAATAGGCTTACATGGAAAAACAAGTGAGATTTCCTTTTAAATTCTAGAGAAACCTAAGGATAACATGAAAAAGAAAACAATTAGGGAGAAGAGAACAGCTACAATAATGAGGACTAATATCTACTGGGTTCTTAATACTTGATAGCAATTTATATGCCTATTTTATTTATTTATATTGTAACTTTGCAAAGTTGGTACGGTATTACCATTTCCATGAGGAAATGATGGTTTTGACACATAAAGTACATCTCCTAGGTTACTCAATTGGTAATTGACCATGGTGGACTGGAACCCAGATCTCTCTGACCCAGAAGTCCATCATATTACCATCCTCCTCTGTGGAAGAAGGGCCTCTCTTGGGTTGTTTTCTGCCTGATGATCTTTGGGAAACTGCTGCAGCTGGTAGAGGCCTTCTGTTTCTGTGGCCCATCATCTGCCCTGGCCTCTTGTCCTCCTCATGTCAAGTATCTAGATACCTAGCAGGATTACCTGCCCAGTGGAGGCTCAGTTGGCTCTGGCTGTTTCTTATGCCACTTCTTACCCTTGCCATGCCCTTGCTGGCCTCAACTTTGTTCAGATCTCCTCTAGACTCTGCCCAAGAGTCATGCCCTTTGCCATGCCATCATCTCAAAGGCTCATTTGAAGACAGGGTTTCCTAAAGCTTTGTTGGCCCACTTGTGGGATGGGGAAGAACTGGGGAGAGAAGCTAGTGAAGGAGATCCAAGTCAAGTAGTATCTGGTACACATGTCTCAGTATCCCCAGAAGCCTTGCTTCATGTACACCAAGGAAGGCTTCTCATCCTGTGGGCATAAGTCAAGAATACAGACACCGTACGCAGTTTCTGAACTGAATATTTATCTTCTTGGTAGGAAGAGATCTTTACTCTAATTTAAATATAGAACACGAATACAAGACTTGATGATTTCTGCCGCTTACATGGTCTGCAATTTATTTGAAAGTACTTGCGCATAAATAGTGTGAAGTGCATATGGGTACACGTTCTACATTCCATGAAGAGTTAACGTTAGGAATACCTTAATCAGGCCTCCACACGCTAGGAGTTTTTAGTTAACATTTAAAGACCCAAATTATGAATCCACATTCTACAGCAAGTGCTTTATTTTTATTTTTATTTTTTTTAAATTGTTTTAATGTTTATTTATTTTTGAGAGAGACAGACAGACAGAATGTAAACAGGGGAGGGGTAGAGAGAGAGGGAGACACAGAATCTGAAACAGGCTCCAGGCTGTCGGCTGTCAGCACAGAGCCCGACGCGGGGCTCGAACTCACGGACAGCGAGATCATGACCTGAGCTGAAGTCGGATGCTCAACCGACTGAGCCACCCAGGCGCCCCCAGCAAGTGCTTTAAATATTGTTAGTGGGTCTATATTGAAGTTCTCCTTAAAGAACACAAGGATTGTGAAGAGTACATTTTCACTGGAGAAATATAAAACATGCAGTTGGGTAGGAAGACCGTACAGACACTCCTGGCCTTGTGTGATCAAAGTATAAAATATAGCAAGTCTTTCAGCCCGTCATCAAAACAGTGTTGTATCAAGCCTGAGAACGCTCTTGCAAATAACTTGTGGGATCACTTCTGTATAGAAAGCGGTGAGCTTGTGGTTACAGTTGTATGTTTGCTTTTGTGAGTGGGAGCTAATGAATAATTGTACCACTCATTAGTAATGTGACTGTGAGCAAATTACCCAAACTTTCTGAATCTATTTCTTCACCCAAAGAAATGGAGGTAATAGTTTCCATTTCATAAGGCGCTTGATGAAGACTAAATAAGATGAAATATGTAAGGTTTTTAGTTTGAGTAGATGCTCAGTAAAGTTTCGTGTTCTTCTCTCCGTTAGAGTTTTGTGCAGAAACTCCAAAAAAAGTCAGAATGCTAGGATGCACATTAATCAGTTCTTCCAGACACCAGTCTTATTTAGCTTTCTTCTCACGTCATGGCATAAAGGAGCAGTGACATTGCATCTCACGTGAGGATTATTTTCTGATATTAAAACATAAAGGAAAAATAACATATGGTCAAAATAGTCTTGAAAACCCATTAATTCACACGTGAAGGACAATAAAACTCATACTTTGGTGTATAGAGCTCCGTACCATGAAATGTATCTAGAGGTGTCAAAAAATATAACGTACTACACAGCAAACAATTCCATAAAATTCCAAATCTATATGTATGATATATAGCAGGCAATTCCACAAAAGTTTCTGAGTATGATGGAATCCGAGTATGATTTTATGACTCAGAAACTAAGTCAGTCAAGAATTTTACTTTGTGTAGTTTCTAACTTGCTTCTCTTCATTGCCTATGATTTTGTTAGTTCCCATACTTTTGTATTAATTCGTCAGTGTCTTCACTGGATGAAATCGTTCCTGCCCACTCATCTGAAAGGTAATCAAGGTGTTCCACTTCTTTGTCAGTGGTCAGAAAACTCCTAAAAATCACTCTTTCCAAGCTTTCTGGACACGTAATTACTGGTTTAGGCTGGACTGTGTCACATACTCACAGATATAAGATTATTTTGTGGACTAGCAGGTAGAATTACCAGGCTATTTGAGTTGTTCTCTTTAATTTCTTCTGCTCAATGTACATAATTAGGTTTTCTTATATTAAAAGTATAGCAACTACATTGTTTATGAAATTATGTTGAAAGTTCCCATGTCCTATATGCAGGCAAGTACTGTTATTGTTGATGCTTTTATTAAAAGTGTTACTCTGGAGAAAGAAAAAGAGTATAAAGACCCCAAAGAGGCATCTTTGGGGTCCAGACTTCTAGGACGGGAAAATGCTCCTAGTTGATGGATATCTGAAATATACATAGCAAATGCTTATTGGCCCTCATCTTGGACCAATAGGCAGGAGCCCCTACCCAGAGAGAGGCAGTCACTTGGGCCACTAGCTAGAGGTGACAAATGGCGAGTAGGTGGGTATGTCAGCTTGGTGTCTGGAAAGCGAGTTTTGAGATGCAACCAGCCAAAGCCAAACTATGCCCAAGGAGCTATCACCAATAACAACATTTAGTGGGGGTAGTGGGCGTGGCTTCTGATTGGCAGGAGTCTCTTCTTCTTTGCTCTCAAGTTCCCTGATGAATTACCTGGATTTCCTCATATCTGCATTGTGGTCTGAGGCTCTCTAACTGAGGGCCGTCCTGAAGGCAGTGCTGCGGAAGGCTGTCTGTTAACTAACTGCACTCTGCACTTCCTGCAAGGTGTGCCATAAGTCTTGTTTGGGAGGCACCAACCTTAAAAACAAACACACACTACCTTTTTTTGGAAGAAGATAATCGATAGCACCTATTCCCTTTAAAATTAGCTTTCAAGTCAAATTTTGTTCATTGAGTGACTTTCCTGTTACTGCAGTTTGCCCAGGACTGTGCACTTGAGCATGTGCCCAAGTTCCTGTGGTACCCACCGTGGGGTACCACACAAGTGAAGATGTTACAAAGACATGTTTTTTTTACCAGGTTTTGAAAACTGTATCTTAGATAGAGTTTCTAAATTATGTGGAAAAAAATATTGGGAGACTGAAAATAATAAATTTGTTTTTAAAATTAAAAAACATACAGAGGAAATTTTTAAATGTTTATTCCGGTATCTACTACGTGATAGATGTTATTTTAAAGACGTTTGTCTAAAAACAGGAAAATTCACCCAGTGTAATTTCTAAATTATAACCGGTCTTAAAAGCCAATGGCCTTTCAACATTCAATTTCTCTTATTTTTCAATATTCTTTAAAAAGAGAGCTCCATTAGCCCGTGTGGCCACAGTGCCTGCCAGCTGATGTAGTTCTTAATGGCATGGGAACAAAACACTTCACCATTACAGAACAAAGGATGTCAACCAGAGTTGGTTCCAAATACCTCTTCACTGTTCCAGTTCTACTCCAAACTCAGAGAGTGGGACATCACAATCTATGAACCCATGTTAGTGGAGGACAAATTTCCCCATGGACCACATGTTTGATTTCTTTCTTAGGAAAGATCAAAAACACACTAGGAAAAATGGAGAGTTTTGTTATAAAATGGCTTACATTTGCTTTCATTTAGATAGTTACCTTTTTTACTTGTCTCTTCTTAGTAAATGGCTTTCAGACTTGGTTGTTTTAGAACATCGTTTTATTTTTATTGAATTTCAAATATCTTCTTTGTGTCAATCATTAGGTTGTCAAATTTCTGTCAATTCTTGTAGACCTATTTTTAAAAACCATCCACAGGTTATAGTGGATGGTGCTTAGGTCTCCTTTCCAGGAAAGGGAGTGCCCTAAGTGAGGACTGACCAGTTCACTATGATCGGCTGGCCTTCTGTCTGGGGACTTGTCTGATGGGTTATTTCTAGTTATGACACATTTGTAATTTTTTCCCTTCCCTAAATCAGCCCTCAAACTGTCTTGTCTCTGAGACATATTGATCCTTCTTTGTTGTGGAGATGATGCATCAATTTCTCACAGACAGATGTGCTTAAACAGTTATTAACGTATACTTTACCTTTCTAAGTCTGTTACCTTCCTTCATTTTGTTCTGACAAGAGAGCCTACATTTATCTCAGGTTGTCAGAGTTGATAATGGGAAACAAAGATATCATGTTGTTAGCTTTTAGGTGTTAAAAGTTTCAGCCTAGGTAAAGGACAAATATATATAAGAAAAAATATTTACTAACTGACCATGATCCTCCCTCCAGCCAAGACTAGAAGAAGCCAAGACTTTCTCTAATGAGGAAGCAGAATTGGAGGAGGAACATGAATCAGGGATGGTGTTTGATAAAATTCTCTAGGTTGATTCTAAGAGATCTAGGAGTAGAATAATTTTAGCTCTGCTTTGCCTGGAGATCTGAGAGATGGTCACCTCCACCCAGAGCTCCTGTGCCAGCAGGACTCTGAAAAGCAAGTAGAGACAGCCATATGGAGTGCCTAGAGTAACAGGGTAGGCTGAGACATCCCCGGAGAGAAACCTAACCACACAAGTGCCTTCCTGCATGGCGGGGGAGGGTCCAAAGACCTGCAAAGATAAGGAAAGTATGGATCTCTGACAGAGACTTGCATGCCTAAGAGGGGCCTGACTGTGTGGGAAAGAGGGCCGGATTTTCCCAGGGATTTTCCGGATCAGAACAAGGAAGATACATGGCATCTGTGACAGAAACCCATGGAGACATCAGAAGCCTAGAATGTGCGAAGGAAGAGAGATGATACTACCTAGGGACAGAATGGGACCATATCTCTCAGCAGATGTCAGGTACTATTCATTCTCCCTGGAGCTGAGTCACCCAGTGAAAGGGAGGGCAAAGAGGGAAGATAACTGGATTTCACAGACTTGTTCTTAAGAGTGGCAATTCAAAGAAACTTACTTATTTTAGGACTCCATGCTGGGAAAAATGCAGTACCAAACAGAGGTACACTGAGTTATAGGAAAGTAAGGTTATATTTTGCACACCAAGTTTGTGATGTGAGAAAACTGCACCTCTATTAGCCTTTGGATTATAATTTGATTTCCAGTGATGTTTCCTTAAATTTGCCGGCCTGTAGAAGTGTCTGCTCTCGTTGGCAATCATATTGCTTAGCACGGCTAACTCTATGGCAATTTTGGCTTGTCTGTGGGACTTTTAATGAGCTTGAATTGTGTAAGTGCAAGCTGGAGGGATGGGTTCCCTACCGACAAAATGAATGGCTGCATCTGCAGAGTTGAGGACAAAACGTGGCATAGGGTGACATCACCGAAGGAGTGCAGTCTAATGAGTCTCTCCTGGGGTCACATTAGGGTGAGCCCTCTCATGGATTTCCCACGAAACTGGGAGCTCCTTGAAGAAAGGGACTAAATCTTACCTACCTTTTCATCCTGTGTCCAGACTAGTTCATGCCAGATATAAGTTTTCCATAAATATTTAATAAACTAGCCAAACTAAATATATTTCTGCCTCATTTTGATTCCTAGTGTCTTTCTAAGCCTTGTTAACTTAACCTTTCCTCCTAGATGGCACTTTCCTTTCTGGAGAGGATGGTATATTGCAGGAGCCTCCCTTTCTATGCTGCTGTTTTGAGAAGCACGGGAGTGGGCATTCAGGTTCTCACATCCACTCCTGCTGGGAAGGAGCCTTGAAGACAATGAGAAGTAAATATTGTAGGAGGGCAATATAAAAAGGGACCAAATAGCCAAACTGTGGAGCAAATACTTAGGGAAGGGCTTATTTTATTTTATTTTA
The DNA here is from genome assembly GCF_018350195.1 of Panthera tigris. Classification (NCBI taxonomy): domain Eukaryota; kingdom Metazoa; phylum Chordata; class Mammalia; order Carnivora; family Felidae; genus Panthera; species Panthera tigris. Next base: position 72,391,637 of record NC_056663.1, on the reverse strand, counting down.
TTTTATCTCATTTTATTTTCTTTTTGAGAGAGAGAGAGAGAGAGAGAAAGAGAGTGCATGAGAGAGTGAGTGGGGAAGGGACAGAGGGAGAGGCAGAGAGAGAATCTTGAGCAAGCGCCATGCTGTCAGTGCAGAGCCTGACCCAGGGCTCGATCTCATGACCGTGAGATCATGACCTGAGTCGAAATCAAGAGTCAGATGCTTCACTGAGTGAGCCACCCAGGTGACCCACGGAAGGGCTTATTTTAAATCTCATGCCTCAGTGACTCTCTGTGGAAGGAACAAATTCACCAATCTTGAGCACAGTTCTCCAGAAAGAGGAGTCTGTGTTTTGGTTGTGGAATGCAAGAGGATGTTCAAGTTGGATAATTTCAATCCCATCTACTGGACCTAAGTGTGTAAGGATGATAGGCTACCTCAGTGGTTCTTACCCATAGGCAACTTTGCCTGCAGGGGACATATTTTGTTTGTCACAATTGTGAGGGAAAGTGCTACTGGCATCTAGTGGGCAGAGACCAAAGATTCCACTAAACCTCCCACAATGTACAGGAGAGCCCCTGACAACAAAGAAGTATTGATCCAAACTGTCAAAAGTGCTGCTTTTAAGCAACCCTGGATTAATATTTTAATTTAAACTGTTTTCAAAACACAAATATTCTAAAAATAATTTAGTGGTACATATTAGTTATGTCTCAGGTACAACAGCCATAGCAAGAACACCACACTGAATAGACAATATTTGTAACATCACTTTGATAAGCAGTTAAAAAAATTGAACCCTTGCATTTGTCAGAAAGTTTGAAGAGGTGGTAAAAGAGAGGAAAAGTAGTAATCTTGGCATCCACGGAGTATAAACACCCTGCATATCACAGCTGGCTGTTTTGTGGGGAGCCATGAAGGTGAAGTGCGCAGTTTCTTTTTTTTTTTTAAACATTTGTCTCTTTTTAAAAAGTTTATTTATTTGTTTGTTTATTTATTTATTTTTGAAAGAGAGAGAGAGAGAGAATATGGGGTGGGGGGGGGTAGGGGCAGAGAGAGAGAGAAGAATCCCAAGCAGGCTCTGCACTGTCAGCACGGAGCCCCTTGTGGGGCTCGACCTCATGAACCATGAGATCAAGACCTGAGCAGAAGTCAGACACTTAACCGACTGAGCCCCCAGGTGCCCCAAGCATGCAGTTTCTATTGCCTGGCAGTGGATGCTGTAGTATGCAGCGCACATCTCCTGCTTTGAGGACTGAAATACTCCGAGAGGCTGCTGGCTGGATCCTTTCAACTCCAAAAATTGCCCTCAGATGAGGACAGCAGCCCAAAGTCACCCCCACACCCCACACCCCAGTGAGCCTGACTCTAACGACTCATCCAAGGAAAATATAAGGGCTTGACTTCTCACTTCATTTCAAGGCTACCCTGAAGGGCCATCCTAGCCCCAGAGTCCCAGTGGGATCATTTGAGGCCTTTGTGAGAAAATATTGCATTTCACTACTCCCTCCCATCCTGATTCCTTCCTCCTCCACAGTGGTTTATCCCAAGGGCCCTTCCTGAGAAGCTTTATCGGAGTGTGTTTTCCAGGGAACTCACACTGGGATATGCACACAGCGTGATAATTTGGGGCAAATGTCGCAGGGCCGGGTAAAGATCTTTGTTGGACTTGGGAAGAACAAATCCATTGATGACTCATGTAAGAACATTTTGTGTCCTTGTATCTCGGGGGGGGTTGGAGGGAAAGTGAAGGAGACAGTCATTCAGTGGATTCAAAGCTATTTTTTGAAATGATGCACAATGGTCTACTGGAAGTAGAATGTGAGCAAACCATGTGATCTCCCTGGACCAGGCCCTTTTTTATTTAAAAGTGTCTTTTCTCCTATAAATATCCATATGCCATTTATTGGAACTGACAGGTGGACCATGACATAGGAAAGATTGTATAGTAGAGAGTGGCCACTCACTTATAATTATGTGTCCAAAGAAGCCCATCACTTCCCTTCCAATGAGAAGGAAAACATTTGATTTATCACCTTTAGTATCAACATGCACTTAAATCATTAAAAAGAGGGAAAAATACAGAACATTTTTTCTATTTCAGTTTGTGTTTCTGATGGAGGAGTAACAATCTGGCAAAAGCATTTCAGCTCTTTCCACAAATGCAAGTCTCCATTTTTGTGTAAATTGCACGTATGTGATGGTGTTCGTTATCCAAAATTTTTGTAGGGTCTGTATTTTGGTTTGTCTGACTTGCAGACACCACAGAAGATACGAGAAGGAAACTACTGCTCTATGCAAGTTAAGGGCACTGGTTTTTTTTTTTCTCTTTCTGTTATTGTTATAAAAATAATGTAGATGCATACCAACACCATATGCAGAGCAGACAATAAGTGTGTAGTTTAATGGAGAATTGGAAGTAAATGTGGAGATTGAATTATATCCTAGTAAAGCTGCTTATCTTTGTAGTGTTTATCCTTTAAACATTTTAAGCCACTAGAGATTTATTCCATGTTGGCATTCAGTCAGGAGACATTGCATTGGACTCATATCTCTATTTAAATCTTCTTGATGATTACATTATTCCTGAAGAATGCCCACATTGTTATAATGTATGAAGTAAGGTGTATATTAGAATAACACAGGATTAAATTTTTTTTTGTTGCCAGCACTCTCTTGGATTTATGCCACATTCCTTCCTCCTTTGGTGAGGCTTTCATAAATATCTCTTTTAACTCATACATTTCCTGAGGAACAGCTTGGGCAGGTTTAAACTTTTTCTTCACTCTGGATTAGGAAGTTGGGACACAAAGAAGTTGCTATCATGCAAAATTAAAAGTTTATCTCTGTGATCGGAATGCACAGGAGAACCCCAGGAGAGACAATTTTATATATAGTCTTATTTCTGGGGAACTTGTTCAACTTGCCCAAAATGAAACATTTTAAATGAATCCTGATAATTACAAATATTTCTGATCTGTTGGTTTAAAAAGGTCCAACACAGGGGCACCTGGGTGGCTCAGTCGGTTAAGTGTCCTACTTTGTCTCGGGTCATGATCTCATGATTCGTGGTAGCTGGAGGTTTCGAGTACATTATGAGCAGGGCTTTCATAATTTTAATACAAAACATGATTTTAACTAAAGTAAAATAAAACAAAAGCCAGAATTTCATCTGGGGTCTATGAATATTTTTAGGTCCATTTTCTTCCTCTTCTTCATCCAGGTGGGAGGGAAGGAGAAGGTGTCGAGAGTAGTAAAGAAGTTCTTGAAAAATATCAAGAGATCTTGGGGCCTGAAAACACAGTTGTAGGAATAAGGACCACGGATTTGATTTTGTTGTTTTTATTTGAGAGAGAGAGAGGGAGGGAGGGAGAGAGAGAGTGTATGGGGGAGGGGCAGAAGGAGAGAGACTCTCAAGCAGGCTCCACTCCCAGGGTGGAGCCCAATGTGGGGTTCCATCCCATGACCCTGGGATCATGACCTGAGCCAAAATCAGGAGTCAGATGCTCAACCGACTGAGCCACCCATACAACCCCAAAGCAGACTCAATTTTTAAATGCAGGCTTCATTACTACTAATCACATGCAGCAGGAAGAAAATAGGGTGACTAACTCATCTTTGCAGTGACTCATAGCTTTTCAGGCTCTTCAGTCTCTTGAATTCATAAGAGACTATTATGCTTTCATGGGGGAAATAGCTTGGTAAGTTGAACCGGCAGATAGGGCTGTCTTAAAGAAAACTGCTTTACACTCTAGTCAGGCCTTCCTTCCTTCCTTCCTTCCTTCCTTCCTTCCTTCCTCCTTCCCTCCGTTCCTTCCTTCCTTCCTTCCTTCCTTCCTTCCTTCCTTCCTTCCTTCCTTCCAAACTGTTCTTTTTCTTTCTCTGTGACTGGGACAGCTTTGGCTACAAACATCCTTGTCAGAGGGACGGGGTGGCTTTTGGCAGAGGAGCAGTGAGTGGAGTATCCCTCACTCCTATGCTAGGATACAAGCATGTGAATTATTCAGTTTGTGGAGGTAGAACATGGCTATCTCAAGAAGGGTTCTTCTAATTGAAATTAGTATTACAATGACACACTTTAATTCCCCCCCCCCCACCTTTAATCATATTGAATCCACACCGACTAATGGTTCTAGGAAAATTTCTTGCAACTTTATTCTCTGTTGCAAGGAATAAATATTGAAAGTCATCAGCAAGGCACTTTCTTTTTGTTATAATTAGCATTTGCGATGTGTATGTGAAGAGGGAATTCAAAGTTTCTCTACCCTGATATCTCTCTTTTGTTCTCTAGAGAGGAGTTAGAACAAGAACTTCCAGTCCTTAAAAGGAGAAGTGTTGTGTAGATGGTAGAATATTATGGAGGCACTTTTTTTTTTTTTCCTTCCTAGAGCTGGTGTTCTTTCACTGAATCACTCGGATGCTGTGTCTCTTCCATGTGTCTGGACTTAAGAATCTGGGGCTCAAGCAGCCCTGGCCAGCTCTCATTCTCATTTTTTTCCACATGCAATCAAGTCTTTTGCTCTTATATTAGCCTGGCAATCCAGGGCGGTGGCTTGGATTAACCCTAATATAGGTATTGAGTAATCTGCTCCCTCTTTCCCTTTGTCTCCATGTCTAATATCCATGGTCCTATGGGATATGGATCTTTTTTTTTTTTTTTACAATTGATATTTAAGATTCAAGATTTGAGTCTGGGCTTGGAAGGAAGGAGGCTTCCCAAGTCTGTAACCTAGGCCAAAAAAAAAAAAAAAATTGTTTTTTCTGTGGTCCAGCCAAATATCTTAGATTTCTGTAATGGATTTTGAGTCCAAAGCTTCAGCTAAATAATAAACTATTTTATTTTATCTCTTTGCCTTCTTTATATGTAAGTAGTAGAACTTTCTCGGGGAGAAGGCAAGGGTGGACCAGGCTGTTCCCGCTAGGATGCAGTGGAGAGAATCGGACAGTTCTGTCCTCCCGCTGCAATAAACGATCCAAGCACATTATTTCGCCTGAGTCATGGTTTCCCGTTCTGTAAACTAGCTGTAAAACAGTGCTGTTGTGAAGATTTACTGGGATTGGATTTATGTCTAGTACAGTACACAGAACATAATGCTAAACCAACAGCAAAACCAATTTGAGAAAACGAAGAAGGAAATGAGAACACTCTAGGCGAAGAGAAAGGTTTACCTGTAATTAGATTTATTAAATAGACGTGTGCTTCCTGCATGTCTGTAAATGTCTGGCATCCCACTGGCAGAGCCCAGGGGGGAGTCCTCCTCAGGGGTGGAGGGGCCTGGAGGGATGTGAAGGAAAGCAGAGCTGGAGGACCACTGGACTGTGGCGTTCTTTTAAAGCAGAAGCAGGCAATTGTGGCTGGTTTGAATAAGCACGGTTACTCTTAGAATCACCGAGATTGAAGTGAGGGAATGGGGCTACATGATAAAGTCGAAATGGTGAGACAAAGTGGAAATGAGAGCACCAACAGCTTATGAGGAGTTACCTTTTTATGTCATGTGTGCCCCCCTGCTGAGGGGAGATGTAGTGACTTGACAGAATGGGACTCCCGGGCAGGGTCTGCACTCCTGTCTTCCCAGAGGGTTTGTTTTCAGGGATGCGTCCTGCTTTCTTCCTGGGCATTTTCCATCTCCATAGCTTAGGCATCTGTTTTCCCCGTCTGTCTTCAAGTCTTTGGACCACCCTTCCTCTTATTTTTCTTGACTTTTTAAGACTGCTGGAACTTAGAAATCTCTCTAGTAGACAATTCCCACAAAGTGTGGTGTTGGGCTGCCGGCTCCTCAGATGAGGACTCCCTCTCGCAGTGGACATTTGAGGCTCTCTTCAACATCCCTTCACGCCACTCCCCTATTGTGTAATATTCATGTGGTTTGGGTGGGATGGACCCCATCTCCAGCCTAGCGGGATATAAACCAAGCAGGGTAATCCCATTCTTCTCCCAGTTCTGGTAATTTATGACCAAGTCAGGCAGTGAATGGCATGCCTCTAGCCACAGGGGCTAGTTTGGTGTGGTCTGGTCACTGAAAATCTGAGGAATTTTGCTCAGTGGTTGTAGAAATCAAGTTCTATCTCTTACTGGTGAAATGAGGTGACATTAGTAGCTTTCCTACAGCTATGTTGAGCCAACTTGAGCATGGAGCTGACTGTGAGAGGCACTATATCCTTATGATAGCACCGTATAAACCAGCTCTAAAGCTCACATGGCCTCTAGTCTTTCCAATAACATGGCAAATTCCTTTGTTGTTGAATGTAGCTTGATATTATTCTTTTTCTTTTTCTTTTTTTTTTTTGAGTTTATTTATTTATTTTGAGGGGGGTAGAGAGAGAGAGACTGAGATGAGAATGTGAGTGGGGGAGGGGCAGAGAGAGAAGGAGAGAGAGAAAGTCCCTAAGCAGGCTCTGCACTGCCAACACAGATCCTGATGTGGGGTTCGAACTCACAAACTGTGAGATCATCACCTGAGCCAAAATGAAGAGTTGAGCTCTTAACTGACTGAGCCACCCAGGCACCCCACTTGACATTTCTTTGTTTTTAAATTTATTTATGAGAGAGAGAGAGAGAGAGAGATAGAGAGAGAGAGTTCACAAGTGGGGTGGGGAAGGGAGAGAGGGATACAGATAATCCGAAGCAGGCTCCAGGCTCTGAGCTCTCAGCACAGAGCCCAATGCAGGGCTTCAACTCCTGAACCATGAGGTCATGACCTGAGCCAAAGTCGGACTCTTAAGCAACTGAGCCACCCTGGCGCCCTGACATTTATTCTTAATTGCCACTATGAACACCTCAATGGATACAATAATAGGTATGTGTCTCCATGTACAACAGATATCGGGAACTTCTTTTTATATATAAGAGTGCTAGTTTGGACACATGTTCTATTGGTAAGACTGCCAGAAGAAGAAAGGAGGAGGCATAGAAATTTGTGCTGCATATAGTTGAAGAGGCTGTAGGGAAACAAAACCTCACTCTTGCAAAGTGGATAGTTCAAAGGCTTAGAAAGGGACTTGCTTTTGGTAATACGTTAACACAAAAGAGCAACCAAAATATAACTGTTTGGGTGGGGGGGGGAGAATAGCTTTAAAATACTGCTTTGCAGTTTTAAATTGGAAACCTTATCTCACCAAAGCTTTCAGTACAATGTTCTAAATCCAAAGGCTTTATGCAAGTGGATTTTTGGTGGCAAAAAAACCAGGGAATGGTTCTGAGTTTTACTTCTGGGTTGACATGTTGCTGAGTAAGATTAAATGATCCATAAGCTAAAATAGGAGCTCAGAGACAGAGGTTAATCTGAATTCATAAGATGCCATTCTTCTAAGTGCTTGGAGGAATGATGAGCTAACTCTCCTCAAGGGATGTGATTCAAGCTAATTTTATTTGACTAGCTGAAGGTAGGATTTTGGTGGGGTTGGTAAAAATATTTGAGTCCCATATAGAAGGGAAAAATTATAGTATCCATACTTTTGAATTTCTATGGACACCAAACAAAAATAATGTAAGTCTAGCCCAAGGTAGATTAGGGGTAGTGCTATTTCCAATTCCAAATTAGAGTTGTCAAGAAATAAATTATCATTAAAATGAACAATTTTGGCCTTAAATGTTTTCATCAGTCATGGTCTAGGTTGTCTTACATGTTACTTTAGGCAGGAACGCCATCAATTGCCTACTCCTAGTTCAAATTAGAGAGGACACACGTTTGTCTGTGTTTTCATATTGACTGTAAGCCCATTCCCAATGTTTCATATTTAAGAAAGTGGGCATTCCTTTGTGAACCTAACACTCTGAGTTTGGGTTTACTCTGTACCAGCGGTAATTGAACTTGGTCCATAGGTATAATAAAGCTAGTTCTTAGAACAAAAAGTCAGGAAAGAAAAATGTCAGAATTGTGAAGTGCAGCTTTTCCAATTTATTTTCAGATTTGACATAGAAAATAGAAGCCAATTGTATTTTTTCTGTATTACTGGCATCATAAAGTTTATTTTCCATAGGAAAACATAAGTTTAAATAGAAGTGGAAGTTGAGGGACACCTGGGTGGCTCAGTTGGTTAAACTTCGGACTCTTGATTTTGGCTCAGGTCATGATCTAATGGTTCCTAAGATCGAGCCCTGCATTGGGCACCGGGCTTCAGGGCAGAGTCTGCTTGGGATTTTCTCTCTCTCTTTTTGTACCCCCCTCACTCGCTCATGGATGTGAGTTTGCTCTCTCTCTCTCTCTCTCAAAATAAATAAATAAACTTAAAAAAAAGAAATGGAAGTTGAAATTAAAGTTCTTTACTAACCAAATTTAAATTTAGACCTTGTAGCAGGAAATAAGGGAGAAGAAAAGCCAAACCAGCCTTTACTACACTTAGGTTTGAAAGAGTCCTCAGATTTCTTTGCCATTCAAACTTGTGCTGAAGACACTGCAGGGGTAGCATGTGTCATAAACGACCCTAGGGGGGTTCCCAGCTTATCACCCAAGCCAGCCTGGAGCCACTCCCAACACCTCCTCTCCTCTTCTCCTTTGCTCACAAGCTACCGCACTCACTGGGGAAAAGGGAGGAGTGTGGGTGAGAGAGTGAAAACCTAACAGGGCTTGAGTAAACACATGATGATACATCCCTACAATGGGTTCCAGTAAATCACCGGAAATCATGTTGTTGAAGATTGTGCAGGAAAAGCACAATATTTGAAACAGGCTGCAGGTAACATTATAGTATGTTTGTGTCTAGTAGCACATATATTAATTCATTAAAAAAAAAGTGTGGGAAGAAAATATAACGAAAGATTTGCAGTGATTGTTGTCTTTGAAGCATTGGGATTACGAGTGATTATTAAAATTAAATATTTTCTTTTTGGTCTTATATTTTGAAAGATTAGTTCATTGAAATGGTATTGGTATTTAGAAAACTATGTGTATTCCATTTGGCTAGAATAAAGAATATTGGTAGTAACTGTAAAATATCTGAAAAAACAACCGGCATTAGGTTCATTTAAGTCAGAAAAGGGAAGTAAATTTAAAAATGGTGGGGTATAGGGTAGATATGAAAGATGTGGACTTAAGAGGCCAGATTCCTTGTGAGGTTAGGTACCCGGGGACTAAAACAAGGCTGCAGGGGCAGAGACCTCAGAGCCATAGTCCTTTGATAGACTTAAGACCACTATTTTCTGTCACCCGCCTTCTAAGGAAACCCAAGATGTCGATAGACTATATGGCAGAGTAGGGGTAGGACAAAATATAGCTTAACGTTGTGAGGATTTTGCTTAAAGTTGCCCAAGGAGGTCGAAGTTCAGTTGGATCTCCAAAACTTTGGGTACCTTCTGGGGTCTTTCTAACTCCCTTTAAGGCTGGCATTTGTTTATATGGTGACTTAGGAACAAACCTGGATGGGGCTGGGCACCCTGGGATATGTGCCTAGCCTACTTATTGAGGGTATAGCTTTGGTTGTAGATCATATGGAATGCTGCAACCGCTACATTTTAAACAAATGGATTACAGCAACAACGTCATTATTACCATTTGCATTCTGTGAATATTTTCATATTAACGTTCTGACATTTAAGAAAGGCATATGCGATTAGGTGTTTGGATTCCTTTAACATAAATCCAGTTGTAATCATGTATTATTGTTTTTTAGTAAGCTCTGAAAATACGTTAGAGAAAGAAGGTTTAATTGGGAATGAGCAACAGACTCCATATTAAGCACTTTCCATACAGCAGAGCTGAATTTCGGAAGAACGTCTCATCTTTATTAAGCACATAGTGACATTGCCTACTTATTTTCAGGAGCATTAACAGGATCTGTGACAAATCCATGGATAACTACTTGGTTGATGTAGCAATGGGTTCTTGTTCTGGGAATAGTAATTAGCCCAATTAACAACTATTTATTTTCACATTTATTGCTTGCCCACTACATGTGAAGCAGGAGTAGATAACCTAACAAAGAGACAGGGAACCCTACCTGAAAGACATGTTTCATGCATAGCCCTAAATACACTTTTACCTAATTGAAATCTGTAGGTACACATTTTTCTTGATTTATTTTTTGATGGGGTTCAATATTTATTTTTAAAACAGTGCGTTGTGGGGGCGCCTGGGTGGCGCAGTCGGTTAAGCGTCCGACTTCAGCCAGGTCACGATCTCGCGGTCTGTGAGTTCGAGCCCCGCGTCGGGCTCTGGGCTGATGGCTCGGAGCCTGGAGCCTGTTTCCGATTCTGTGTCTCCCTCTCTCTCTGCCCTTCCCCCGTTCATGCTCTGTCTCTCTCTGTCCCAAAAATAAATAAATTAAAAAAAAAAAAAAACTGTTTTAAAAAAAAAAAACAGTGCGTTGTGTTGTTGCTTTTGGTGCTTCACCCACCACCAATCCATAGCACCTGCTCCCAGCTGCTGTGAGTGTTGGCTGCTAACAGCCCACAGTGGAGTCCTTCCCCAGATAGCTAGCTACCCTTGGCCAAATGGGAGTCATCCCATTCAGGTGGTTATGCCCCTGTTTTTTTCACCATCCTCCATACTGCAGAACCCACACATCGGGGGTACAAAACGCTAGCTCTCTTGCATTAGGGAGTGATCATCCATGTGGTCTCCAGTGGAGGCCACATCGTGGCTGAGCCTTCCCCACCTGCCTGAGCCTGCCCCCTCACTTCCTGACAGGCTCATCCTGGGAGCACTCCCTTAATCTCTTTCCCCCAAATCCCCATCTAATTTGCTAGCCAGGCATTGTAGTATGTACAAATAATATATTGAAGAAATTAAAAAAAATACATGCACACACAAAAATAGTATATATTCCCAAGGAGACATTCTTGTATGTGAATTTCAGATATATAATGACTGCTGTTTTGTTACTTTTGCTTTTGTCTAAGTTGAAGAGTATTTACGTCTGAGAATTCAGCCCAAACATTGTTATTGGTTTATCTGCTGTCAGTGATTTTAAATATCTTAATCTATCCCACAGAGGTAGATTTCAATTAGATTGGAGAATAATTGAGAGTAAAAATATATATTTTGGAAAGGGCTTATTTTGGCATTGCTGGCTAGAGGTTCAACCTTCTTCTAGCATAGTGGATGTATATTTCTAACCTACTTGAATAATTTCCTTATTGTCTTGGCTTTCAAGCATCCTCCAGCTCGGGATCCAGGAGACTGATGAAGTAACTTCCATCTAAGACAATAGGAATCCACATCTTGAAGTGATAGCCTTCTACTGCCTTGTGGATTACTAGGGTTACATTTTGCTGATTTTCTTGACTGTCCTATATGCTTACAACAATCCTTCTCTTCACTATGAGATATTTTACCTCCTTCCTTCCTTTATTCCATGTGTAGAGTGAAGTTATTAAGAATACCAAATTTTGGGGTCTGTCTGGGTTGAATGCTGCTCCCAACACTACTGGCTCTGAGGTTTAGAGCAATTCATTGAATTGCTGGATGCTTTGGTTTCCTGATCTGTAAAAACATTTGCTCCATAGTGCCATTGTGAGGATTCAATGAGTTAATACATTTAGAGTAGTCTCTGGCACATGGTAATTGCTCATAAATATTAATGTTTATTAATAAGTAGTGGTTAGTTTGACTCTATTCAAGGCATTCTGAGGGCCATAGAGATCTCCATGCTTCTTCTTTGCCCACCCCCCTCCCCTTATGTCTCCTGCTGCCACATCTCCACCTTTGTCTTAGTGTGGGTGGTCGAAAGCTCATTACATTGACTTTGGGACCTACCTAAGATTTCACAGCAAGGTTGTCCTTGCTGTGATTGCCATGTGTATTCTTTACACCCCTGCCAAGCCCTTCACCCTTTGGCTCGCCCTATATGGATTCAGAGACCCCTTTACTCTGGTCAAATCCTGTTTCTTCAAGAAGGCTATGTCACGGAAGGATTGTCCTGACTAGGCTGTTTGTGACTCTTAAGGTATCTAATTATGTTGAGGCTGGACATGTCCTTAGTGTCTTACTTTCAGTCTAAATTTAAGCATGGTTTACCTCAGTTTTTTTTTTTTAAACTGAGGAAATTATTTAAATAAATAGAAAAATAACAACATAATGCAAAAGAACCAGAATACTTATGCAGATACTATTTCAATTAACATATTCTATATGAAAAAAATACCTCATAACTGATACATAAACTAGTTTATTTTCCCTTTCCCTTTCTTTCTAAACAGACTCATTTCTTTTACTGATAATAGAAGCTATACATGGACATTGAAGGTAATTTAGGAAACACAATAAAGAAATAATATGAATTACTCACAATCCTACCACACATAGTGAGACACTTCTAATATTTTGTTAACTTCCTTCTGGACTTTTTTTTCAGAAAAAGAAAAGCCTTCAAGTTTTATTTTTTTATTATTTATTTATTTATTTATTTATTTATTTTAATATATGAAATTTATTGCCAAATTGGTTTCCATACAACAGCCAGTGCTCATCCCAAAAGGTGCCCTCCTCAATACCCATCACCCACCCTCCCCTCCCTCCCACCCCACATCAACCCTCAGTTTGTTCTCAGTTTTTAACAGTCTCTTATGCTTTGGTTCTCTCCCACTCTAAACTCTTTTTTTTTTTTTTCTTCCCCTCCCCCATGGGTTTCTGTTAAGTTTCTCAGGATCCACATAAGAGTGAAACCATATGGTATCTGTCTTTCTCTGTATGGCTTATTTCACTTAGCATCACACTCTCCAGTTCCATCCATGTTGCTACAAAGGGCCATATTTCGTTCTTTCTCATTGCCACGTAGTACTCCATTGTGTATATAAACCACAATTTCTTTATCCATTCATCAGTTGATGGACATTTAGGCTCTTTCCATAATTTAAGCCTTGAAGTTTTAAAAACTTCTATTACTGGGGCGCCTGGGTGGCTCAGTCCGTTAAGCGGCTGACTTCAGCTCAGGTCATGATCTCGCGGTCCGTGAGTTCGAGCCCCGTGTCGGGGTCTGTGCTGACAGCTCGGAGCCTGGAGCCTGTTTCAGATTCCGTGTCTTCCTCTCTCTGACCCTCCCCCCGTTCATGCTCTGTCTCTCTCTGTCTCAAAAAGAAATAAACGTTAAAAAAAATAAAAAAACCCTGCTATTACTACATTCCTTTTTTGAACACGTGTTTCATATGTTTTAATTCTTATTATTTTTATTGATATAAAAGACATTTCTTCCACTTCCCTCCTAAATATGCCAAGAACTTAAGATTTAAATCTTTTGTATAGGTGGTGGATAATTATTGAGTACAAACCAAGGTGTGTTTAAGGATTTCCAAAATCACCATTGTGGAAGGAATGAAAAAAAAAAAAAAAGGAAGAGAAAATGGGCAATTTCTCTTGGAAACTTTCAGATCAAAAGTAGAAACACAGTAGTTTAGAGTGGAAAGAGACTCACTCCCATTTTATTGAACAAGGAGGAAACGGAGGCCCAGGGAGTTTACGTGCCTGGTTCAAGGTCACACCCTTTCTTAGATCTTGGCCCCTGCATTTTTCTGGGTAAGGTACACAGGTTCTGATCTTTCTGATTGTGTATGTGAGTGGAAGGTTTTCCTGGAAATGTGATGTGGGTCTTCTACCTTCTTTCTTTGTAATACATATATTTTTAGATTAACTCTCTCAATATCCATTCTCTCTTCATGATTTTGTTTTCTGAGAATTTGGCATTGTCTAGTATGGTTCAAAGCTGATAGGTGCATTTAGAACCATAATTTTGAGAGCTATTCTGGGGACATTTATATTTAAGCACTTTCCCTTGTGAAATGTTTTCCTGGCATTGCTGGCCTCCAGCCAGGCAGGATCAGACAGCTTACTATCCATCAGAATTTTAAAAATTCCCAATTGAAAAGCAGCATTTAATTGAATTAACAAAACAGTATAATAGATCAATGAGGAATATATTGGCTGCTCCAAAAATGTCAGCATGAACTCTGAACAAAATTCAGGGAAACTCAAAATACTCCACATTTCCAAAGTCATTTAGAGAAAGCCCCATAGTCTAGGGTTGAGCACTGTACTGCAAAACCCAAACATTATTATTGTTAATATAATTCTTATCTATAAAAAATTGACTCAATTCCTCCATTTCACCTTTCATTTTACGGTTGTTTCCTAGCAGCTTTCTCCTCTCTTGTCTTTTCATGGCTAAATCCAAGCTTGAAAGGAAAGAAGTTGAGTTACCTATACTAAAGCTTAGTCGACTGCAGCCTGTTGGTGATTTCCTCCTGGTGTAATTTTGCTGTTTTTGTCCATCTGTACAGAATGGATAATTCTTAGGAGTTAGCGATTTTTTTTTTTAATGTTTTTATTGAGGCGCCTGGGTGACTTAGTCGGTTAAACATCCGACTTCTGCTCAGGTCATGATCTCATTGTTCGTGAGTTCAAGCCCTTAATCAGACTCTGTGCTGGCAGCTCAGAGCCTGGAGCCTGCTTCCAGTTCTGTGTCTCCTTCTCTCTCCCCTTTCCTTCGTATACTCTGTCTCTCTTTCTAAAAAAATAAACATTAAATTTTTTTTAACTCTTTTCATTTATTTTTGAGAAAGCACAAGCCAGGGAGGGGCAGAGAGAGAGAGGGGCAGAGGATCTGTGCCAACAGCAGTAAGCTCGCCATAGGGCTTGAACTCACGAACCATGAGATCATAACCTGAGCCAAAGTTGGATGCTTAACCAACTGAGCCACCCAGGTGCCCCAGGAGTTAGTGATTTTTTTAATTAAAGAGACCTGTCTAGATTTCTGCAGTAACAGATTATTCTTGAAAATTCAAGTCAAAGGTAGGTCAATAAGCCTTGGGGCAAAAGTTAAAAGCATTTTGGAGGAATGTGAAAGAGATGTTTAAGTTGCTGATGTGTCTTAAGGAGGACCTGAAGATCAGAAGAAATAAGCTTTAATGGGTATCTTTAGGGGTGCTCAGCCTGAGCTGAGAGCAGGGTAGCATTAAGATGAGGATTATCAATTTCTTGGGAACAGAGGGAGGGAAGGATTTAGTTGGAAAAAGGTGAATTTTTGAAAAGCCCTGAATAAAATTCTTCCAGATGGCCAAAGAATTTTGGTTTTGTTTTTCCCCTATAATAGTAATACAAAAACTAAACAAGAACTACTCATTAACAACCAAAAAAATTTAATAATTATATCCTTTTTTCCCCCTGGGGTTTTCACCTTTTCTCTAAAATACGATTTTTCTGAGCAAGTTATGAATGACACATTTCAAAAATTACAAAATGACAAAAATTCTTAAACCCCAGGAACTTCTCTATTTTGGTTGTTCAAACATTTAATAAATATTTATTAGGCATGCTGGCAAGCACTGGAGTGGGTGTACTGTGTATAAAATCTCGCAGACCAAGACTGATCTGGATTGTCTCTGGAACTAGACACCTTTTAATTTGGTTGAAACTTTGGAAAACATTATCAAGTGGACATTACTGTGATAGTGACCTGTTTTCCTTACCTTCTGCTTCCCCTCCATCTCTCCGTCCCAAACCCAATAATGCTCTCCATGGGCATCAGAGTACCTTCGTCTCTTCACTATTCACCCCACCGTAACACAATCAAATCTTGGGCATACTGACTATAATTTGAGAGAAGGATCTGAGAAACATGTCATAAAAGGAAACTGTAACCTTAATTTATGATGACAAGACAGGAGAGACAAGGAAATGGGCTTCAAGTAACTGAAGGGATGCCATATGGCATGGAGAGCAGATTTATTTTGCTTTTGACAGAGATAAAACCAAGACGGCTTGTCAGAAAACTTAGGGATGTTGATTTTTCATCAGGCAATATATACATTTTGTAAAACTTGAGGGGAATTCTTTCAGGGTAAATTGTTGACCTATTGCTTAATGAATTCATTCACAAACTGGATGGTTATCTCTCAGGGAAACTGTAGAGGGGATTTGTTTTAAATGGGGGCATTGAACTGGGTATCATCTAAAGTCCTTTGAACCCTAAGATTTTTTGAGAGTTGAATATCAGTAAAGACCCAGATAAGATTAAGTTGCATTTAAGTGGATCCAGTAAAAAAAA
Source organism: Panthera tigris (assembly GCF_018350195.1). NCBI lineage: Eukaryota > Metazoa > Chordata > Mammalia > Carnivora > Felidae > Panthera > Panthera tigris. The sequence goes on along the minus strand of NC_056663.1, from coordinate 72,375,683 downwards.
ATTGGCAGCCTTAGGAGTGGAACTAGAGAAAACTGATGTTGAGAATGGCCTCTGGTTGAATTTGGCATGGTTGAGGGGAATGAACATGAAAGGTTCTGTGACATTATGGGGAACAGTGGTTAAAGACTAAACTCATAGTCTCAGCCTAGTGAGAGGGAAGTAAAGCCAGGAGAAGATGGTAGACTAGAAGAATATTTTGAGGATTTTCATGTCTTTCAGTTTCAATTGTTTTAAGTCCTTGGGAAAAGGCATTATTGTTTAATTAGTATTTAGTAAAGGGTTGGTTTGGAAACACTGTGCTATGTTCCAAGGGCATTTTTATTACTATAATGGGCATGGTTGAATAGATGTGTCTAGCAGGGGTTTCTGTAAGCAGGGTGGTCTTGATGTGGGTGTTACTGCTCCCAAGTACTATCCCCCATGGTCTGGCTAAGGCAGGGTGACTCATCAAAGTCTTATCTTTCATCATTTACACCAGTGGGTCTCACTTCCACTTCTCTGTGTGCATGATCCTCTCAAAGTGGTAAAGCTCTTCAGGAGAAACCTGCTAAGGATTGTGGGAACTTTCTGGATTCACTTTGTGCTTCCCTCCCCCAAGCTGTGGGATATCTACATACTTTCTGTATATAAATATGCCATACCATAATCCTTAAATTATCACAGTTCTAGACATTTATGTGAATCACAAACTATTTAGTACCTCCAGGGAGAAGAAGGACCTCCCTATAGTTGAAAGAATTGACCTAAAATAATTTGCACCATGATAGGTTCTTCATGGTATATAACACATTTAAAGTGGTGAGGGTTGACTACAATTTCTCTATATTACAATAATGAAAGAAAGTTTATGTTCATATACAAAGATGAATTAAACTACAGTTTGTTAGAATACAATATCTTCAGTATTTCCTACAACCTACTCTAGAGGCTCAATGAAGTCCCAGCTCTCCTTTTTGTTTGGATACTCTGATCATACCTTGAATGAAAGGTGCACTTAAAGCAGACACAACAGCATTCCAGAGGATTCTTTTATTCTTGTAGTTAGAATCAAACATTCAGACATCTTTCTGTATCAATGACTAGACCAAAGGACAGATTAGGGAATCAAGCCTCAGGTTCTACTCTAATGGTGAAAGATGGAGGTTTTGCTAGATTCTTAAACTTTTTTCATCAAAGAATGATGAGCATATCTCAAATATTTTACTCAACTCACATGTCATGAATATGTTTGATTGTTTCACCAGTAAGAACCAATTTCTGAGATTTATGTGCTAGTTATCAGGCCATGGTTTTTAGTTATGAAAAGACCCATGTCTGATATTAAGTATTATAATTATCAAAGTGTCAATAGTTGATTAACATAGGGTAAAAGAAGTACTTCTAATAGCAACTTATAGAATTTGGACCTTTTTGATATAATATTAGTTGACTACCCTGAGCTGTGCATTCTGGATTAAGACAACTGCCTCTGGAGCTTAAACTTTAAGCCTTAACTAACTGCTACATATATATTATTGCACAGCCCATGCTGGAGTATTTACAAGTCCATTATATTTAAAAATCCATTACAATCACTGTTAACAACTTCAAAATGTATAAGTGGTTCTCTCAGGGACTACTACTGTGAGAGATTGAGGATGTAGTTCAAGGTGCTCTTCTGCTTTTTTTCCATCAACGGAAGAGGGAGGAACCAATTCTAATTTCTAAATTCTAGAGAATTTTGTGCTCACCCAGTAGACTGCTGTATTCTCCCATTTAATCATTTTTTCTATAAATGTTGGAAGAATGTAGAAATGAGAATTATTGCCATGGATCTTTTGCTGGAATATCATCCCCTTTAAAATTAGAGCAGGGAGTTGAATCCCACTGGGGAAGTGGGATTTACATAGTAAAGCAACCAGTATTTTGCCTGAAGTTCAATTCCATCTCCCTCAAAAACTGGGATTGTTGGCAAGGAAGAAGAGCAGAACTTAATGATATGTCTCAGGTAATTGCAAGATAATAATACATATTTATTGTGTAACACTATTTTTGGCAAAAGATCTGTGATCATTCTTTTGCTGAACCAAATGCATAATGTACAAATAAAAGTCAGGCATAAACAATACAATATTGTTAATAAATGCAGATCAATATTAAGAGTCTATGGATGTGCTCTAGATGTATAAGATGCTTCTTCCTATCCTTGTTTTTGTATATATCATGGTGAAAATTCTAACTACACTGCAAACTGTGAACAATACATTGGAAAAACATTTCTTCTCATTGGGTACTTTTCCCTCTCCTCCTTCCCCTTTCCCATAAGCCACGAGCACCTTAGCATTTTAAGTGTATTTTTATTTTGAAATTTATTTTTAAAATGTATGCAGCAAAAATCACTTTTAAGTCTATAGTTATATGAGTTTTGACAAATCAAAAAATTGTGTAACCACCACCTATATACAGAATGGTTTCATCATGCCCCAAAAGTCCTTGCTCTCCCTTTATAGTCAAATCTTCCCCCTACACCTAGCCCCCGGCAACCACTTACTTGTTCTCTGTCCCTATAGTTATGCCTTTTCCAGGTGGAAAAATCTGAGTGGAATCAAATTTGGAGTAGTTTTTGAGCCTGGCATCCCTGACTCACAAAAGGCCTTTGAGATTCAAATATATTGATGCTTGTATCAATGCACATTCCTTTTTTTTTTTGTGGCTGAGTAATAGTATTATAATTTGTACTGCAATTTGCTTATCTATTCACACATTGAAGGACATTTGGATTGTTCCCAGTTTTTGGCAATTATGACTAATACTGCTATAAACATTCATATGCAAGATTTTGTGTGGAGATAAGTCTTTATTTCTCTTAGGTAAACACTGAGGAGTGGGATTGCTGGGTCAAATGGTAGGTGTATGCTTCATTTTATAAGAAACACCAAATTGTTTTCCCAAGTGACTGTGATTTTGCATTCTTACAAAGAGTATATGAGAGTTCTAGTTGTTTTGCATCCTGTCCAGGATTTGTCTCCCCACACCCTCTCCATACCCATTGTGGTAGGTAAGTAGTGATATCTCGTGGTTTTAATTTGCATTTTCTGATGAATCATGATGGTGAGCATCTTCTAACATGCTTATTTACCATCTGCTTATCTTCTCTTATGAAATGTCTGCTCAAATCTTTTGCCCATTTTTAGTTGGATTTTTTGTTTTCATATTGTTTTTAGAATTTTAAAAACATATTTTGCATAGAAATGTTAATCAGATGTGTGATATGAAAATATTTTTCCTGTGATTAATAATTTCATTTCACTAGCAGTTTTTTTTCATAGAGCGAAAGTTTTAAAGTAAGTCTAATTTATAAATTTGTTTTATGGACCATTTTTTTTTTACCAATTGCATCTAAGAACTCTTTGCCTGTTTCAAGGTCCAAAGAACTTTATGCAATGTTTTCTTCTTGAAGTTTATAGGTTTATTTTTTATACTTAGGTCTATGATCCATTTTGAGCTAATTTTTGTATAGATGTGAGAAATACGCCAACGATCTATTCTTTGCATACAGATATCCAAGTGTTTCCATCACAATTTGTGGATGCAAAGAATTATCTCTTCTCCATTGCGTTTATCAAAAATCAACTATAGGCTTACTTCAGAACTTTCTGTTCTGTTCTATTGATCTATGTGTCTTTCACCAATGCCACACTATCTTCATTATTGTAGTTTTATAGTAAGTCTTGGAGTCACGTAGTCTGAGTAATCTTTTTTTATTTTTTTCAAAATTGGTTTAGCTATTCCAGTTCCTTTATTTTTTTCATATACATTTTAGAATCAGCTTGTTGATATCTGTAAAAAGTCTTTCTGGATTTTGATTGTAGTTGTGTTAAGTTTATAGATCATTTTGGGAAGAACTGACAATAGCATTGAGCCTTTCAATCTATGAACATGGCATATTTCTCCAACTATTTAGATCTTCTTTAACTTCTTTCCTCATTGCTTTGTAGTTTGCAGCATATAAAACCTGAAGATATTTTGTTAGATTTATGCCTATGTATTTCACATAAATTTTTTGATACTATTATAAATAGTAGTTTTCTCTTAATTTTGATTTTCAATTTTTTAATGCGAGGATATAAATAATACAGTTGATTTTTATATATTATCCTTGTATCCAGTGAACCTGCTAAACTCACTGTTTCAGAAGCTTTTTTGTGGATACCTTGGTATTTATTATGATGAGAATAGAATTATCTGCAAATATAGACAGTTTTATTTATTTACTTATATTCTGAATGCTTTTACTTCTTTTTCTTATCTTATAGAATTGGCTGGTACTTCCAATTCAAGGTTAAAAGGAATGGTGACAGCAGGAACCATTACCTTGTTCTTAATCTTAGGAGGAAGGCATTCAATCTTTCACGCTAATTTTGATGTTAGTTGTAGGGTTTTTTCTTATAGATGCCCTTTATCAAGATAAGAATGCTTCTTTTTTTCCCCTAGTTTGCTGAGAAATTTTTAAAAATTATGAATACATGTTAAAATCTTTTTTGTTTTTTATTAAAAAAATTTTTTTATGTTTATTCATTTTTGAAAGACAGAGAGAGACAGAGCACAAGCAGGGGTGGGGTGGAGAGAGAGGGGGACACAGAATCCGAAGCAGGCTCCAGGCTCTGAGCTGTCAGCACAGAGCCTGACGTGGGGTTGGAACTCATGAACTGTGAGATCATGACCTGAGCTGAAGTCGGAGGCTCAACTGACTGAACCACCCAGGCACCCCTAAAATCTCTTTTTGTATCTATTGAGATGATCATATGATATTTTTCCTTTAGTCCATTAATACAGTCAAGTACATTGATTGATTTTCAAATATTGAATCAGCTTTGCATTCCTGGTATCAACCCCAGTTTGGTTGAGATGTATTATCCTTCTTTATATTGCTTTATATTCAAGTTGCTAATATTTTAGTGAGGATTTTTGTATCTATGTTCATAATGGACATTGGTCTATAGTTTTATTTTCTTGTAACACCTTTGACTTTGGTATCGAGTAATGTTGGCCTCCTTAAACTGGGAAATGTTCTCTTCTCTTTTCTGGAAGAGATTGCATAGGCTTTCTCAACAAATTTGCTATGAATTTTTGGGTCTCTTCTGTGCATTTGTAGCTAGAGGATTAGCCTGGGATTTGTGTTGGTTAAAATACAGAAGTTGGAAATCTCTTTCTCCATTTCTCTTCTCTCTCGGATTCCTCCCATGTTCCTTGGCGCCCAGGAAACCCTAGCGAAAACTCTCAGGGTTTTCACTTCCCATGAAATTGCACAGTTTGAGCCTTGGTGGCTGCCCTCAGAATACAGTAATGAGAGAAAAGAGAAAAAGAAAAAAAAGAAAGAAATCCTCCCCTACACTGTAGGACACATAAGAGCTCCATTTCTGATTCTTGCCAGAGGGAAATGTTTTCCCTTAAAATTTCAGGTGCCCACTACGTGGCGTCTAGGACTATATGCTGCCATAACAGTGCCATTTTGAGATTGGGACTGGCTTCAGGGAAGGTCAAAAGAGGAAAGAAAAGAAGGAGAAAGAAGGAGGAATCGCTGGACACTTGCCAGAATGCAGAGATCCTCTTTCCTGGGTTTATGATTAGAGAGTGAGCTTCTTTTTTTTTTTTTTTCCTGGTGTTTTCACTGTCCATGCCTGTTGCACAATTTTGGGACTTGGTCCATTTTTGGGTGAAAATCTAGACATAAATGAGAAGAAAAAAAACCCAGTAAACTCACTGCTACTGGTCATTTTCTAGGTTTTGAGTTCTTTCCCAATTGTCCTTCAGTTGTCTCACTTTCAGATAGTTGCTTTTCAAATTTTTTTTACAGAGTTTGTGGTTGTAATCAGTAGGAAAGATCCATCTTACCAAAATCTGCAATTTCTTTTAAAAAGTTAATTGTTACAATAAAACCATTCTGTATGTGTCGTTACACTTCTTAGTAGCTATTTCTGTTTCAGTAAACATGACTCATGTTTACATCTTAATCCAGAAACCAAGAGTCACTATGATGTTGCAGTTAATCCATAACTAGTCACTAAATCCTGCTGATTTCTACAGAGAGTCAAGAGGAGGGTGGTTAAGAATATTGGTTATTATCCTCAACTGTCTTGTTTTGAGTCCGATTGCTCCCACTCACTAGCTCTTCATGCTGAGAAGGTTATTTCACTCTTTTTTTTTTTTTTCATCTTGCTTTCCACTACTACAAAATGGGAATAATGTTAACAGTGATAATAAATCTTGAAGCATTTGTTTTGGGTTAGCACATATAATAATAATACCTCGTACATTGTAAGTTTCAGCTATTATTCCCCTCATCCTAGATCTCTCTTGAATATATTTATTTTCCATTATTCTCATCCCAGTTCAGGCAGAAATTGGAAACACTTGGAACAATATCATCCTAGGCTCTGAGAACTAGAAACCAAGCTTTAAAAACTGTTCAGTATAAGACGTAGGAGGATATAAGTGATTTTTGAAGCATTTCAAACTTTTGTTTACTGACTCAAGAAAATAAAAATCACAACTGTTAAGGCAGGATTTAAAGGTAGGTAAGAGGTGAGAGGTTCCTTTTCCTGGTTCTCGAACTTCATGCTGTTGTAAGAATCAGCTGATTGAGGGATTCTGATTCAGTAGGCCCGGGAATCTATAATTAACCAACACACCCTCATCATTCTATACAGATAATTCTCGAAGCAAACGCTGAAATCAATACTGTTTCCTTGACAGCGTGATCAAAGTTGACAGCGTGCTAAATTCTGTTTGAAAGTGGAATTTTTGTGTTGTTTTAGGAAAGATGACCTGTTACAACATCACCTCAGGTCTAAAGGCGCAAGAAATGGCCCAAATGGCCCATGCATTAGTGTTAGCCTTTCCCCTTAACTCTGTGTTTGTTCAGTATAATTTCTCCATACGCAGAGATAACCTTTTAGTGCTCACTCTCTTTGATTTGGGAACAGCATACCTTTTATCCCTAATTGCACATCCATTGCTGTTATTAGCGGTCTCTTTGCCGCGGCTCCTCGCTATCAGCAGCTATGCTTCAGTGTGCGGTGTTGCAAGAGGTGTTTCCGATTCTGATGTGACTTACCAGTTCCTCCTCTAAATTCACTCTTTAGCTTTTGTTCTGGTTTAAAGGACACCGTAGACCAGGAATCTGGAGGCCTGCCTGGCTTTTCAGTCACTGCGAGGGTAACTTTTGTTCATCAGGTCAACAGTATGGGCTGTTGTTCTACTAAATGATGTTGATGATTTCTAAAATATTATTCCATTGTCTTTTAGTCTAGCCTAGTCTGCTTTCTCTTCCTTTTTATCGCTAGCACCAAAGTGGGACAAAAAAGTCATAATTATGATCATAAACTGAAAAATGCTTCCAGGAGGTCACTGTTTTGAGTGCATTTGCCGGTGGACATTAAGTGTAGCTTGATTTCTAGATTTAGGAATTTGTCATTAGGTTAGGCTTCTTTTCCGTTCTAGTAGTCAGATGGCAGGATTGTTAAGAATTTTGCCAAGTAAAGTTTTGTTTGAGAGCTGTTATATTTAGTTTTTATGTTTTAGATCTCTTAACCCCCTCTGAAGTTCTTTACCAATACCTTCAAAGTCTTCCGGTGCCATAAATACAGTTGCTAAGCATAGCATATTATAAACATCTTGGATGTAGAAACCATCCCTGTATCCTGTGGATCTTAGTAAACATTGTGTTGTCTGTGATACTCTCTGAGTACTTACAGGAAGGTTGAATCAAGGAGCAGAATTCTTGTACTCCATAAACCCTAGGAGACAATATGCCCTCTATGGTACTCGGCAAGCACTTGGAATATTGATTGAGTCATTTCTTTTTTGTTGAAGGAATTCCTTTTGAAAGCAAAGGATATAAGTCCCTATCTTATAAAGCAAAGATTCAGAATAGGGGAATGGAAACTTTGATGTTTGGATAAAGCAGACAGAAGACAAGTTAACTACCTTTTTATCTCCCTTCATAAATGGTGCATGCAAGTTTGAAGTAGCTAACATTACAAAAGCAGTTAAGAAAATGGCTTTCAGGAAATCAGGAGAATTGTAATAATTTGGGGGAAAAACATCTGCTCTAGTTCACAAGTCTCACAAAATATTGTTCACAAGATTTTTTTTTCCATTTCACTTACTGGATTTTTAAAATATAAATTGTTTTTCTCTCAAAAAAATCCTTCTATTGAGATTTCTATCAGGATTCAGCTAGGAATTCATTGGTAGTCTGTTTAGGGAGACTATCTTTGGGTTATTAAATTTAAGTTTATAACACTGAACTTCAGTTTTCTTTTGTGGGTGGTGATTCTTTGGCTTTGTATGGTTACTTTTGAATTGCACAAGAAGATGAAAGTTATAAATTTGAGGAAGCTTCAATGCATTTTAAGCTAAATGGATGATTCATTGATCCCCTAAATACCTAATATGTTGAAATATTCAGGGAGAATTGTTTTACTGGTCAGTTAAACTGGATGTGGACAATTTATTTTTCAAAATGAAGGAAAATCTAATATATTAGGCATGAACTAGTATTTTAATGAAACAATGTTGCCTAAGGTTTCTGCATATACAATCTATTGAAATCATGATATCTCAATAGGCCATTACTTTAAACAATAATTATATTTACATGGCACTTGGTACCTTTCAAAGCTATTTTATAATGTCATTACTATTGACATTTACAACTGAAGTGCAACTTGTTATGTTTTACAAGTTATCCCAGGAATCTTGTTTCAAGTCCAGTATGTAAAGAGCTCAGAAGTCACCCCTCTGTCTTAACTGTTCACCTGGGCTTCAACTGAACACACTGAAAAATTAATAATTCTTCTTAGATCCATAAAAAAGTGGGGTCACAGGGCACATTGCTGCCGCTAAAACTGGAGAGTCAGACAGAAAAATCACAAGTCACTAAAGCAGAAACCCTTAAGCAGAAATCTCTACAGGAACTAGTTCTGGGGAGGAAAACTTGAACTATACTTGAAAAATTTCTACAGGCTCAGTGTGGACAAGTATAAGCTAAAAACTCACCAGGTCCCCACACTTTTGTGATTTTTGTCACCCAGAGCCCAGTCTGGTTCTCATGGTGAATACTGGAGAAAAATCTCCTGGGGCTTCTGGATGGAAGAGTGGAAAAAGGAACAATTTAGAAATATACCAAAGCATTCTGTTTTCTTAACAAGGTCCACCTTTATAGAACCCAATCTGCTGGGGTTTTAGCAGAGACTAACCTACCTGGGGGAAGGGAAATATTAATTCCAGCCCCCTCTAGCTATCTAATTCCATATAAGAGGTGAAAAAACAGAGAAGCACTGGTGAGATCTACAGTTCAGGGACACATACTCACCAAAAGACAGAGACATAATCATAGGACTATAGGATGTTTCCCATCTCACCATACCTTACCACTATATTACCAAAGGCCTATTTTCTGCAGTTCCTTTTACTCACTACATAATGTCCACATTTCAACAGAAAATTATAAGACATACTAAAAGGCAGAAAGCACAATTTGGAGAGGCTGAATAAACATGAGAACCAGAGTTTCATTCAGCAAGAATGCTGGATCAATAATCAGACCAGGAATTAAGAAAAAAAAAAAAACATAATATGCTAGAGACTTTAGTGGAGAAAGTATATTACCTATTCTTAGGTAATATACTATAAGAAGGTAATATAGGTAATAGAAGAAGAGATAGGTAATATAAGAAGAGAGATGGAAATTCTAAGTAAAAATCAAAAAGAAATGCTAGAGATAAGAAACACCATAACAGGAGTGAAGAAAGCCTTTGATGAAGTCCTTAGTAGACCAGACACAGCTGAGGAAGGAGTGTCTGAGCTCGAGGAAATGACACCAGAAACTTCCAAAACTGACAAAAAGAAAAAATACTGAAAAGCCCAACTTAACGCAGATAATCTGAGAACTGTGGAACAACTACAAAAGGTGTAACATACACATAATGAAAATGCCATGAGAAGAGGAAAGTGAGAAAGGAATGGACGCAGCATTTGAAGTAATGATGGAGAATTTCCCCAAATTAATGCCAGACTCAAAACCACAGATCCAGTGGCCTCAGAGAATATCAGGCAGCATAAATGCAATATACAGATGAAAAATAAAAACAACAAAAAGATACAAGGCATATCATATTCAAAGTTCAGAAACTCAAAGTTAAAAGGCCTTGAAAGAAGCCAGAGGAAAACACATCTTACCCGTAAGAGGAACAAAGATAAGAACTACATTTGACTTCTCAGAAACTAGGCAAGTAAGAATAGAATGGAGTGAAATAAAGTGCTAGGAGAAAAAAGATCCACCAACTAGATTTCTGTTTCCTGTGAAATTATCCTTTAAATGTGATAGAGAAATAAAGACTTTCTCAAACAAAAATTGAGAGAATTTGTTGCCAGTAGATTTGTCTGGCAGGAAATGTTAAAAGAAATTCTTCAGAAAGATGGAAAATGATATGTCACATATTTGGATATACATAAAGAAAAGAAGAGTACTGGCTAAGGAATAAAGGAAAGTAAGAAAAATTTTCATTTTTCCTATCCTTAATTGATCTAACAGATAACAGTTTGTTCAAAGTAATGATAGTGACAATGTATTTGATTGTGTATGGTTATGTATATATTTATGCATATATTCAATGATGTCTGCTATGTATTATATATTTTATTTGTATATTTATTTTGCTTATGCTGCACACACACACGTATACTTATTTATAAATGAAATGACTGACAAATGATGATACAGGGATAGGAGAAAGGAATTGGTAATATTTTGTTCTTATATGGTGCTTGCAGTAACTGTAGAGTGATAAAGTATTATTTGAAGTGGGACTTGGATTAGTTATAAGGTATATTGAAAACGCTAAGGTAACCATTTAAAAAAGCTTAAAAAGAAGCTTTTAATATCATATCATATCATAATTGATATGATAATAAAGGAGATAATTGGAATCATGTAAAATGTTCGATTAAAACCACAAAAAGTAGAACTAAATGTTAAATGTTTAGTCTTATTGGGTTCAGAATTAATGGATTTTGATGAATTAATGGATTAACGAATTCATGGATTTTCCAAAACCATAAGTGAAACTCTGACCCTTTAAAAATGATAAAAGTAGAATGGAATCCATAAAAAATACTAAATCATACAGAGGTATATGTGGAAAAAGTTAATAGTTACCCTTCCATACTCCTCTTACCCAGCTCCATCTCTGTATTGCATGTCAAAATCTTCAACAAAATATTAGCAAACCGAATTCAACAATACATTAATAGGGTCAAAAAGCATGATCAAGTGGTATTTATTCCAGAAATGCAAGGATGGTTCAACATCCACAAATCAAGCAATGTGATACACCACGTTAACAAAATGAAGGATAAAAGGTATATGATCATCTTCGCAGATGCAGAAAAAGCATTTGACAAAATTCAACATCCACTTAGAGTAAAACCTCTCAACAAAGTGGGTATTGAGCAAATGTACCTCAAAGTATATTAAAGGCCATATATGATAAGCCCAAAGCGAACATAATATTCACCCTAGAATCCCAAACTTAAATGTCTTCTTGGGAGCAAGACAACAATTCCCATTCTTGCTACTTTTATTCCCACTCTTGCCACAGCAGTATGTTAAAAAAACAATAATAAAATAAAAGGCAACAAAATTGGAAGAAGTAAAATTGTCTTTATTTGTAGATTTTCATGATACTATATATAGACAACCCTGAAGACTCCACTCAAAAACCATTAGAACTAAAAAATGAATTCAGTAAAGCTGCAGGACACAAAATCAATATACAAAATAAGTTGCATTTCTATACACTCATAATAAACTATCAGAAAGAGTGATTAAGAAAACAATCCCATTTACAACTACATAAAAAATAATAAAGTACCTGGGAATAAATTTAACTAAAAGGGTGAAAGCAACACACTGAAACTTGTAAGACATTGATGAAAGAAATAAAAAAAGACAAAAATAAATGCAAAGATAATCTTTCACGGATTAGAAGAATTAATATTGTTAAAATGTCCATACTCTACAAAGCAATATGCAGATTCAATCAATGCAATCTTTATCAAACTTCCAATGGCATATTTCACAGAAATAGGAAAAAAATTCTAAAATTTTTATGGAACCACAAAAACCCCAAGTAGCTAAAGCAATCTTGAGGAAAAAAGAACAAAACTGGAGGCATCATCCTTCCTGATTTCAAATTATATTACAAAATTATAGTAATCAAAACAGTATGGCTTTGGCATAAAAACAGACATACAGATCAATGGAAAAGGGTAGAGAGCCCAGAAATAAACCCACAATTATATGGTCAATTAATGTATGATGTAGGAGCCAAGACTACACGTTGGGTAAAGGGCAGTGTCTGCAATAGATGGGTTGGGAAAACTGGACAGCCATGTGCATAAGAATGAAACCTATGGACTATCATCTTACATAATACACAAAATCAACTCAGAATGAATGAAAGACTGGAATGTAAGATCTGAAACTTTAAAACTCTGAGACGAAAACAGAGCATAAGCTCCTAGGCTTTGGTCTTGACAATGATTTTTGAATATGACACCAAAAGTACAGACAATAAAGCACAAATAAACAAGTGAGACTACATCAAACAAAAAAGCTTCCATACGGAAGGAAATCAACAAAATGAAAAGGCAGCTTATTGAATGGGAAAAAATACTTGCAAGTCATATATCTGATAAAGGATTAATATGCAAATTTTTTAAATGTTTATTTATTTGAGAGAGAGAGAAACAGAGGGAGAGGGGGACACAGAATCTGAAACAGGCTCTAGGCTCTGAGCTGTCAGCACAGAGCCTGACACGGGGCTCAAACTCACGACTGGTGAGGTCATGACCTAGGCCAAAGCTGGACGCTGAACCAACTGAGCCACCCAGGTGCCCCAATATTCAAAAATTTTAAAGAACTCATACGACATCCTAAGCCATCCAGTCTCACCTGATCTGGCCCAGTCCAGAACTGCTCGGCTGACCACGGACTCTTGAGAAATAGGAAATCGGAGCACAGAGGAGAGGCATATGAGGACATGGTGAGGTGGCCATCTGCAGGCCGGGAAGAGAGATCCCACCAGACAACAACCCTGCCAGCACTGTGATCTTGAACTTCCAGCCTCCAGAATTCACTTTGAGTGTATCCTCTGTCCTGACCTTCATGGGTTTGCTGGGAAATCCTCTCAGAGTCTCACGGGGGCTCCCTTGTATGTGGATCTTCTCAAAGAATATGTATTGGAGGGGAGGAAGATGGCAGCATAAGAGGACGCTGGGCTCACCGCGCATCCTGCTGATCACTTAGATTCAACCTACACCTGCCTAAATAACCCAGAAAACCGCCAGAAGACTAGCACGACGGATTCTCCAGAGCCAAGTGCAGACGAGAGGCCCACGGAAGAGGGTAGGAAGGGCGGAGAGGCGGTGCGCGCTCCACGGACTGGCGGGAGGGAGCCAGGGCGGAGGGGCGACCCGCCGGCCAAGCAGAGACCCCGAGTCTGGCTCGCAAAAGCGGAGGGGCCAGACGGAGTGTGTTCCGACAGCAAGCGCGACTTAGCATCTGGGAGGTCATAAGTTAATAGCTCTGCTCGGAAAGCGGGAAGGCTGGAGGACAAAGGGAGGGAGAGCTGCTGAGCCCCCGGGGCAACAGGGCTCAGTTTGGTGGGGAAGCCAGCGCCATCTCCCTCGCCCATTCCCCCAGCCAAAATCCCAAAGGGAACCAGTTCCTGCCAGGGAACTTGCTTGCTCCGCGCAAATACCCAACGCCGTGCTTCTGTGGAGCCACCCCTCCGGCAGTGGGTCTGACTCCCTCCCGCTGCCACAGGGCCCCTCCTGAAGTGGATCACCTAAGGAGAAGCGAGCTAAGCCTGCCCTTCCTGCCCCCGTGCACCTTGCCTACCCACCCCAGCTAATACGCCAGATCCCCAGCACCACAAGCCTGGCAGTGTGCAAGTAGCCCAGACGGGCCACGCCACCCCACAGTGAATCCCGCCCCTAGGAGAGGGGAAGAGAAGGCACACACCAGTCTGACTGTAGCCCCAGCTGTGGGCTGGGGGCAGACATCAGGGCTGACTGCAGCTCCGCCCACCAACTCCAGTTATACACCACAGCACAGGGGAAGTGCCCTGCAGGCCCGCACCACTCCAGGGACTATCCAAAATGACCAAACGGAAGAATTCCCCTCAGAAGAATCTCCAGGAAATAACAACAGCCAATGAACTGATCAAAAAGGATTTAAATAATATAACAGAAAGTGAATTTAGAATAATAGTCATAAAATTAATCGCTGGGCTTGAAAACAGTATAGAGGACAGCAGAGAATCTCTTGCTACAGAGATCAAGGGACTAAGGAACAGTCAGGAAGAGCTGAAAAACACTTTAAACGAAATGCAAAACAAAATGGAAACGACGACGGCTCGGATTGAAGAGGCAGAGGAGAGAATAGGTGAACTAGAAGATAAAGTTATGGAAAAAGAGGAAGCTGAGAAAAAGAGAGATAAAAAAATCCAGGAGTATGAGGGGAAAATTAGAGAACTAAGTGATACACTAAAAAGAAATAATATACGCATAATTGGTATCCCAGAGGAGGAAGAGAGAGGGAAAGGTGCTGAAGGGGTACTTGAAGAAATTATAGCTGAGAACTTCCCTGAACTGGGGAAGGAAAAAGGCATTGAAATCCAAGAGGCACAGAGAACTCCCTTCAGACGTAACTTGAATCGATCTTCTGCACGACATATCATAATGAAACTGGCAAAATACAAGGATAAAGAGAAAATTCTGAAAGCAGCAAGGGATAAACGTGCCCTCGCATATAAAGGGAGACCTATAAGACTCGTGACTGATCTCTCTTTTGAAACTTGGCAGGCCAGAAAGGATTGGCATGAGATCTACAATGTGCTGAACAGAAAAAATATGCAGCTGAGAATCCTTTATCCAGCAAGTCTGTCATTTAGAATAGAAGGAGAGATAAAGGTCTTCCCAAACAAACAAAAACTGAAGGAATTTGTCACCACTAAACCAGCCCTACAAGAGATCCTACGGGGGATCCTGTGAGACAAAGTACCAGAGACATCACTACAAGCATAAAACATACAGACATCACAATGACTCTAAACCCGTATCTTTCTATAATAACACTGAATGTAAATGGATTAAATGCGCCAACCAAAAGACATAGGGTATCAGAATGGATAAAAAAACAAGACCCATCTATTTGCTGTCTACAAGAGACTCATTTTAGACCTGAGGACACCTTTAGATTGAGAGTGAGGGGATGGAGAACTATTTATCATGCTACTGGAAGCCAAAAGAAAGCTGGAGTAGCCATACTTATATCAGACAAACTAGACTTTAAATTAAAGGCTGTAACAAGAGATGAAGAAGGGCATTATATAATAATTACAGGGTCTATCCACCAGGAAGAGCTAACAATTATAAATGTCTATGCACCAAATACCAGAGCCTCCAAATATATAAAACAATTACTCATAAACATAAGCAACCTTATTGATAAGAATGTGGTAATTGCAGGGGACTTTAACACTCCACTTACAGAAATGGATAGATCATCTAGACACATGGTCAATAAAGAAACAAGGGCCCTGAATGACACATTGGATCAGATGGACTTGACAGATATATTTAGAACTCTGCATCCCAAAGCAACAGAATATACTTTCTTCTCGAGTGCACATGGAACATTCTCCAAGATAGATCATATACTGGGTCACAAAACAGCCCTTCATAAGTATACAAGAATTGAAATTATACCATGCATACTTTCAGACCACAATGCTATGAAGCTTGACATCAACCACAGGAAAAAGCCTGGAAAACCTCCAAAAGCATGGAGGTTAAAGAACACCCTACTAAAGAATGAGTGGGTCAACCAGGCAATTAGAGAAGAAATTAAAAAATATATGGAAACAAACGAAAATGAAAATACAACAATCCAAACGCTTTGGGACGCAGCGAAGGCAGTCCTGAGAGGAAAATACATTGCAATCCAGGCCTATCTCAAGAAACAAGAAAAATCCCAAATACAAAATCTAACAGCACACCTAAAGGAAATAGAAGCAGAACAGCAAAGGCAGCCTAAACCCAGCAGAAGAAGAGAAATAATAAAGATCAGAGCAGAAATAAACAATATAGAATCTAAAAAAATGTAGAGCAGATCAACGAAACCAAGAGTTGGTTTTTTGAAAAAATAAACAAAATTGACAAACCTCTAGCCAGGCTTCTCAAAAAGAAAAGGGAGATGACCCAAATAGATAAAATCATGAATGAAAATGGAATTATTACAACCAATCCCTCAGAGATACAAACAATTATCAGGGAATACTATGAAAAATTATATGCCAACAAAGTGGACAACCTGGAAGAAATGGACAAATTCCTAAACACCCACACTCTTCCAAAACTCAATCAGGAGGAAATAGAAAGCTTGAACAGACCCATCACCAGCAAAGAAATTGAATCGGTTATCAAAAATCTCCCAACAAATAAGAGTCCAGGACCAGATGGCTTCCCAGGGGAGTTCTACCAGACGTTTAAAGCAGAGATAATACCTATCCTTCTCAAGCTATTCCAAGAAATAGAAAGGGAAGGAAAACTTCCAGACTCATTCTATGAAGCCAGTATTACTTTGATTCCTAAACCAGACAGAGACCCAGTAAAAAAAGAGAACTACAGGCCAATATCCCTGATGAATATGGATGCAAAAATTCTCAATAAGATACTAGCAAATCGAATTCAACAGCATATAAAACGAATTATTCACCATGATCAAGTGGGATTCATTCCTGGGATGCAGGGCTGGTTCAACATTTGCAAATCAATCAACGTGATACATCACATTAATAAAAGGAAAGATAAGAACCATATGATTCGGTCAATCGATGCAGAAAAGGCCTTTGACAAAATCCAGCACCCTTTCTTAATAAAAACCCTTGAGAAAGTCGGGATAGAAGGAACATACTTAAAGATCATAAAAGCCATTTATGAAAAGCCCACAGCTAACATCATCCTCAATGGGGAAAAACTGAGAGCTTTTTCCCTGAGATCAGGAACACGACAAGGATGCCCACTCTCACCGCTGTTGTTTAATGTAGTGTTGGAAGTTCTAGCATCAGCAATCAGACAACAAAAGGAAATCAAAGGCATCCAAATTGGCAAAGATGAAGTCAAGCTTTCGCTTTTTGCAGATGACATGATATTATACATGGAAAATCTGATAGACTCCACCAAAAGTCTGCTAGAACTGATACATGAATTCAGCAAAGTTGCAGGATACAAAATCAATGTACAGAAATCAGTTGCATTCTTATACACTAACAATGAAGCAACAGAAAGACAAATAAAGAAACTGATCCCATTCACAATTGCACCAAGAAGCATAAAATACCTCGGAATAAATCTAACCAAAGATGTAAAAGATCTGTATGCTGAAAACTATAGAAAGCTTTGAAGGAAATTGAAGAAGATGTAAAGAAATGGAAAGACATTCCGTGCTCATGGATTGGAAGAATAAATATTGTCAAAATGTCAATACTACCCAAAGCTATCTACACATTCAATGCAATCCCAATCAAAATTGCAGCAGCATTCTTCTCGAAACTAGAACAAGCAATCCTAAAATTCTTATGGAACCACAAAAGGCCCCGAATAGCCAAAGTAATTGTGAAGAAGACCAAAGCAGGAGGCATCACAATCCCAGACTTTAGCCTCTACTACAAAGCTGTAATCATCAAGACAGCATGGTATTGGCACAAAAACAGACACATAGACCAATGGAATAGAATAGAAACCCCAGAACTAGACTCACAAACGTATGGCCAACTAATCTTGACAAAGCAGGAAAGAATATCCAATGGAAAAAAGACAGTCTCTTTAACAAATGGTGCTGGGAGAACTGGACAGCAACATGCAGAAGGTTGAAACTAGACCACTTTCTCACACCATTCACAAAAATAAACTCAAAATGGATAAAGGACCTGTATGTGAGACAGGAAACCATCAAAACCTTAGAGGAGAAAGCAGGAAAAGACCTCTCTGACCTCAGCCGTAGCAATCTCTTACTCGACACATCCCCAAAGGCAAGGGAATTAAAAGCAAAAATGAACTACTGGGACCTTATGAAGATAAAAAGCTTCTGCACAGCAAAGGAAACAACCAACAAAACTAAAAGGCAACCAACGGATGAGAAAAGATATTTGCAAATGACGTATCGGACAAGAGGCTAGTATCCAAAATCTATAAAGAGCTCACCAAACTCCACACCCGAAAAACAAATAACCCAGTGAAGAAATGGGTAGAAAACATGAATAGACACTTCTCTAAAGAAGACATCCAGATGGCCAACAGGCACATGAAAAGATGCTCAATGTTGCTCCTTATCAGGGAAATACAAATCAAAACCACACTCAGATATCACCTCACGCCAGTCAGAGTGGCTAAAATGAACAAATCAGGAGCCTATAGATTCTGGAGAGGATGTGGAGAAACGGGAACCCTCTTGCACTGTTGGTGGGAATGCAAATTGGTGCAGCCGCTCTGGAAAGCAGTGTGGAGGTTCCTCAAAAAATTAAAAATAGACCTACCCTATGACCCAGCAATAGCACTGCTAGGAATTTACCCAAGGGATAAAGGAGTACTGATGCATAGGGGCACTTGTACCCCAATGTTTATAGCAGCACTCTCAACATAGCCAAATTATGGAAAGAGCCTAAATGCCCATCAACTGATGAATGGATAAAGAAATTATGGTTTATATACACAATGGAGTACTACATGGCAATAAGAAAGAATGAAATATGGCCTTTTGTAGCAGCGTGGATGGAACTGGAGAGTGTTATGCTAAGTGAAATAAGCCATACAGAGAAAGACAGATACCATATGTTTTCACTCATATTGGATCCTGAGAAACTTAACAGAAACCCATGGAGGAAGGGAAGGGAAAAAAAAAAAGAGGTTAGAGTGGGAGAGAGCCAAAGCATTAAGAGACTGTTAAAAACTGAGAACAAACTGAGGGTTGATGGGGGGGTGGGAGGGAGGGGAGGGTGGGTGATGGGTATTGAAGAGGGCACCTTTTGGGATGAGCAGTGGGTGTTGTATGGAAACCAATTTGACAATAAATTTCATATATTGAAAAGAAAAAAAAATACATTAAAAAAAGAAAAAAAAAGAACTCATACAACTCAATAGAAAAAAAATCTAAATAAGCTGATTAAAAAAAATGGGCAGAAGATCTGTATAGACATTTTTCTAAAGAAAACATACATACTGGGGCGCCTGGGTGGCACAGTCGGTTAAGCGTCCGACTTCAGCCAGGTCGCGATCTCGCGGTCCGTGAGTTCGAGCCCCGCGTCGGGCTCTGGGCTGATGGCTCGGAGCCTGGAGCCTGTTTCCGATTCTGTGTCTCCCTCTCTCTCTGACCCTCCCCCGTTCATGCTCTGTCTCATGCTCTCTTTCAATTTTTTTTTTGAAAAAAAAAATTAAAAAAAAAAAAAAAGAAAACATACATACAGATGACCAACAGGTATGTGGAAAGTGCTTAATATCAGTAATGATCAAGGAATTTCAAACTAAAACCATAATAAGATATCACCTCATAGCTGTTAGAATGGCTATCATGAAAAAGGCATGAGGTAACCACTATTGGTGGGGATGTGGAGAAAGGGGGGCTCTTGTCTTCTATTGGTGGGATTGTAAATTGGTGCAGTCACTATAGGAAACAGTGTGGAGATTCCTCAAAAAATGAAAGCTGGTTCTACTATATGATCTAGCAATTCCACCACTAGGTATACGTTCCAAATGAAATCCCTATCTCAAAGAGATATATGCACCCCCATGTTCATTGCAGCGTTATTAAAAAAGCCAAGACATGGAAACAACCTAAAGTGTCCATTGATATATGAGTGGGTGAAAAACATAATATGTATTATATACATGTATGCACACACAATGGAATATTATACAGCGTACAAAAGGAGAAAATCCTGCTGTTTGTGCAACATGGATGGAGCTTGGAGGCATTGTGTCGAGTGAAACAAGTCAGAGAAAGACAAATACTGTATGATTACACTTAGGTAAACTTTAAAAACAAAACAATATAAACTTAAACAGAACAGACTGGTGCCTGCCAGAGTGGTGGTTAGGGGACTGGGTGAAATGGATGGAAGTGGTCAAAAGGTACAGATTTTCGGTTATAAGATAAATATGTCCTGGGATGTAGTGCACAGCATTGTGGCCATAGTTAATAATACTGTATTGTATATTTGAAAGTTGCTAAGACGGTATATCTTAAAAGTTCTCATCACAAGAAAAAAATGTGAAACTGTGTGGTAATGGATGTTAGCTAAACTTGTTGTGGCAACCATTTCACAATATATGCATACATCAAATCATTTTTTGTATACCTAAAGCCAATACAATGTTATATGTCAATTATATCTCAATTAAAAAAAAATAAAGCTGCCTCAGTGTGACTGCACAGTTATAATTTTCATGATTTAAAAACATGACTGTAAAAAAAATAAATCCGTATGTATCAGGGGGTATAAACAACAATTTTATTTGCATTTTCCCTGATGACTTATGATGTGGAGTATATTTTCAAATGCTTACTTGCTATCTGTGTATCTTCTTTGGTGAGGTGTATGCTAAGGTCTCTGGCCTATTTTTTATCTTTTAATTTTTTTTATGTCAAGTTAACTAACATACAGTGTATACAGTGTGCTCTTGGTTTGGGGGTGGATTCCTGTGATTCATCACTTACAACACCCAGTACTCATCCCAACAAGTGCCTTCCTCAATGCCCATCACCCATTTCCCCTCTTCCTGCCCCCCCATTAACCCTCAGTTTGTTCTCTGTATTTAAGAGTCTCTTATGGTTTACCCCCCTCTCTGTTTGAAAATTTTTTTTCCCTACACTTTCTCTATGGTCTTGTTAAGTTTCTCAGGTTCCACACATGAGTGAAAACATATGATATCTGTCTTTCTCTAATTGACTTATTTCACTTAGCATAAAAGCCTCCAGTTCCATCCATGTTGTAAATGGCAGGATTTCATTCTTTCTCATTGCACAGTAGTGTTCCATTGTATATATAAACCACATCTTCTTTATCCATTCAGCAATTGATGGGCATTTGGGCTTTTCCCATAATTTGGCTGTTATTGAAAATGCTGCTATAAACATTGGGGGTACATGTGCTCCTATGAATCAGCACTTCTGTGTCCTTTGGATAAATTCCTAGTAGTTCTATTGCTGGATCATAGGGTAACTATGTTTAATTTTTTGAGCAACCTCCACACTGTTTTCCAGAGCAGCTGCACCAGTTTGCATTCCCACCAACAGTGCGGGAAGGTTCCCGTTTCTCCACATCCTTGACAACATGTGTTGTTTCCTGAGTTGTTAATTTTAGCCACTCTGACCTGTGTGAGGTGATATCTCAATGTGGTTTTGATTTGCGTTTCCCTGATGAGGAGCGACATTGAGCATCTTTTCATGTGCCTGTTGGCCATCTGGATGTCTTCTTTGGAAAAGTGTCTATTCATATCTACTGCCCATTTCTTCACTGGGTTATTTGTTTTTTGGGTATTGAGCTTGGTAAGTTCTTTATAGATTTTGGATACTATCCCTTTATCTGATGTCATTTGCAAATATCTTCTCCCATTCTGTTGGTTGCCTTTTAGTTATGTTGATTGTTTCCTTCGCAGTGCAGAAGATTTTTATCTTGATGAGATCCCAACAGTTCATTTTTGCTTTTGTTCCCTTGTCTTCTGAGATGTGTTGAGCAAGAAATTGCTGCGGCCGAGGTCAAAGAGGTTGTTGCCTGTTTTCTCCTCTAGGATTTTAATGGTTTCCTGTCTCACATTTAGGTCTTTCTCCATTTTGAGTTTATTTTTGTGTATGGTGTAAGAAAGTGGTTCAGACTCATTCTTCTACATATTGCTGTCCAGTTCTCCCAGTACCGTTTGCTAAAAAGACTCTCTTTTTTCCATTGACTACTCTTTCCTGTTTTGTCCAAGATTAGTTGGCCATACATTTGTGAGTCCAATTCTGGGTTCTCTATCTATTCCATTGGTCTATGTGTCTGTTCTTATGTTTGGCCTACTGTTGAGTCTTAAGAGTTTTTTGTATATTTTGGATAATAGTCCTTTTCCAGATGTGTCTTTTGCAAATATTTTTGCCCAGCCTTCTAATTTTCTTGATATTTTCTCCTGCAGAGCAAAAGTGTTTAATTGTAATGAAGTTAAAATTATTAACTATTATTCTTTCATGGATTTTGCCTTTGGTATTCATTATTGCACTTTAAATGACAGATTATATATTCATACCATGCTTTATTATTCTATTTTTTGTGTATTTTCAACTATGAATTAAAAAAACAAAAAATAAAGATTTTCTAATAATATCCTATTTATCCTTAAGAAAAAGATTATTGATTTTTACTATTGTGTCCTCAAAAAAAGTATTCCTGTGATTACTGACAGCATGAACATTTTATTTCATACATCATTCTAATAAAAACAGAAAAATTGTGAAGGGGTGTTGAGATCATTATGCGTTATTCAAGACTATACTATAAATTTATGACATAGAACTCAATTATGTTAAAAGCATACAAATTGCCCTTGTAGTGTTCTAGCTTTGTGATAATCACAGAGAGTTCCCTTATAAGATACAAGTAATCATAAATGGAAAGATATTTGTCATATTTTAAATTATATAACTTGTTTTCTAATGTTTTCTTAAAATAGGTAAAAATCTTAACTGAATTGCTTCACATACTTTTAAAATTTGTCATTCTGACAAGTCTTGTGGAAAAAATTATTATGCAGTTTAAGTATTGATTTTTCATTCTTACGGTTGAAATAATGTTTTTTGAAAATAAATTAGGGCTCAATAGAAAAATTAAGTTTGGCTATGCTGTCTGAAACTTTAGCATCAAGAGAAGAATTACTACAGAACTCTGACAGTTTGAAACTGGTTACTGCCTGCGATCAAAGCTTGTCCTGTAGAATTTAAATTTTGTTTGTCTCCCAAATAAACATTACAATATGTAGTTTAGAATATATCATACTAAATATTAGACTTCTCTACAGAGTTTGGAATTGTAACCAGAGCAAAGGTGAGGGTGATACTTGGAAAGAAAACTTATTTTCCTCCTCACCCCAGTGAAATTGCTCTAGTTAAGATAAATGATCTTCACATTGGCAGACCCAATGATTAATCTATAGTCTTCATCTCCCTTGAGCTCTTTATGGTGTTGGTATTCTTCATTCTAGAAACTCTTTATGTGGAGCATACTGTTCTTGTTTTTCTTCTGCCACACTCTCCAAGTATTTTCAGTATTTTCACTTTATTTATTTATTTTTAATTTTTTTTAACATTTATTTATTTTTGAGCGACAGAGAGAGATAGAGCATGAGCAAGGGAGGAGCAGAGAGAGAGGGAGACACAGTATCCAAAGCAGGCTCCGGGATCTGAGCTGTCAGCACAGAGCCCCACATGGGGTCTGAACCCATGGACTGTGTGATCATGACCTGAGCCGAAGTTGGATGCTTAACTGACTGAGCCACCCAGCTGCCCCAAGTCACTTTTTTTTAACTTGTGCTTTACATATCTATTATCTATTTATTTATCTATCTATCTATCTATCTATCTATCTATCAATCATCTATCTATCATCTATCTATCTACCTACCTATCATCTATCTATCTTAGTTATCTGCTTTACTGAAAGTCTATTGCTTTAAATGTCAAACTTCATCTAAAAAATACCTTCTCTGGGACATTTGGGCAAGTGTGTGATCAAGTAGCTGGGTACCATGGCCCAGCCAAGTTGACACATAAAATTAACCAAACATTGCACCTATATACCTATACCTACTTCAGAATCCCCACCCCTGTGCATGATATGACTTCCCCTCCATAAATATCGGAATTATTCTTGAATCCTCTATCTCTGTCACACTCAACATCCCAAGAAGACATTGGCTCTACTTCCATAATATGTCCTGCATGAAGTGATATATACATTGCTATGAGAAAAGTGTGTCACCATCATCTCTTGCCTGGAGACTGTAATAGCCTTTAATGGTCTCCTTTCTCCCCCTCTTGTTTCTCTCTAAAGGCTATTTTGCAAATAGTAGCCACTGTAATCTAAAGAAAATGCAGTGCTGCATCTGTTTATCTTCTTTTCAATATTCTGAGATAAAATTAAAAGCTTTTGCTCTGGGTATGTCCTTATATAACCTGATCCCCACTTGCCCCTCAGTTTTCTCAAGTTCTCCATCCCTGTAGGCTTTCTTGCTACTCCTTGAAAGTGCAAACACTCACTGTCTCAGAACTTTTGTATCTGCTATTGCTGGGGCCTTGAATTCTCTTCCCAGATACCCACATGGCTTTCCCTGTGTATCACCCCAGGGACCACCCCATCTAAAGTAGTATTCCATGATGATGGCTTTTTACCTTCCTCGTCTTGATTCCAACCTTCCCATCCTTGCATGCCTTTCCTTAGGGAACTCTCTGGCTCTCATGGAACTGACAGATCTGAAGTGCCTTTCAAAGTGAATGTCAAAGTGAATGTTACATAGGGTCACCTGGGTGGTTCAGTCATTTAAGTTAGTTCTGACTTGGTTTCCGCTCAGATCGTGATCTCGCAGTTCAGGAGCTCCAGCCCTGCATCAGGCTTAGTTAGCGTTGACAACGCAGAGCCTGCTTGGGATTCTCCCTCTCTCCTTGTCTCCCTCTCTCTCTCTGCCCCTCCTCCAGTCTCTCTCTCTCTAAAAAATAAAATGAATATTATACAGAAGTGAGTAATGTTAACCCCAAAACCACATAGGGTTTTACTTTTTTCCATAGGTCTTATTTCTTCCCGACGTTATTTAATATAATTCTGTATTTATTTATTTTCGTCTGTCTGCCTCACTAAGATGTAAACTCCATGAAGTCAGACTGAATCTGTCTTCACTTCTGTGTCCTCAGAGTCTAGAATTGTGTCTGCACGATAGGTGCTCTAAACTGAAGGGGTATTAGAGCTACGTTCTGAATCATCTCTCATGGCAGTAATTATACATTGATCAGCTGCTGATCAGGCCATGGAGTAAGAAAATCCTTTAAAAAAAATCAATGCTGTTTTCATCAGGAAAAGGCACTCCAAGGGAAAAAAGTCTATAAAGGATCCTCTGTTCATTCACTCATGTAACACATCTCTTTTTTACACTTATCTAAAAACCCCTGTTAAGAATTTTACCTGAAGAAGGAAAAAATAAGGAATTAATTTTGAGTAAAAATGTCTATGTGTATAATTTTGGATAGCAGCAAAAGTTCAGAATCCCAAACAGTCTTAAAACTTTCATTTTGCCCTTACTAAGTCTTTAAACTAGAAAAAAATAAGGGGATTTTCTTTTCTAGGCAAGCATACGATTTTCATAAACTCCAGAGTTCATCTGGTCCTGTTAGCCTGTAATGCTGGTAAGGGTTCTATTTCAAACACTTTTGCTATAATGGGGAGCAGAGAAAAAGTGTCAGTAACTAGAGGAAGATATAGGGTCAAGGCACTTAAAACAATGGGTCAGCTCTGATAGCATATTTGACACTATTGAGAATAATAGAGAGAAAATCTACCTCTTTAGCACCCTAAGGTTTTATCTCACTGTTTTGGGCATGTACACTGGCTGTAATACCTCTTTCTTCAACCAAAATATCTCTCTTTGATTGTGTTAAACTCAAAGGAGTTATCCAGTCCAGACCCCTGTGTTTTACAGATAAGAAAGCCAAGGTGCAAGGAAACCATGATTTCCACCATCTCCTTCCTAGATTACTCCTGTCTATTCCTAACCAGGTTCTCTGCACCTTCAGTCATTATCCACACTGAAGCCAGTGATTTTTGCAAAATGCAGGTCTGTTCTGCTCCTACCACCACCCCCTTTGCACCTGCGGGCCCAGGCTTTAGGGTTCAAGTTCCAATGAGCAATCATTCCATTAAATTTTCTGGATATGTGATTTGTATTTTTGCTGTTTGTAAAAATAAAGTTATAGTTTAAGTTGGTAAATTCTAACTTGGTTGAAAGGAAAAAAAAAAGTATGGTATAACAGTGCTTCTACTGGTTCTAGAAACCTGATGTACTTGAGAATCACCCAGAGAATTTTTAAAAGTCTCAGTGCCTGATCCCAAAGCCCACATCTGATCTGGCCCCTGCCTACCTTTTAGGTCTCCTCTCCTACCTTCACCCTAGCTCTCTGCACTTAGTCACTGGGCCTCTCTCAGTTCCTAGAACATGCCATACTCCCTCTTGGGAGGCCATGCCTCAGGGCCTTTGCATTTCCTGGTTACTTTGATTGTATGGTAAACCTGTTTTTCTCTTGGAAGAGATCTATTATCATTTCTTAGGTACCTTTTCCTGACCCAGCTGATTACATGAGAACCCTTTGTTACATGCTCTCCAGGACATTTACTGTCTTTCAGTGCAACTCAGTGTGTAATTATGTGCTCACCTCCTCTGGTGATTAACGTTCCTTTTTCCCGACAGACTGAGAGCTGCATGAGTATAGAGTCAAACACTATTTTTGTTTGCCCTTAAACAGTGCTTAGAAGAATCGCTTTTTAAGCACTCCATAAATTTTTTGTCAGCTGAATGAATGGATAATGAATTGCCATGGAGAGGTTTGAGTAGTTTCTGTGAGACAGATTAGACATAAAGGAAATCATGCATTTATGTGACAATTATTTCCCTTGTGTACTTTTATTTTTCTCTTTTCTCTTAAAATTTCACACGTTTCCTAGAACATTTACGAGGGGATTGATGATTTATTATTAAGCAGAAATGTCCAATGATGAGAGATACTGAAATGAGGTTCAGTATAAAAAAAAATCAAATTTTTACTTTGCTTTGTTAAAAATCATTTATACTCAAGGCTTAGACCAAATGTTTCAGTTTTTATTTCCTTTGAGAGGAATGATCTATCAAATATATCTAATGGACATATTATACCTGTTTATTATGATGTTTGCATAATTCCCATGGTCTCCTTTTTCTAGTCATTCTTCTAATATAATGGGTTTTCTTTCATATTAACTAGTGTTATGTTAATATTTCAGAAAAAAAACAGAACTACAAAATTCTCATTGAAGATACATGCTGCACATTAGTGTATATCGCTAGATGTTTATCTTGAGCATCTTCCTAGGGCTGCTAAGTCTTATTTCCTTTGCTGTGATTTTGTTATTTGTTTGGTATCTTTCCTGCTTGAGTCACATTCTGCAGTTGGGCCTCATGCATTTGTTAAGCCACTGAGTATAAGGAGATACTATATTTTATTAAATAGAAGGATTTTTTTTTTTTGGTAGTGACTATCATTGACCCTTCCTTTTTCTTTCTTTTTTTTTTTTTTCAGAGAGAGAGAGAGAGAGACTGGGAAGAGAGAGAGAGAGAGAGAGAGAGAGAGAGAGAGAGAGAGAATCTTAAGCAGGATCCATACTAAGTGTGGAGCCCAATGCAGGGCTCAATCCCACAACCCTGGGATCACGACCTGAGCCAAAATCCAAAGTTGGACACTCAACCAGCTGGGCCACCCAAACACCTCCTCACTTGACCCTTTTCAAAAAAGGATAAATGTGCCAACTGATTTCCATCCTTTACTCCAGTATGAAACACTCCTTGAACAAATGGTAGTTTGATCACATTTGTAGCTGATGTTCCTACAGAATTTAAGGCTCCAGGGACTCTGGAAAGCATTAATATGTTCTTGGAATAAGCTTAGCTTTGAGGGACAGTTAAACTAGCTTCAAGCCCTCATTTTCATACTTAGTAGTTATGTGCCCTTGGATAGTTTCAATATTCTGAGTTCCAGTCTTCTCATACATATCCATGGGGTAAATAGTCACTATATTGAGTGTGGATTAAAGGAGACTTCACGGTGTGGGGAGGAAATACCTGTTGGTCAGTAAATCTGATTTTTTTTTCCTTTTGTATTACACCTGAGGAAGCCTGAGCCCGGAAGAGCCTATATAAATCTACCATTAGAGCTGGGACCACATCTACGTCTACCTTCCTACTCCACTATATTTCATTAAGTAATTTTTAATTTTTGCTCTAAATGAAAATAAAATTATAGAATAGGTCAATAAATGCTATGTTCATTGAACAGAAAAAAGAAAACCTGAATGATCCAATATAGTGATTGCCAATGACGTTTAAACCTTGTTGCACATTAGAATTGTCCAAGAAGCTTTTTAAAAATCCTAATGGCCAGACTGTAACTCATTCCAATTAAATCACAATCTCTGAGGATGGGACCCAGGCATGAATACTTTTTATAGCCCCCTGTGTAGTTTCACACATGGAATTTGCCGAAACTCTGCTGAGATTCTCCAAGCCATCTGTAGGATAGTTTTTAAAGGTCTGTTCTTTTGTTACCAGATCAAGTATCTTGGGGAAATGTATTTTAAGTGCTTATTTTGGGTTTATTTTCTGGTATATTTTCTCTTCTCTTTATATAGAGATACAACCCAGATCCCACATTAGTGACCTCATCACCATCACTAATCTGAATGCTGCTGTACATCAAAGAGGTCAATGGCTTGTTTCTTAGTGTTCACCTCTACATTATTTACAAATGAATCCTGCAGAGATAGTGGAGACGGACTCTTCTTTCAGTAAGGACATGTTTTCCACACTTAATTCAACAAGCCTTAATGACCTTTGGTTTAATTACTTAATGAACTTTGTCCCTCTGGTATAAATCCAGGGTTTCTGGACCAGGGGATGAAAGTCTTCCCAGAAGACAGCATTGCCCTTTGCAGATGTAGCTAGAGATTTGTGTGGTAATATGCCCAGATAATTTAGAAACCCTAGGGTGATTATCTGGAGGGGTCCATTTCAGACTTATTGGCTATTTAAAATAATATTGGACTTTTGATTTTGCAGGTTGTTTTCTTTCCATGCTTTGGGATTTCTTACAAGCGACTGGGAGATGCCAGAATTCTTACTATGTCACTGTTTTGACTCTGACATTTTTTATATTTTCACAAGATCAGGGCAGGGTCTGGAAGCAACTAGCTTCATTTTTATCATCATATTTTACTATATTTTTTATTACATCATATCATCATATTTTATTTTATTATTTACTAGTTGAAGTCCTGAGGGAACTATCGGATATTTTTTCCATAGCAGAAGAGTGCTGTGGGTTTACTCTTCAGGTCTTTACTGGACAAAGTCAGTATCCAGATGGTAGTGGTCCTGTAGGTAATAAACCTTCTCCTCCTCTAAGGGTTCTCTGTTTATCCTTTCATTTCTTACATAGATGGCCTCAGTCCGACTTATAACTATAATAATAGAAACGGATACAATTATGCTCTCTGTAAACAAAAAATCCTTTGGATAAAATGTTATTTAATATATCTTAAAAAGAACTTATTATTTGTTATTTCTACATCTTTTAAATTAATATATATTTATATTTCTAAAAATTCCTGGTTATTAAAGAAAACTTTTACTACAGATAAGTACTAAAGGCAAAATCAAATCTTACTGGATTTGTAAACTAGTTGAGATTAACTGTTTTTTTTTTACTGTACATACACATACTTCTATCTATAAAAATAATTTTTTGCATACTGCTTTATAGACTATCCTATTCACACTCAACATGTCCTGTATTGTGAATATTTTTTATCTACTTCTATAACACCATTTTTGGTGACTGTATGATATCCCACTGTGTGGGTAAACAGTTATTTATTTAAGTAATATTCTTGCTAGATACCTAGTTGGCTCCTGATATTTTTGGTATTATCAGTAATCTTCTGATAAACATCCTTGTGGATAACTCTTTAAATGCAATCCCAATTATTTTCTTAGAATAAATACCTCTGATGATCTTGGAATTCTCAGCATTGACAGTCTGAATTTTAATTTATATAGCATTACAGAGATCAAAGTTTCTGGATTCCTGACTATGTAGATTAACATTGGTCAGAACTGCTAGTTAGTGTTATAACTAAATCTCATAGGAGCCTGTCTCATTGTCATATATCTTTTTTTGTTGTTGTTCTGAGAAAGATGGAATAGGGGAAGACTCATTGGCTGCAATTTTATGAAAGTTACATGTATAAAATAACCACTGTGCAAATGTTGTATAACAGAGCAAAAGCACAGTACTTATGTCTTTTGTCACTAACGCAGCATATGATAGAACTCACTGAAGTAAGGTCCGTTTCTCTGATGGTAAATCAGTCTTGAAGAGATGGCTATTCCTACTGGGTGGACTACATTTTTGTTTGTTTGTTTGTTTGTTTGTTTAATTTTTTTTAAATTTATTTACTTTGAGAGGGAGACAGAGAGAGGAAGCAGGGGAGGGGCAGAGAAAGAGCAAGAGAGAACATCCCAAACAGGCTCCACACTGTCACCATGAAGCCCAATGCAGGGCTAGAACTCATGAACCATGAGATCATGGCCTGGGCTGAAACCAAGAGTCAGACACTTAATCGACTGAGTCACCCAGGTGCCCCTGGGTGGACTAGTTTTTAAGAATTATTCTTAGCATGATATTTAAGCCTACGTTGAGCATATTATCAATAGTGTTTCTTCTTAAAGTTCTCTCTGATATGTTGTCTGACTTTTGTGATCTTGAGTTCTCCCATTTTTAATGAGCCCTCCTGGCTCTCTTTTTCTACCTACCTACCACCCAGTATCCTTTCTTTCTGTTTCACAGTTCTTAAAAGTTTATTCTATACTCAAAATTTTCACTTACTTTTCAACTCAAAGCTCCTTGACTACTGCTCCTGCCTCTCAGCTGAAACTATTTTCTTAATGTCATGATTGACTGCCTTGGGATCATACATCATCATGTATAGGTTTAGTTCTACATAATTTGGAGGTGATTTACAACACTTTGAGTTCTGCGGAGGACAATTTCTACAACTGGACCTCGCTAAATGGTCTACTCAATTGCCAAGGTAGAACAGTCTTTGTAGCCTGGCTCTTACTATCCACTTACTATTTCCATGGCTTTGTTGTTCAACTGTCTCCTTCCATCCATCCCTCATTGTTGGTGCTCTTAGGGATTTTATCCCTGGCCCATTTCTCTTCTCATTCCACCTATCCTCCCTGGAATAGCTATTTTGTATGCTACCTACACCTTTAGGTACCCTTTTCCTTAGCTACCTATTACTTTAGGAATAGGTGGCATATAGCCTATAGATGAGATGTCCCATGGTACAAAGCTGGAGTGAGAGGTGGGCTGTGTTAGTCAGCTTGGGCTGCCATAATAAAATACCATAGACTTGATGGCTTAAGAAGCAGAAATTTATCTTCTCACAGTTTGGAGGCTGGGTAGTCCAAAGTCAAAGCACTGGCCAATTCAGTTCCTGGTGAAAGCTCTCTTCCTGGTTGCAGATGGCCAACTTCTTGGTGTCCTTGCATTGCAAAGAGAGAGAGCAAAACTTTTGGTGTCTCTTCTTTTTTATTTTTAATTTTTTGTTTAATGTTTATTTATTTTTGAGACACAGAGAGAGTGAGAGCAAATGGGGTAGGGGCAGAGAGAAAGGGAGAAAGAAAATTCAAAGCAGGATCTGCACTGTCAGCACAGACCCCAATGCAGGGTTCAAACTCATGAAATGTGAGATCATGACCTGAGCTGAAATCAAGAGTCTGATGCTCAACTGACTGAGCCATTTGGGTGCCCCCAGGTCTTTTCTTATAAGGACACTAATCTAATCATATCAGGTCCCTGCCATGATGGCCTCATTTAACTAACTCCTTATAGGTCCTGTCTCCAAATAAAGTCACATAGGGCTTCAACATGTGAATTTTGGGGGGATGCAATTCAAGTTCATAGCATGGACCAATGACCAAATTCTGGAGGATACCTTCATGATGCTCCAATTTGAAACTCAACTACCTGCTGGTCACTTACACCTGGAAATCCCACAGGCTTCTCATAGTAAATATATTCTAAACTGAAAACAAGTCCTCATTATTCTTTCAAGGGATAAATACTGGCAGAATCTCTGACCTGTTTGTCTCCCTCAACTTTTCATCAAGGCTTGCTGATTTTACCTCCTACATTATTTTGGATATGTCTTCTTTGAATATGTCTTTGTTGGTGCCCTTATCATTTTTTCCCTGGCCCAATGAGGAAATTATCTCATTGGTTTTGCCTCCCCCATCTCTCCTCTGCCAGACTGATACATAAAATGGTGATTTTCCCTCACTTACATTATAAAACTCAAACTCTGTCATGTTTCATAAAAGGTTTCCATTATCTTACATCTCCACCCTGTCTGGTCCAATGGTTCTCAAGATTTTATGTGCATAATAAACACTACTTGGAGCTTGTTAAAATACAGACTCTCATTACCAATCCCCCAGATCCTAATGTGATGGGGCTAGATCAGGACCTAAGAGTCTGTAATTTTATCAAGATCCTCCAGTGATTCTGATATATGTGGCTCCTTCACATTTGAAAAAACCATTTAAGCCTCATAGATCACCTCTTTTTTTTTTTCACACTTTTTGCTTTAGGAACACATTCCCCATTACATTTACAACCTTGTAATTATCTCTTATATGTCAATTTCTGTATAATGAGCCATGATGAGACTTGATTTTGTGCCCAAAGACAAAGTGAGAAATGAAATGCAGAGTCGTCTGACTGACATAGCAAGAGTAACCTCCCACAGAAGTGGGTACACCCTTGAATGATGACTAGTATCCCCTCCAGTATAATGGCATAAAGGCCACTGTGCTTCTCAGAGTCCAGTCAGAAAAAATACAAAACATTCTGGGTATCCCAAATACAGGGGGTTCCAGCAGAGAATGGATTATACAGATGTTGAAAGGCTGAAAGAGAAAAAAAAAAAAAGACCCTAGGAAGCAGCTACCAGTCCTAGGATTGAGGTAACCTAGAAATTAGAATGGCAAAAAAAAAAAAAAAAAAGTGGCTACAATCCTTGTATCTGGGGTGGGGGGGTGGGGGGGGAGACACAAAAGTTAACAGAAACTGAGAAGGAAAGCAGGCAGGAGCAGATAAAAAATGGCCAGCCAGATGTCCGAGGCCAGATACTCCCCTTGCATGTTTTTGGCTTCTGTAATCTTGTTTGCCTCTTGCATCAGCCAACTGCCTGTGTAACATAACTGATAGTGCCCCCCTCCCCCGTGCAGCCAATAGAATGTTTCCAAGTACCTAAGCTAACCAGGTAAAAGAAGGCCCACACCAGGGCTCAGGGCTCAGGCCTTGGAGGGGACTCCGCTGGGCTGGCACCGATGTGAAATAAACAGTCTTTGCTGATTCCCCGAGTGTGTGTCACTTGTCTCTTCCTGGGTACCGAATATTTGCTGTAACAAAACTATAAGGCGACAGAGATGCACAGAAGGTACTCAGACTTCCAAGGAGGGCCCTCAGGTGCCCGATGCCAGATGCTGAGGATGTGAAAACATGCTAGGGTCTGGATTTTATTGCTGAAGTGAAGCTACCAGGAACCAGAACAAAGGAAGCAAGTTTCTTCCTAATCCTTCCCAATAAAACCAACTTCCAAGGGAGTCTAAGAAATGTGGGTGGCAAACCCAAACCCCACGTTATAGAGCAGGAGGGGGAGGGGGTTGCGGCTGAGGACCAAACACAGGTAAAAACCAGTGCAGTCAGCTAACCAGTGAGTGCTTTGTCCTCTC
Source organism: Panthera tigris (assembly GCF_018350195.1). NCBI lineage: Eukaryota > Metazoa > Chordata > Mammalia > Carnivora > Felidae > Panthera > Panthera tigris. Next base: position 72,341,954 of record NC_056663.1, on the reverse strand, counting down.
ATCTAGAGGTTTCTCCATGACAACCAAATGTCAGGAGCATCTCCCTGAGAAACATGGGAGTCTTCTGGGAGCTACAGTCTTTCACGCGTGTCCTTGATAGCTCCTGGCTTTTGCACTGCATGTTTATTGACCAAGTGGTTCCAAAGTGAAAGCTATCCTAAACCTCATCCTTGTGTCAGTTTTGCCAAGTTTGGCATCTGGGTCACCTTTGTGGTCTGACTAGCTCATTCTCTCACTAAACTCTGAGGACTTTGAGAACAGTCCCTTGGTCCTTATGGTCTTTGTATCCTTTGTATCCTAGCACAGTGCCTGATGCATAGCGGCCCCTTAGGACCCCTTTTTTAAGTATGAAAAAGCTTATTATGTAGAAAAACAAAGTAGATTTATGTGATTTTATGTAATAGCTTTATATCCTATGACTCTGGGAAAGTCATTTGCCTGACCAAAATGTTGTTTGCTCCAGGTAGAACTGGGTGCACCTACCTATATAACTCACAGCAGACAAGATTCAGCAACAAGGAGAAAGGAGGTCAAGGAATGGGGAGGAGAATCAATGAGAGACAGACACCATGACAGTGAGAGACAGGAGTGCTGCCCCCCGACACTGAAATAGACAGGATGTCTAGTAAGAGGGACAGGATTCTCTAACTGTATGAAATCCTCTACTCTGTTACTACCCTGCAAATGTCATGTTCAATTACATTTCTCTACTCTATTGCTTCCCTTCCTTGGAATGCCCTTCATCGGAATGCCTAGTTGCATTCTCAGGTGGGGAATTGTGGATGGTAGGTGGAGTGGATGGAGAAGAGGAAGTACATACAAAAGGAGCCATCTTTGACTATCTTCTTTACTAGTTTGGTGGTTTCCATGTTGCTTCCTCTGATTTAAAGAAAATACACAAGCACACATATGCCATCTTAAAAAAAAAGTATAATCAGTGGGCACGACCATTTCTGCACTCGTGTGCATGCCTGCCCTCCATCTAGTCATGTTTCTACTTCAGGGTCCAGCTCAATGCCTGTTTTGTTGAGTCTGTATGGAAGTTCTACAAGTGGCACAGCTATTCGTATACCCTTGATCAAAGAGGTTCCTCCTCTATCAGGATGGTTGTCTTCTTCCACCAAGGATGCAGCTTCAGTAACAATGAAGAAGAGGATACCAGCCTAGCCACCTCGATTAGCCACCTCAACCCTGACAATGAATTGGGCGACAGCAGTCGCAACTAGATAGCCTTTATATTGCCAGTGCTTGTTTTCTATAAGAACCTTCCATGACTTCTCTGCCTTTTATTAATGACGATGTTTGGGTATAAAAGGGCTGATAGTTTAAGACTCATGGTAATGGTACCCAATATTTACTGAGCAGTTTCATCAACATGAGTCCTGGCAAGAAACAGCACATTTAGCTAGGATTTTTGAAGGCATTTTCTTATTTAAGAACTATTTACAGCAATGTGGGCAGAGTAAATGCAGCCATCAAGAAATAAATACGGGAGGATCCCAGAACCAGCACAATAGAAACTCATTATCAGCCCTCTGATAATGGCAGATTCCTGGCAAATTCAGATCTGGAGATGTTATGAGAGGGTATTGAACGTGAGCTGTAGTCAGGGAAGGTCCCTGCAAGGGGAGAGAATAGGAGAAATAACTTCTCCAAAATTTCACTTCTTTCTTCCTGTCTCCTGACTACCTCCCATTGTCTGGGACCAGACAGAATATAGGCTTACAAGCCTGGGTGATACAGTTCTCACAAGTCAGGAGAGAATGTGCAGAAGTACAGAGAATGAATTGGGACAAAAGGAGATTATGTCAGACACTGTGTGAAGTGGGTATTATTGCCAATTTACAGATTAGGAAACTGAGGCACAGAGAGGTAAAGATCACATGATAGGCTCACTGGTCTTAACTGGGATTCACACCTGGATCTCTAGGCTCCTGAAGACCAAGCATTCCATCTTGGTCAGCTGCCTTGTCTTGCACAAGTTACCTTCCTCCTACAGTGCTTTCCTGCAGGGTAACATTCAGTGAAACACATAGTGGGGTTTTCAACACAGTATAGACTTGCAGTGTCACTTTTTTAATGTCATAATTCCAAAAGAGAGTCTTTTTTTAGTACTTATGTTATTATTATTTCAAAAAAATTTTATTGAGGTATAACTGACACCTAACATACCAGTTCCTGATGCACAACGTAATCATTCGATGTCTATCTACATCACAGAATGATCACCACAGTAAGTCTAGTCAACATTTATCACCACACAGGGTTATACAGTAGTCTTCCTTGTGATGAGGTCTTTTAAAATCTACTCTCTTAGCAACCTTCAAATGTGCACTACGGTATTATTAATTCTAGTCACCATGCTGTATGTTCCATCCCCACGACATTTACTTTATAACTGGAAATGTGTACCCTTTGACTCGTTTCACCTAAACAAGAGTCCTTAATCTAAATGTGTTTAATGCCAAAATAAAACTTTTCCTTTTCGGTCTGAACATTTTTCGCCACACTTTCTTGCCGCATTCCTATAATCATTTGCTATTGGATTTTGGAGCAAGATAGAAGAACAAAGAACTTCCTTTAAAAGAGAACACAAATTTGTTTTCTGTGGGCATACAAAAGTGTAATGTTTTAAGAAAGAATAATGATATTCACAGTTTAGAGGAATAAAATTTTCTAGAAAATTCTGATTTTTAAGAAAATTCTAAAGGAAATATCAAATTTGCTAGGAGGTACCAATGAGTGGAGTGGCAGCATGGTGAGTTTAGAACAAGCATGGGACCAGACCAGATTTCAGAAACCTGGTATTGGTTCTAAGTCTCTCACTTTTCAACTCTATCTACAAAGTGCGTAAACATCTCCGTGCTCCCCTTCTCAACTACAATATGGAAATCATACTTATATGAAAACTACATAGGATTGTTGTAAGAATCAAAGGAGGTTATGAGATTGGTTTAAGTAATTTTTAAGATGCCTTTCCAGCTCTCGGAGTCTCCAAGGTGTACCTAAAGTACTTTATATTATAATCATAAAGAACTATTCAAATGTAAAGGCTAGTAGGACGAAATGAGACACTGCAGTATTTAAATAATTACAGTGTTCTGTCTGGGACTTTCTTTTTTTATATTGACATAACATATTAATTTTCAGTTGTATAAGGTAATGATTTGATATTTTTATATACTGCAAAATGTTCTGTCTGGGACTTTTTATGAAGAAAACTTTGTTTTAATTTTAAGACCAAATTATAAGGATTGGGTGTACCAGAGTCAAGTTAGTAACAATTACTTAAGAGGAAGTTGTAACTTATTTGAAAAGGACTTTTGTCATTGCGTGCTCCCCACTCCCTCTTATATTAGCTTCATTTGAAATTACTTTTTGGATTTGGTACACTTGACACATTGAATAAAGATGAGAAAGGCAGAAAGAATGCCTTGTCCCCATGGTGCTAATGTGCTTTCAAGCAGGTAATGACTAACTGGCACACGGTGTCTGGAGGAGACCATGCGCTTGTAGCCATATTCCCAAACTCCACTCAGGAAGGGGGCAAGTGGTTCTTCAGTCATCAAAGGATGCACAAAAGATGCTGTTCCTGTTGCATTAGCTAGTAAAAGAAGGGAAGGAAAGGGATTTCAAAGACTGGATTCTAATGTTATGTTTAGAATTTATAAATTAAAATTGTATTTTAAATATATTGCATACATTGCATTTTATTTTATTATTATTTCTTAATTTTTTGTTTATTTTTGAGAGAGACAGAGAGGCAGAGCATGAGCGAGGGAGGGGCAGAGAGAGAGAAAGACACAGAATCTGAAACAGGCTCCAGGCTCTAAGCTGTCAGCACAGAGCTCCCTGCGGGCGTAAACTCGTGAACCACGAGATCATGACTTGAGCTGAAGTGGGAAGTTTAACCAACTGAGCCACCCAGGCGCCCCTATTGTATTTTAAATGTATATGTGTATTAAAAAAAAAAATATATATATAATATCCCATAGGTTTACCTAAAGTATGAGGCACAGAAGAGTTTGAGTGGATCTGTCAGATGCACAGGAGATGATCTGGGCTCTTGTTCAGCTTTGTCAGATGATTCTGTCATCAGGGAGAAAGCTGGAGATGAAAAGTAAACGGTGGCGACTGGGGCCTTCCACAAAACTTTTATGTCACTACCCAGTAAAAAGAATTCTGAAGACTAACCACTTGCAAGTTGGGGGCCTAACCAATAAACAGGTTCACTATTTGACTTTATTTAGTATGTTAATTGTACACAATCCACAAGCCCTGACAGTGGGCATTGGAGCCAGCAGACGTTGACGGAGCATCAGGTATTGAAGCGAGAATGACTACACTGGAGAGAAGAGATGATCCCTGTGTGTGTGAGAAAGAGAGGGCAGGGTAGCCGTGAAGGGAAAAAGATTAGAGGACAATGAGGCGAGGAGGGTCACAGTTGGAACCATTGGTTGGGCTTTAATGAAGAAGAGGAGGCCCACCATAGAGTGAGGAGCACAGGCACCAACGTTTGCATCTGATTTACTGGAGTTCATAGCCAACACCAAGTGGCAGTGTGATGCTGGCACACTTCCTTTTCAATGCTCAACTTCCCCCTTTGTAAAGGGGAATCATTAGGAGATGTGTTTAAATGAAATAATGTATGTAAAGCCTTCTTTTAGAACATAGACAACCGCTCATAAAAGATGAAATAGTTTCATTTATTGCTTTTGTTCACAATAAAAGGCAGAATTAGGTCAACAGATTGAATTTACAGGGAGATTTTGGTTCAATATAAAGACTATTGTAATGATTAACTTTATCTAAATAGACCTACCCAACTGCATCAACTTCCCAAATGAAACAAACAAGCAAACAAGGTGTGCACGTTTGCTTCTCTCTCTCTGTGTAAATATCCATCAACAAATATTTTTTGAGGGCCTATTATGTCAAAGAACTATAGGGAATGTAATACCAAGCATTAAAAGTTATGGTTTATGCTATGAAAAATTTACTAATCCCAGAGCATCCCAAACATAGCAGCATCTATACAGACTCAACAAATTAAAATGATATTATAAAGAACATATCTTTGTGGCATTTGGGTGGCTCAGTTGGTTAAGTATCTGACTTGGGCTTAGGTCATGATATCACGGTTCATGGGTTAGAGCCCCACATTGGGCTTTGTGCTGACAGCTCAGAGCATGGAGTCTGCTTTGGATTCTGGGTCTCCCTCTTTCTCTGTTCCTCCTCCACTCACTCTCTCTCTCTCTCTCTCAAAAATAAAATAAAACATTAAACAAATTTTTTAAACAACATATCTTCTAGGACACTGGGGCTTGAGTTGAGCCATCAGGATCAATAACATTTTAATTTACATTTTAAAAACGTAAAGTTCCTATTTCAACCACACAACCTTAAAACCCCTTTCTATATTTTGTATATTTCAGGGTTCTCACCAGCTGGGACTCTGGAATTTGATCCTTTATCTATCTGTTCAAATATTTAAAGATAAAAAGAAACCCATAGAAATTTTTTTTTGCAATTGAAATTATCTTGAATAATCAGTATCAGTGTATATTATTTATTTTCTTCTTAAATATATTTCCCTTATGGTGGACTCAAATGTCAATGAACCCTACTCAAAAGGGTAGTTTATAACTTTTTCTAAATTATGTATCTGATACTATCTCTTTTGTTTTTTTGAGATGATTGCATTTTTTTTTTTTTTTTTTTTTTGGAAAATGAAAAAGTTCTCTTGCCTTTTTCAAGTCTTTCCTCAAATGTCTCTATCTTCAATGAGGATTACTCTGGCCATGCTATTTAAAGTTACATGTACTCTGCTTCTGCCTTCCTGGTCACTCTCATTTAGCTTTCCTTTTACTTTCCATTTTTATCTTCTATATGTGGTACAGTTTTCTGGTTTATTATATTCATTGCTTCTTGTTTATCTCCCCTGGAGAAAATAAGTTTCTTGGCATTGATCTGGGCCATGATTTTTTGGATATGACAACAAATAAACAGGCCATAAATTAAAAATAAGCAAATGGGATTGCATCAAACTAATAAGCTTCTGCACAGCAAAGAAAGCAATCAACAATCAACAGAGTGAAAAAGCAACTGATGTGATAAGAGAAAATATTTGCAAACCATATATATGATAAGAGGTTAATATCCAAGTTAAATAAGGACCTCCTATAGCTCAGTAGCAAAAACAAAAACAAAAACACAAAGCAAAAACATAAAACAAATAAACTAATTGAAAAATGAGCAAAGGACCTGAATGGACATTTTTCCGAAGAATACATACAAATGACCAACAAGTACAGGAAAAGGTGCTCAGCATCACTTACCATCAGGGAAGTGTAAATTAAAACCATAACAAGATATCACCTCATACTGTTAGCATGGCTTTTATCCTAAAATCAAGAGATTACAAGTATTGGCAAGGCTATGGAGAAAAAGGAACAATGGTGCATCATTGGTGGGAATGTAAATTGGTCCACCTATTATAGAAAAAAAGTAAGGAGATCCTTCAAAAAATTAAAAACCAAAGGATCCAGCAATTCTACTTCTGAGTATATATCCAAAGGAAATGAAATCAGGATCTTGGAGAGATAGCTGCACTCCCATGTTCATTGTAGCATTATTCACAGTATCCAAGACATGGAAACAACCTGTCTGTCAATGGATGAGTGGATAAAGAAAATGTGGGATACACACACACAACACACACACACACACACACACACACACACACACACACACACACACTGGAATATTATTCAGCCTTAAAAACAAGGGAATCCTGCCACTTGTGACAACTTGGATGAATCTGGAGGATATTATGCTAAGTAAAATAAGTCAGACACAGAAAGGCAAATACTGCATGATGTCACTTATATGTGACATCTAAAATAATCAAACTCATAGAAGCAGAGAGTAGAATGGTGATTTTCAGGGGCTGGAGGGAGGGGAAAATGGAGAGAAGCTAGTCAAAGTGTACCAAGTTTTGGTTGTACAAGGTGGTAAGTTCTGGAGATTTAATGTATAGCAACATGACTGTAGTTAACAATACTATATTGTATATTTGAAATTTGCTAAGAGAGTAGATCCTTAGTGTTCTCACCACACACACAAAAAGAAAGAAAATGGTAATTTTGAGAGGTGATAAATATGTTAATTCGCTTAATTGTGATGATTATTTTATAATGTATAAATAGACCAAAACATCAAGTTTACACTTTAAATATACAGTTTTTTTTTACAAAAAAAGAAAAAATAGAATTAAAAGCCTGATTAAAAGTCTAGTTGGTCCAAATGAGTTTCCATTGTGTAACCTAACATGATGCTAATCGTTGGTTTAATAGCTAGGGAGGTTCTTGGCTAAACATTTGATCCTTTGGAGATCAGGCTTTTCTAAAGATTTAGGGCAATTAAAAACCAATTCCTGGGAGACAATTAGGAACACTTTCTTAGTGCCTTCATGCGTTCTGATTTTATGTCCTATTATATTGAATTAAAATTTCTGCTCTACGTGTCTGTTTTCTCCACTACTCTTTAAGCACCTTTAAGAAAGAAACTTTTTTTCTCTATTATATCTGCTATGGTTTAACACAACTAAGTATTGATAAATATTTTTGTATATGTTAATGTTTTATAGACAGTGCTAATGAAGGGATTAAATTTTTATATTGAGTAATGATTTTTCTTTAAGGCTACCAGCAGGGGGGTATTTGTTGGCTAATAACTATTTGAGCAGCACTGGCTTACATCAGTAGCTTTTAAACTCTTCTAACTGTAACTCACAGGAAGAATTACTTTGTATGTTGTATAATCATGCACATGCAAGTTCACACAATCATGGACACACAAATAAAAATTTTTTAAGTTCTATTTAAGGCTATAGTTAATAGTACTGTATCGTATATTTAGAAGTTATTGAGAAAGCTGTTCTAAAACGTTCTTATCAGGAGAAATCAAAATCAAAATGTACTCTGTATAGTGATGGATGTTAACTAGACTTATTGTAGCAATAACTTTGCAATATCTACAGACATGGAATCATTATGTTATACGCTTGAAACTAATGCAATGTTCTATGTCAATTATATCTCAATACAAAACATAAAAAATAAAAATTTCCATGAAATAACTCATATACTTACTACCGATTTTGCACTCTGATACTTCCTATTTTATTTAATTTCCTTTAAACAGTCTTGTTTAAATTGGTATCATCCCTTACAATGGGCATCATGACCTGCAGCTTGAAAAATGCTGCCCTGGTGGTAGGCATCCCTTGCTATCCTGCGGAACCTGATGGTTAGACAACAAAACATACCTGTATAAGGTAAAAACATACAGAAAGCAACAGGCTGGTGAAATTTGGAGCAAAAGGGGGCAAGAAATAGTCTGGGAGAGGTCTATGAAAACACTTGAGGAAGTGAGTTTTAAACTGGATGTGGAGAAAGTAGATTGTAATGAATTGGCAGAAATAAAAGAGAACAGGGCCTCGCCAAAATTTTCGGACTCTGATGTCTCTTGCTGTCAAAAAGGTATCTGTGAGCAAGCTACAACATATTTGGGAGCAGAATAATAATAAAAAAGGATTCTCAGATTGTTTCATCTCCATCTTTTAAGTTCTCACTAGTATTTGAAGAAAAATGAAGCTTGACATGGTAGACTAGATGTTATTGGTGTGAAAACAAGAAGAAACTTGACCTAATGTCAAAAGAGCAGTGAATGAGTATACATTTGTATCTTTAGGGTTTGTATATATAGTCATGTTTAAAAATCATTTTCTGCTTTAACAGACTTTTATGTTACATAAAAGGCTATCTCTGTAATGGTTAAGGGTCCAAGACAGATGAAATAAAAAGAGGTTTCAAATAGGAACTTTAATGAGAATCACAAGGCTGGCAGGTTTCTGAGTCCCAGACATGTTTGTACAACCGAGTTCCTTTCACATGGGCCACTCTGGATCATTGGGTCCTACTTGTGCACCACTGGGGACTGATTGACTTGCTTAAGGTGGTGAATGATTCTCTCAGGCTCTGCTGGTGATGGTGGAGAGTCTGAGCCACTGTCAGAGACGTCTGTGAACCGGAGGATGGAGGAAAGATAGTTAGTACAAGGTCCTCAGTCTGAGTGTATTAAGAAATAGAAGGAGATAAGAAAAACCTTGCTAAGACAGTGTTTTGTAGAAGGTAGCTTGCCTTCTTCATTCACTTTGGAAAAAACACCTTCACAATTGTCAGTTTTCTTTATCGATGCTTGGAAAGGCTTCTGACTTGGATTTTTATAAAGAAAACCCAAAGGTTAACTAGAAAATAGGAACCTACATTTTAGAATCAGAATTTGGAACAGTTAATGAAACAGCTAAATGCATTATGATGGTTGCATCAATGTTCTATGTTTCTGACATTCATTACCAATTTCATTTTGGTAGAGAATGGTTGAGTCTTTACCAGGTGAAATTGATAGAATCTCTCTTTCCTGGTCTCTCTCTGTTCTAGTCTGCTTTGGCTCTTCTGCTTTTCTGATAATTTTCTTCTTTGCCTGTGGTGCTCTGGTTCCATGCCTGTTAGCACTGGGAATGTTTGCTGCCTGGTGTTAGAGCTTGTCGTACCAATTTCAGAGAATTTGAATTCTCAGTACCTATCTGCAACTGTTTAAAGGGTAGGGTTTAGAGTCATTGCAACCACTTGTTCCTATGGAACAGTTTTTGAAGAGTGTAAGAGTTTTTTTTGTCCATTTGGCTAAAAGATTTCAAACCTTGAAAAATATTTAAGACACTAAGAAAATCATTTTAAAAATAGGAAACAAGAACTGCAGTATCAAAATTGATAGTAATTGAGAAAACAAAATTATAAACATCTTTTCACATTTTAAGGCACATAATTACATTTCATGTGGGATATGGGTATAACACGTCCGATATGATCACGTTAGATAAGATACTCTGGTTCTCTGCCTCAGAGCTTTCTCCAAGCTAAGAGAAATGGATCATTTCTCATCTGCAAACGGGGCAGGAAGTGCAGGGGAGTTGAATTCCTCAGGGCCTTTGACCAATCGGAGTGGTAGCCAAGGCACCAAGGTCCAGACTCCTGCCCTAGGTGAACAATGTTGAAAACATTCTTATGCTTCTCTGAGGTTTTGTAGAAACAGACCCCATTGCCCACGGCAGCACCTTGATAACGCAGCCTTGTACTGGCTCTTCCTCCTTAACTGTGCCGCTCTTTGCACCCCCTCAGCGCTGCTTCCTCAGACTCCTCCTCAAGTAAATACCTGCATCCAAGTCTTTGCCTCAGGCTTGGCTTCCAGAGGAATCTAAATTGAGACACCTAGAAATCCATCCTTCTACTTAAAGAATTGTAGCCCTTTTCTTTTTCTTTTCCTGAAGCCTCAAATATCTGTGCAGGGAAAAGTCTAGAACCTGTTTTGACATCTTTTCTGTAAAGAGAAGAATGGTTTTCGTGTTGATATCCAAATGGAGACCTAAATGTCCATCTGGGCAGAAGTCCTTCAATTCTAAGATCTTTCCTGAAGTCCTTCAATTCTAAGATCTTTTCTGGATGTCACTGTCCTATGTCCCCTTACTGGCTTGACTAATAGACTTTGATGATATATGAAGTTAGGTATTATATATTCTTCAGGCATATTTAAACTAATAACATAGCTGTGGGAAGCAAGGTTTGCTGTATAAAAACTGGAGGTAAGAAGAGTTGTTAAGATACTACTTTCAGAATATATATTATAAATGAGGAAGCTTTGTACCAGGGTGATGATGGCTGGGGAACACTGAACCTGGGGGGCATTGCAGATCAAAATTGTTCAGTATTTAATATATAATGACATATGTAACGCAAACCAGAAAGAAAGAATGCAAAGTAACTAAAGGCTAATGGCAGTGGAGAAGTTGGTAGCAGGAGTGGCACAGACCACATGTGGAAGCTCCAGACTGTGAGACGACATTCAGTGTGAACTGGTTTTTGCTAGAGTGCAATGTGCAAAAGATTTTGAAACTCTTGTTGTAGCTTCTCTAAAAGATATAAAACTGGATTGGCAGAAACGTAGATCATCATTGTGTTAGACAAGGCTGTGCTAAATCAATTAGGACAACACACTTCTCTTTTTTCACAGTATGGATTATTTGCTGTGTATTCATTGGCTATATTCATTAGGTAAAACTACTGATATTAGGGAATTTAACACTGACAGATAATGTAGTTTGGGAAAAGAATGATAAATAAAAGAACACACATTTTTTTTTCACTGAACGTATATTCTAACTTTGGCAAAATATTAGTATTAATGTGCAACTCAATGATTTTTGTAATTTTTGTTTATGAGGCATATTTATATGAAGAGATGTTTGTAAAAATCAAGATACGTAAATTACGCTTTACATGGAGGCAGACAGAATTTATTGACATAGAGAAAGTCAGGATTATAGTGTGATAGCAAAATGGGAAAGAAATGAGCCTTTAACAGAAATAGTACAAAAGTATGTTTTTAATAATTAGAGGAATATGAGATTTATCATCTAAGCAAGACTGTTCAAATAGTAATTTTCTTGATTTAAGTTTAACATTTTATTCTTAGACTATTTAAATTTCAGCTTCACTTTTTGAGAGTAGGGAACTTACTGTTTTCCTTTTTATATATATAGGTGGTGAATCTAATTTGACTAAAAAATTTTCAGATTTTAGTATATGTAAGATATTATGGGGGTACAGTTATGTACAAGACATAGGAGCACGTGGAACATCATTGTGTCAAGCTGTGTGTATGTGGCAAAATGTAAACATACAAGGGAAGTAGACGCTGAAAAGGCGGAGGGAGAGATTCTTAATGGCTAGACCCTAGCCCTGCCAAGCTAAGTGGTGAGTTGATCTTCCAGCAGAGGGCAGTGCAACAAACTTTTTGGTGGAGAGGGACTTGAGTGGAGAGCATAGAGATTTAAAGAAAATTCCTCATCAAGGGAAATTGGTATTACTAATTGAAGGGCACGAAGGGGCTATGGAAAGTTGAGGGACTTGGTGTTACTTCTGCTTTTCTGGGTTGTGTGGAAAGATGAAGTAATTTATCCCCTTTCACCTTTTTGTGTCTTCTCTTCCTCATGGTTGATCGAAAGGGGACACTAAGTATAATTATGTATTGAGGTGATTATGGATGACAGTATCAGTAAAAGGAGCTTTTTTCTTCGCTGACTGAGACTTTGGAACATGGTTCCTTGTGGACTGGAATGTGACCCTGTAAAAACAGTAAAAAATAGTATTTTGCACCCCTCATGTTCATGGTTAGCTACTGTTTTCATCTGATAATGCATTGTACCCGTCCACCATGTTCAGATGTTGCAGTTCGTTAGGGAAACGTTAAAGAATATTCTTCCCTTCCCTTCCCTTCCCTTCCCTTCCCTTCCCTTCCCTTCCCTTCCCTTCCCTTCCCTTCCCTTCCCTTCCCTTCCCTTCCCTTCCCTTCCCTTCTCTTCCCTTCCCTTCCCTTCCCTTCCCTTCCCACCTCTACCACATTGTATTTTGCATTCTAAGGAATGGGTATCTGTGTCCTGGGATATCTAATGGGGGAATTTTTCTGCAGTTGGAAACAGAAATGGTAATAAAAAGAATTGTGATGTTCATGAAAAATTCATGTCTTTTGTGTCATGACTATTTCTGGCACGATGGCTACGGAAATTAAGATATGTTTTAATAATAGTGTTTAAACATGAAAAGAAATGCTTTGCAGCACACAAAATGCAGGTACAAAGGCAGTCAGTCCTTGAACAGTGTGGGGGTTAGGTATGCTGACTCCTATGTAGTTGAAAATCCATGTATAACTTTTGTCTCCCCCAAAACTTAACTACTAATAGCCTACTCTTGATAGCCTTACTAATAACATAAACAGATGAGTAACACACATTTTGTATGTTATATGTATTATATACTGTACTACAATAAAATAATCTAGAGAAAAGAAAATGTTATGAAGAAAATCATCAGGAAGAGAATATACATTTACAGTACTCTACAGTATTTCTAAAAAAAAATCTGCATATTAGTGGACTCGTGCAGTTCCAACCCATGTTGTTTAAGGGTCACCTGTGTAGCACATTTCAAGTTAATAACCTCACACTTTCAAAGTCATATTTTAACAAGCCTTTTGCTCAGTTGAAATTTTTACCTATTCCTAGAATTAGGACTGGTCTCACATACATTTTCAAATGTAATCCATTACCCTCCTAGATAAGTCCATTCCCTCCTACTGCACCTAAGAATTATTTTGAGTATCTTCTTCGTGTGTCTGGTTTTAATGAATCATTATGTTATTTACTGTCCATTCTGCTGTGAGAGGGCTCCAGAGAGGAGAAGTACTGAGCACTCCACATGGGCACACAGTGTCTCCACAGAGAAGACTCTGAAATAACATCTGTGATTGTTGACTGGTACTCATTGCTACTTAGCTTTACCCCCCTGCAGTGATTCCCTGGAAACAGAGCCACCTGATGTGTCGTGTTATACATTAGTCTTCGAAGGGTACCTGAAGTGGTTCCATAATACTAGTTTTTTTTTTTTTTTAAATAAAGGTCCTTTGACAAATGGGAGCAAAGCTGTACCCTGTTTTCCAGACCTGAGATTTGGAAGAAGTGGCTGATTAGGGGGCCTAATATTTCCTCTCACGTGTCCTTTCCATGATTCTTGAAGATGCTCTGACCTCAGTCTTTCTGTCCACTTCAGGGGAAAAATATGGTGTGGTTTCTTTTGTTCCTCAGGATTACACCAAACAGTGACAGGGCTTTGTTTGGCCACTCTGCCCTAATCCATGGTCCCATGGCTTGGTGGTTAAGCATTCACCAAAGTGGTTATTGAATTCAGGCTGCCTGGGTCCATTTCCTACTTTTACAACTCAAATAGCTATATCGCCCTGTGACGTACTGAATATTTCTCATCCCAGAGCTAACATCAGGTTGATGATAATAGACCTCCTCTTTATTGTTGTGAGGATTACATAGAATAAATTTTCTAAGTGTCTGATCCACATAATAAAAAAGTTTCTACTTTTTGGGTTTGGTTTTTTTTTTTTTTTTGATACTTCTCATGGGTGTACGTTTTCTTTCTTTCCTCCTCCTCCTTCTTGCAATCTGTTTAAGGTAGTTGTAAGATCATTATAGAAAAGGCTCAGACAGCCCTAAACAAAAAGGTACAGACAGGTTGAAGAAGAATGAAGAAGAGTAATCTGGAGAACTTAAGTTCTCTTTACATAAGATCTGGAATTTCTCTACAGTCCTCCATTATGGTGTGGGCCCTTAGAAAGTACTCCAGGAGGGAAGCTTGCCATATGAATTTCCAAGGCACCAGAGTTAACATGCCACTGCAGTGGTTCCCAAGTCTGTGTAAGGATCAGAATCACCTGGGAAACTTTATAAACTGTTCCCTGAGATTGGGTTATTAGATCGGGGATAAACATAGGAATCTCTATTTCTAAAATGTTGATCGCGAATCCTGTTTAAAAATCCTTGTCTGGTGGTTTTATTTATTTATTTGTTTGTTTGTTTATTTAACTTGTTTTGTTTTTTATTATTTTTTTAAAATTTACATCCAAATTAGTTAGCATATAGTGCAACAATGATTTCAGGAGTAGATTCCTTAGTGCTCCTTACCCATTTAGCCCATCCCCCCTCCCACAATGCCTCCCGCAACCCTCAGTTTGTTCTCCATATTTATGGGTCTCTTCTGTTTTGTCCCCCTCCCTGTTTTTATATTATTTTTGTTTCCCTTCCCTTATGTTCATCTGTTTTGTCTCTTAAAGTTCTCATATGAGTGAAGTCATATGATTTTTGTCTTTCTGACTAATTTCACTTAGCATAATACCTTCAGTCCCATCCACATAGTTACAAATGGCAAGATTTCATTCCTTTTGATTGCCAAGTAATGTTCCATTGTATATATATACCACATCTTCTTTATCCATTCATCCATCAATGGGCATTTGGGCTCTCTCCATACTTTGGCTATTGTTGATAGTGCTGCTATAAACATGGGGTGCGTGTGTCCCTTTGAAACACACCTGTATCCCGTGGATAAATACCTAGTAGTGCAATTGCTGGGTCGTAGGGTAGTTCTATTTTTAGTTTTTTGAGGAACCTCCATACTGTTTTCCAGAGTGGCTGCACCAGCTTGCTTTCCCACCAAAATGCAAAAGAGATCCTCTTTCTCCGCATCCTCACCAACATCTGTTGTTGCCTGAGTTGTTAATATTAGCCATTCTGACAGGTGTAAGGTGGTATCTCATTGTGGTTTTGATTTATATTTCCCTGATGATGAATGATGTTGAGCATTTTTTCATGTGTCCGTTGGCCATCTGGATGTCTTCTTTGGAGAAGTGTCTATTCATGTTTTTTGCCCATTTCTTCACTGGATTGTTTGTTTTTTGGGTGTTGAGTTTGAGAAGTTCTTTATAGATTTTGGACACTATCCCTTTATCTGATATATCATTTGCAAATATCTTCTCCCATTCTTTTGGTTGCCTTTTAGTTTTGCAGATGGTTTTCTCCACTGTGCAGAACCTTTTTATTTTGATGAGGTCCCAGTAGTTTATTTTTGTTTTTGTTTCCCTTGCCTCTGGAGACGTGTTGAGTAAGAAGTTGCTGCAGCTAAGATCAAAGAGGTTTTTGCCTGCTTTCTCCTCGAGGATTTTGATGGCTTCCTGTCTTACACTGAGATCTTTCATCCATTTTGAGTTTATTTTTGTGTATGGTGTAAGAAAGTGGTCCAGGTTCATTCTTCTGCATGTTGCTGTCCGGTTTTTCCAGCACCACTTGCTGAAGAGACTGTCTTTATTCCATTGGATATTCTTTCCTGCTTTGTCAAAGGTTAGTTGGCTATACGTTTGTGGTCCGTTTCTGGGTTCTCTATTCTGTTCCATTGTGCCAGTACCATACTGTCTTGATGATTACAGCTTCGTAGTACAGCTTGAAGTCTGGGATTGTGATGTCTCCTGCTTTGGTTTTCTTTTTCAAGATTGATTTGGCTATTCAGGATCTTTTCTGGTTCCATACAAATTTTAGGATTATTTGCTCTAGCTCTGTGAAGAATGCTGGTGTTACTTTAATAGGGATTGCATTGACTATGTAGATTGCCTTGGGTAGTATCGACATTTTAACAATATTTATTCTTCCTATCCAGGAGCATGGAATCTTTTTCCTTTTTTTTGTGTCTTCTTCAATTTATTTCATAAGCTTTCTACAGTTTTCAGTGTATAGATTTTTCACCTCTTTGGTTAGATTTATTCCTAGGTATTTTATGGTTTTTTGTGCAACTGTAAATGGGGTCAATTCCTTGATTTCTCTTTCTGTTGCTTCATTGTTCGTGTATAGGAATGCAACAGATTTCTGTGTGTTGATTTTATATCCCGCAACTTTGCTGAATTCATGAATCAATTCTAGCAGTTTTTTTTTTGTGGAATCTTTTGGGTTTTCCATATAGAATATCATGTCAACTGCGAAGAGTGAAAGTTTGACCTCCCCCTGGCCGATTCGGATGCCTTTTATTTCTTTGTGTTCTCTTATTGCAGAGGCTAAAACTTCCAATACTATGTTGAATAACAGTGATGAGAGTGGATATCCCTGTCTTATTCCTGACCTTAGGGGGAAAGCTGTCAGTTTTTCCCCATTAAGGGTGATATTAGCATTGGGTCGTTCATATATGGCATTTGTGATCTTGAGGTATGTTCCTTCTATCCCTACTTTCTTGAGGGTTTTTATCAAGAAAGGATGCTGTATTTTGTCAAATGCTTTCTCTGCATCTATTGAGAGGATCATATGGTTCTTGTCCTTTCTTTTATGGATGTGATGAATCACGTTAATTGTTTTTGCGGATATTGAACCAGCCCTGCATCCCAGGTATAAATCCCGCTTGGTTGTGGTGAATAAATTTTTTAAATGTATTTTTGGATCTGGTTGGCTAATATCTTGTTGAGGATTTTTGCATCCATGTTTATCAGGGAAATTGGTCTATAGTTCTGCTTTTTAGTGGGGTCTCTGTCTGGTTTTGTAATCAAGGTAATGCTGGATTCATAGAAAGGCTTTGGAAGATTTCCTTCCATTTCTATTTTTTGGAACAGCTTCAAGAGAATAGGTGTTAATCGCTTCTCGGCCTTTTGGCTAAGATCAAGTGAAGAGAATAGGTGTTAACTCTTCCTTAAATGTTTGGTAGAATTCCCCTGGAAAGCCATCTGGCTCTGGACTCTTGTTTTTTGGGAAACTTTTTATTACTAATTCGATTTCTTTACTGTTTATGGGCCTGTTCAAATTTTCTATTTCTTCCTGTTCAGTTTTGATAGTTTATGTTTCTAGGAATTTGTCCATTTCTTCCAGATTGCCCATTTTATTGGCATATAATTGCTCATAATATTCTCTTATTATTGTTTTTACTTCTGCTGTGTTGGTTGTGATCTCTCCTCTTTCATTCTTGATTTTATGTATTTGGGTCCTTTCCTTTTTCTTTTTGATCAAATTGGCTAGTGATTTATCAATTTTGTTAATTCTTTCAAAGAACCATCTTTTGGTTTCATTGATCTGTTCTGTAGTTTTTTGGTTTCAATAGCATTAATTTCTGCTCTAATCTTTATTATTTCCTGTCTTCTGCTCGTTTTGGGTTTTATTCGCTGTTCTTTTTCCAGCTCTTTAAGGCATAAGGTTAGGTTTTGTATCTGAGATCTTTCTTTCTTCTTTAGGAAGGCCTGGATTGCTATATACTTTTCTCTTATGACCTCCTTTGTTGTATCCCAGAGGTTTTGGGTTGTGGTGTGATCATTTTCATTGGCTTCCATATACTTTTTAATTTCCTCTTTAACTTCTTGGTTAGCCCACTCATTCTTTAGTAGGATGTTCTTCAGTCTCCAAGTATTTGTTACCTTTCCAATTTTTTTCTTGTGGTTGATTTCGAGTTTCATAGAGTTGTGGTCTGAAAATATGCACAGTATGATCTCGATCTTTTTGTACTTACTTAGGGCTGATTTGTGTCCCAGTATATGGTCTATTTTGGAGAACGTTCCATGTGCACTGGAGAAGAATGTATATTCTGCGACTTTAGAGTGAAATGTTCTGAATATATCTGTTAAGTCCATCTGGTCCAGTGTGTCATTCAAAGCCATTGTTTCCTTATTGATTTTTTGATTAGATGATCTGTCCATTTCTGTGAGTGGGGTGTTGAAGTCTCCTACTATTATGGTATTACTATCAATGAGTTTCTTTATGTTTGTGATTAATTGATTTATATATTTGTGTGCTTTCACATTTGGCACATAAATGTTTATAATTGTTAGGTCTTCTTGGTGGAGAGACCCCTTGATTATGATATAATGCCCTTCTGCATCTCTTGATACAGTCTTTATTGTAACGTCTAGATTGGCTGATATAAGTATGGCTACTCCAGATCTCTTTTGTTGACAATTAGCATGATAGAGGGTTCTTCAACCCCTTATTTTCAATTTGAAGGTGTCTTTAGCTGTAAAGTGGGTCTCTTGTAAACAGCATATAGATGGATCTTGTTTTCTTATCCATTCTGTTACCCTATGTCTTTTGATTGGAGCATTGAGTCCATTGACATTTAGAGTGAGTACTGAAAAATATGAATTTATTGCCATTATGATGCCTTTAGAGTTGGAGTTTCTGGTGGTGTTCTCTGGTCCTTTCTAATCTTTGTTGCTTTTGGTATATCTATATCTATATCTATATCTATATCTATATCTATATCTATATCTTCATCTTTTCTCCCCTCAGAGAGTCCCCCTTAAAATTTCTTGCAGGGTAGGGTTAGTGGTCACAAACTCCTTTAATTTTTGTTTGGGTAACTTTTTTTTTATCTCTCCTTCTATGTTTAATGACAGCCTTTCTGGATAAAGAATTCTTGGCTGCATATTTTTCTGATTCAGCACATTGAATATATCCTGTCACTCCTTTCTGGCCTGCTAAGTGGATAGGTCTGGTGCAAACTTGATCTGTCTTCCCTGTAGGTTAGGGACTTTTTTTCCCTTGCTGCTTTTGTGATTCTCTCCTTGCCTGAGAATTTTGTGAATTTGACCATGATATGCCTTGTTGATGGTCGGTTTTTGTTGAATCTAATGGGAGTCCTTTGTACTTCCTGGATTTTGATGTCTGTATCTTTCCTCAGGTTAGGGAAGTTTCCTATGATTTTCTCACATAACCCTGCTACCCTATTTCTCTCTCTTCCTCTTCTGGGACCCCTAAGATTCTGATGCTGTTCCTTTTTAATGAGTCACTGATTTCTCTAATTCTTAAATTTTGCTCTTTTGCCTTAATCTCCCTCTTTTTTTTCTGGTTCATTATTCTCTATAAGTTTATCCTCTATATCGCTGATTCTCTGTTCTGCCTCATCCGTCCTTGCCGCTGCTGCATCCATCCATGATTGCAGCTCAATTATAGCATTTTAAATTTCATTCTGACTAGTTTTTACTTCTGTTATCTCTGCAGAAAGGCATTCTAATCTATTTTCAACTCCAGCTAGTATTCTTATCCTGATTCTAAATTCTTGTTCAGACATCTTGCTTGTATTTGTGTTGGTTAAATCCCTGGCTGTCGTTTCTCTGTGCTCTTTCTTTTGGGATGAATTCCTTTGTTTTGTCATTTTGAAGGGAGAAAAGGAATTAATGAGGTAGAAGAATTAAAATTAAAAAAATTAAAATAAAAAATATTAAATTAAAAAATTAAACACAGACACACACACACACACACACACACACAAATCTTATAAATGATTCTAGATCCTAGGTGTGTTTTGGTCTGGGTGTTGAAAGTGGTTTGACAGATTAGAGAAAAAAAAGCGGGGGGAAGGAAATCTTTTGAGAATTCGAAAAAATAAATACACTGAGGTAGACTAAAATGAGATGATGGGAGTAAAATAGAATTTGAAAAAATTTACAGAAAAGTAAAGGATATAGTAGAAAAAATTGAAGAAAAATATTTTTAATAAAAATGAAAAATAAAAATGAATTTTTCTCTTTCTGTATTCAAGAAAAAAAAACAAAAAAGAGAAAAAAGAGAAAAAAAGAAATCATTTGAAAATTTGAAAAAGTGAATACACTGTAGTAGACTAAGATAAAATGATGAAAGTAAAATAGAATTTGAAAAAATTTACGTAAAAGCAAAAAATGTAGTAAAAAAATTAAAGAAAAATATTTTTAATAGAAATTTAAAGTAAAAATGAAGTTTTTCTCTTTCTGCGTTCAAGAAAAGGAAAAGAAACAAAAAAGAGAAAAAATAAAAACAAAAAAGAAAAAAGAAATCATTTGAAAATTTGAAAAGGTGAATACACTGTAGTAGACTAAAATAAAATGATGGAAGTAAGATAGAATTTGAAAAAATTTTCACAAAAAGAAAAAATATAGTAAAAAAATTAAAGAATATTTTTAATAAAAATTGAAAATAAAAGTGAATTTTTTCTCTTCCTGTATTCAAGAAAAAGAGAAGTAGTGTAAAAGAGAAAAAAAATGAAAATTGAATAGATGGACCTGCTAACAGATTGAAATAGGACTGAAATTACTTCGTTTTCCCCTAGAAGTCTGAGTATGAAGCACTTTATAGTCCATAAACTAAGCAGGTGGTGAGAGTTGTGTTCTTGAAGAGCGAGGTTGGCCCAGTTGGGAGGGTCTTAGTGTAATGGCTCCATTATCCACTAGATGGCGCTGCTAGCCTCCTGGGGTGGAGTGTTGAAGCACTCATAGGTGCGTATGGGCATGCGCGGGAGCAGTGAAAATGGCGCCAGCCAGCTACCCAGTCTCTAGTATCAGAACACTGTTCTCCCCGATCAGCAAATGCACACCCATCCTCCATCTTCAGCTTTCATCCACTACCCGGTTTTTCACTGCCCGTGACCAGGCCCCAGGCAGTACTTCTCTCCCGAGTTTTGTCTCAGATGCGGCTGTTTTCTCCGGCCCCTTACTTCTGAAGGACTGCAACTTTGACCCATTCAGCCCCTCTGTAGGAGGGTCTCACTGAGCAATGGCTGAATGTCGGCCATACCCAGGAACACTTGCTGGACCCTGCTGCTGCCCCGAGACTGTGGCCAGGTGCCAGCCGCCCCAGAAAAAGTTTGCGAGATAGTGTAGCAGCAGCGTTTCAGGGATTATGGAAAATCGCAACACACATCTGGCACCAGGCTTCACCTTCAACAACCTTGCCCCAGCACCAGCGAATGTGGCTGCCTTCTGGGGTCTGCTGGAACCAGGTGGCTTCAACAGTCTCTACCAAATGTCCTTCCAGCAGTGGAACTGCTTTTCCTCGTGTGGCCTGAGGACCCCCCGGACCCCACTCTGTTCCTGGGGATTCGCCCTTCCCACCAGAGCACTGCCAGGTATCGAGCTATGGAGTTGCAGACTGCACTCCCCTTGTTTACAGTCTTAATAGAATTTAAACCCTGTCCTTTCTCCTTTCTCCCTTTTTAGTTTAGTCCCTGCAGCTGTTTCCAATTTTCCACTTTCTCTCCAGCTGCTTTTGGGGAGGGGTGCTTTTCCCGTATTCTCCCCCCTCCCCAGTCTCCATTCTCTCTCTGCTCACAAAAGCACCTCCCTTCCCACTCTCCAAGTTCTCCTCTCTGCGCCATGTACCTGCTGAATTCTGTGGTTCAGTTGTGCAGATTGTTGTGTTAATCCTCCTATCAGTTTTCTAGGTGTGTAGAATGGTTTAGTGTTGGTCTGGCTGTATTTCATGGACGGGAGACACTCAAAAGACTTCTATGCTGTTCTGCCATCTTGGCTCCGTTCTATTGATTTATTTTAATGTTTATTTATTTTTGAAGGAGAAAGAGACAGAGTGTGAGTAAGGGAGGTGCAGAGAGAGAGGGAGACACAGAATCCAAAGCACACTCCAGGCTCTGAGCTGTCAGCACAGAGCCTGATGTGGGGCTCGAACTTGTGAACCACGAGTGATATCATGACCTGAGCCACCATCGGATGCTTAACTGACTGAGCCCACCCAGGCACCTCCTTGTCTGGTGGTATTAACAACAGATTTTGGGAATGGAAATTAGAATGGAGATAAGTACTACATGAGAATTATGCACAAAAAAGATGCCAAAGATGTTTCCTATTACTATTCTTTTGCAGAGAAAAGTCTGATCATGATCTTTGTTCAATTTGACTTTGTTCAATTAGCCTGTACAGCCATATCTGAGGGAAGTCCCTTGTACGGGGGACTGAAAGGTGGGAAGTGAGGACAAATGTTAGATATAGCATTACCTATTTAATTTTCTGCAATTTTGGTCTCAAATTTACATTATTTTATTGGCTTGATGCACTTTGCAGAAGAAATTACAAATCTGAGTGAGCAGTGAGAGGTATGCTTTTTTGGAACATGCTCTATTTCAGTTGAGGCCCTCCGTTATCCACCAGCAATAGTTACTGCTCTGAGAATGTTGTTTCTACCTGCTTGCCTTCTGGCCAAGGGGGAAGGTAGAGGGTTCAAACAGCCAAACCAGACTCAATGTGAACAGGCCGCTTTATTTTCTTTGTTGTCATTGGGCAGGCAAACAGAGCACATTGAAAGTTTGGGGTTATGAAAATTGAAGAGATTTAGGGAAAATTTACCTTCATCCTCCCTTTTACTACATGTTGAAAAAGGTGTCTAAGCTGAGATGTTTGGGGAAGTTAGTTAATGGCTCTTTTATGGAGTGAAAAAGACTAATGAGTTGTTTTCATTGATAAGATCCCCAAATAATTGCTCAAGTCTTCTATCAGCCTAGCTAATAATAAAAGGGGCGGTATATAACCCAAATAATTCTTGACTATCTTGAAATCTGTTTCCATCTGTCAGCTCATCTCCCAAACATTAGTTTGGTTAGTTTAGTGACGGGGGAACCCGTCTCTGTACCTTCCCCTCCACTGTGGGAGCAGCACAGCAAACCACATGGCTCAGCCTCCACCAGTTCTCTTTACACATCTCCCTCCACACAGTCCCCCAGGGTAACTGCTGAAAGCTCTCTTCTTTTCCTCTGTGGACCTTCATTGCCATACTGCCCTTTCTCTCACCTCTTCTTGCTCTTCCTTCCAAAATTCAGATCCCCTGCACATGGCAATTACTTTTGCATAGCTCATTAGTAACTGGTCTCTGCTCTTGACTTGACTGTTCTTCTTTATCCCAGCAAATGAATAAAATGATCTTTCCACACTTTAACACAACTGCTATTGCTATTATTACCATTATCACTAATCTTTGCTATTACTCCCCTCTTTACCCTTACCAGTGATGAAGATGATAGTGAAACAATTCTGACTTTTTTTCGAGCACTTGTACCAGTATAGAAATATCTTGCACGCAGGTGAGAAAATGAACTCAGTGGTTAGCTGATGGCCACCAGTTACTCAATGGAGGCAGAACTGTAGAGCATATGGGTTTGTAGCTTATACCTTTTGTGTTATAATGACATTTAAACATTTAAATTTATCAATAGAATGCATTGGTTTCAGTTTATCTTCTAGTTTACTAACTTGAGTGAATTTTTAGCCATTTTTGTTGTGTTTTTCGGGGCGGCTTCCACTTGAAAGCATGCGCAGGATAACTTATTTCATTGTCTCTGGCAGAAAGAAATGAAATGAGAGCCCAGTAAGAAATTAGAAGGGAATCGAAAGGATGAACCTATGTTTAGGGTCAGTGGGCTGGAACTGAGCTCGTAGTGGCTCAGAGCTATCAGCTGCGTGCATCTCTTTCTAACACTGGTCAGTGACTGTAGATTGGTAGCTGAGAATCAGCCATGGTGAGATTATTTACACCAGAGAAGTCACCAAATGCTGCTGTATTTATTTCTTGTGGCTGCTGTGACAGGGTTCTGTAGTCAAGGTGTTGGTAGGGTCGTGCTCCCTCTGAAGGCTCTAGGGGAGAATCTGTTGCTTGCCTCTTCCAGCTTCTGGTGGCTCCAGGTGTTCCTTGACCTGTGGCCACAGCATTCTACTCTCTGCCTCTGTGGTCCCATTACCTCCCACTGCCTCTCTCTTATAAGGGCACATGGGACTATGTTTAGGGACAACCCAGCTAACCCAAGGTATATCCAGGACAAGCTCCTCCTCTTAAGATTCTCTTTTTTTTTGAGAGAGAGAGAATGAGAGAGAGAGAGAGAGAGAGAGAGGGAGAGAAAGAGAGAGAGATATCACATGCATGTGTGCTCAAGCAGGGGAGAAGCAGAGAGAGAGGGAGAAAGAGAATCTTTAGGAGGCTCTACACCTAGCTCAGAGCCCGGCACAGGGCTTGATCATGACCTGAGACCATGGAATCATGACCTAAACCTAAATCAACAGTCAGATGCGCAACCCACTGACCCACCAAGTCAGTGCCCCATTAAGATTCTTAATTACTTCGTTTGCCACATATAGTAACATTCATTGTTTTGCAACATAAGGTAATAATACAGGTTCTGGGGATTAGGACATGGACTTTGGGGGCCCACCATGTAGCCACTACAGGTGCAAAACAGTCTCTTCTCCCACTGAACTGCTGCTTTACCTGCATACCACCGGTCCTGTGTTCAATAAAAATGGTTACCTGGTGTGACCTAGGGCTTCAGAGCAAATGCCACCATGAATTACTGGTGCAGTAAGAGCAGTGTGTCCTAGTTCAGTGTCAGCCCTGTCGAGGAAATACCTTCCTCACTTTGAAGGGTCAGCATGATTGATTAAATTATCAGCACATTAAAGTTAAAATTAAAATCCGCCATTCATCACAATGGATGGCACTGGGGGCACCTGGGGGACTCGGTTGATTAAGCGTCCGACTCTTGGTTTCAGATCAGGTCCTGATCTCATCGTTCGTGAGTTCAAACCCCATGTTGGGCTCTGCACTGACAGTGCAAAGCCTGCTTGGGATTCTCTGTCTCCCTCTCCCTCTGCCCTGTTCTCTCTCTCTCAAATAAATAAATAAATAAATAAATAAACAAACAAACAAAAAACAATGGATGGCACTGATGTTTTCAAAATTGTAAAATGATATGGAATGGCCATGATACAAACAACTTTATTCAACAAAGTCCTGAGTTCATGACTGGATTGTTTCAGATTTCCTGTGTTTCTAAGCTTCCCCTTACATCACACATATGGTCTTCTGTCTTTCAAAAATATCCCAATGATAACTTTTCGTGACCATAATCACATTATTGGATGAAAAATCTATTTATAGAGCATGGATCAGGGGATGTTTATTGACAGTTTTGGTAGGTACTTAACTAAAGAAATGAAATTCTGGGGATGACACCCAATCTCTCAGATATTTAAAAATGATACTTGATCAAGGATTTGTGATAGCTTACCTTGCACTGCCAAGATAGTCTGGAACTTAAAGTTGTTCTTATTCATTACTTTGGCATATTTAAATGAATTTTTAAAAAGAAAGTGTAACTATACTTATCCATATTATCATCATCAGTAATTTCCAGTAGAACTGGAATGCCACCAAGTTCCATCAGTTTTATGGCTATTCTCCATCAGATAGTTATTTGGCTAACACAAGTTGTTGCCTTGAAGATGGATTGACTCTTAAAAGCAAAATCCTTCTGCATGAAGCCTACATTGATCCAGGAAAGTGATCAAGCTTTAAATTGCTTTTCAGATGTAGTTGGTCCTGAGGCAGGCCATTAAACATCTGCTTCCTCTAGGACAGTGGTTCTCTATCTCGGCTGTACATTAGAATCACCCAGGAGCTGATACAAATCCTAAAGTGCAAGACCAGTTATAGAGGACTCTGTAAAACTGGTGCTTCGTCTTCAGTAGTCTTTAAACTACCCAGGTGATGGTACTGTATTAACAAATTTGGGAACCAAGTCATTGCTCTAGGAAGAAATAATCCTTTCTCTTCTCCCAGGTAAAATGAATCCTCAGAAATAATCTTTGACCAGAGATGCTAAGTGTCCCCAGTATCATCGTTTTACTATAAGACTGGGATTATAATCTTTAAAAAAATTAGCTGTTTAGGTGTTTATGGTACTTGTTACTAATAACCAGGTTTTTTGTTCACCCTATGTGGGAAAGAGCATGGTACTTTTGAGAATCATAGAATTTATTGTACTAGGTGCAAGTAATCTGAACTATTAATTACTCAAAAAAGAAAAGTGTATTCATTTTATAAGTTAATCATGCTCTATTTCCACTCTAACCTCAGGTATCTTACTATACCATTTTACTGCTTATTAGCATATGCAGGTAATGATGGGGGGTATATATCAGAGATGTTGAACAAACAGGAGAGGAATAAAGTTAAATGGATTTCCAGATGTAAATTTTTTTAAATGTTAAAAATTTTAAACTATGAATTCTACACATTTTATAGAAATGGCACATGCTCATTGTAAAAAAAATCAAGAAATGTAGAAAATTTGAAAGCAACATATAAAGAAAAAAATCTCATATTTAGAAATAACTAGTATTAATATTTCCTAAAAATAAGCCAAATATGTCTCTGTTTATATAAACTGATAAAAGAGTTATGCAGATAAATAGACATTTTTAAGAGACTGGGATTCTGCTATACATCATGTTTTTAATATTAAAATTATTACATTTAATTTTGCTTGAATTAACAGAAGAAAAACATATTTAAATATAATAAAGAAATTGTTGAACTTCAGAGGTATATTGGACTCAAAAATTCAGAAAATTTAATATGAAAATCATTAAGAACCTGGAGTCATCATATTCCAGTTTTACAGAGTAAGAACTGATGACTTCTTGATATGGAATATGAAGGATTAATAGTTAAAAAATTTCTCCCACTTCCTTGCCACAACCCGCTGATAATTTTTACTTACAGTTTTACATTGTTAGTTTAGAATATTTACATTTATTTTATTTTTAAAAATTTTTTATGTTTATTAAAAATTTTTTTATGTTTATTTATATTTGAGAGAGAGAGAGCATAAGCAGAGGAAGGGCAGAGAGAGAGGGAGACACAGAATCTGAAGGAGGCTCCAGGCTCTGAGCTGTCAGCGCAGAGCCTGACTTGGGGCTGGAACCCACAAACTGTGAGATCATGACCTGAACCGAAGTCAGAGGCTTAAACAACCGAGCCACCCAGGCACCCTAAGAGTATTTACACTTCTAATGTGCAACACAATATCTACGGTTGTTTACAATTAGTTCCCCTTTTCCATAGTTTCTTCATCACTTATGACCAAAGTTCCATAGTGTATATATTGTTTACCACTAAATTTTCAACTCCCAAGGATTGTTCTAGCACAGCAGATTTGTTAAATAAATAGCATTCCTGGGATATTTGTAATGATTAATATCTTAGTTGGTTGGGCTTATAATTGAGTAGTTTTTGTTTTTGTTTTTGTTTTTTATTTTTAAAGAGGGCTATTGGTTCTATATTCTTTGATTCCTTTCAATTTAAAACTCTCATTTTTGTTTATAATTATGATTTTCACTTTCCTTCAAATATAAATATAAATACCATCGCATTTTGCAATGGAGAAGCCTGAGACTCTCTGGCATTTACTCCCCTTACAGATAGTTTGTTTTCTCTCTCTGCAGTATTCTTCATTCTAAAAGTTTAATCACTAGGACTTTTTTTTTCTGGAGAGTTGGTTGTTCTGTATCATAGTTTCATTAAACATAGTTTACTCTTTTGATCTGTAGATTCAGATCTTCCTTGATTTTCTGTGTTATTTGTTTAACTTGTTTTTCTCTTTTGGGGATTCTTTTCTTCAAGGCTCTCATGTTTGCTTATGTTTGATCATTTTGCCTGATCTTAATATGCACATTTTCTTTAACTGCATTTTTATAATTCATTAGGATTATCGTAATTCTTTATTCTATGCTGTTAATATGGTTTTCAGCAATACATTTGTGGTAGCTGTTTTTTTCAAATTAAGTGTCTAGCAAACTATAAAAATTTCAGATAATGTGAGAATAATATGAAGGAGAACAACAGGGAAATAACAGACAATAGAAACAGATTCATAGGGACTCCAGATATGGAAATTAAGACACAAGTTCTAAAATTAGCATGTTTATTATGAGGAAATAAAGACAATCTTGAGAAATTTGGCAGATACTAGAAAGTATAAAGAACCACAAAAATATGAAAACAAAACCAATAAAATGTCTAGAATTTCAAAACATAGTAACTAAAGCTATAAACCCACTGGATTGTATTCTCAGCAGGGATGAGACATAATGAACCAGAAAATACATCAGAAGAAAAGAATCAGAATGAAACACTAATAGACAAAAAGATGGAAAATGCATAAAGAGTAAAAAATGTAGAGGATATAGTGAAAATATCCAAAAAGGGGAAGGCAGCACAAAACGAGGTGGAAGCGATATTTGAAGAGATAAGAGCTGGGAATCTTCTAAAAAGGATGAATGCCTGAAATTGCAGATCATGAGGCCCTCCAAAACACCAACCAGGTAATTAAAGCAATTCTACATTTAGCACATGAAAATAGAAGAGCTGGCAGCAGAGGAAAGGAAAATATCAAAAGCAGCCAGGGACTGGGGAGCTGAGGAGGGGATTCATATTTCTTCCACAAAAGTGACAATGTAACTGATAGCTTACTTCTCAAAATCAGAAACAATGAATGCCATAAGGAAATGCAGTAACATTTTTGTAGTGCAGAAATAAAGTAACCGCCAATCTAGCATTACCTACTTTAAGGTGAAGTGAAGACATTTAAACAAGAACAAAACAGAAACTATGTCATCAATGGATCATTATCAAAGAAAAATCTAAAGAGTGTTTCTTGTGAAATGGGTAGATAATTTAGAGATATGGGGAAAAATGAAAAGCTGTGAAAGTATAAATGTGTAGATAAATTGAAATTAACATTGACTATATAAAATTATATAAGAATAAATAGTAACAAATTATATAATAAATTTTGTTGACGTTAAAAATTAAAAATTTAGCATTTTTTATGTGTTTACAACACTTGTTTTTTTTTATTTTTTATTTTTATTTATTTATTTATTTTCAATATATGAAGTTTATTGTCAAATTGGTTTCCATACAACACCCAGTGCTCATCCCAAAAGGTGCCCTCCTCAATACCCATCACCCACCCTCCCCTCCCTCCCACCTCCCATCAACCCTAACACTTGTTATATATATATGTTTTTTTTATATATGTAACAAGTGTATCACAAATATCCAATATGTAGGAATCAATCTAACAGAGGGCTATGAGAGTACTTTACACAGAAAACCAGAAAAAAAAATTGAGAAAAATACGTATGTATAATATTAGACATTTGGAAGTAATCACTAGCAGAACTAAGGACAGAAAGATTAAATGAGCTAAAAATTGTTTTCCTGGAGGAATGAGAAGGGGTACAAAGAATATGATTGGGGACTGCTTCTTTTGGTAAAAGCCTTTCTGTACCATTGGAGTTTCTAAACATGTGAATGTATTTTTTTTTGTTAAAAATACTTATGTATTTTTTAAACCCCAAATTTAAAATTTTAAAGTTTAAAGTTCCCCGAGAACTGCATCATTTAACTTATCAACTCAACCTTTTAACTGACCCCTTTCTTCAAAGTCCTTTCTTATTTATAATATTTCTGTTTTATCATTATCTATTTTATTTTCTTTTTTAATTCAAACTTATTGACGGCAGAGATTCTTCCTTATTTTCCTTACATACTCCAAGGGCCCAGTGTGGGTTATAAGTACATTGTATAAGAGCTATTTCTAGATCAACACTAGTATAATCTTGAATGCCAAAAATATGAAAGGACAAGGATACCATTATGCCTACACAAAATCTGGACAAAAATAAGCTGTTCTGAGTGAGAATCTTGTCTGGATTTGAGTTTTAGACAGAGAAAATCTGAATTTGAGAGGTTTTCTGGGAATAGGAAAAATACAGTTTTTTGGAAATATTTGGTAGCTTTTCAGGATCCATAAGCTCTATGAACAGTATAATTTTGGTGAAAAAAAAAAAGTAAATTCGAACTTCTTCCCCCATCCCTAAGCTCATTTCTAACCTGTGGTATGAGGACTTCTATTTGGAGAGGGGACTTCTCAAGTTCTCTCATCTGTCTCTTTCTCCCCCTGTCCCTCTCTTTATTCCCTTTGTTGGTCCTCCAGAGTCAAAGATGAAGAGGGGAGACTAGTGAGGGAAGTGTAAATGTCTCTAATGTAATCAGTGCTGTAGGTAACTGGTTGTTGGTGCCTCTGTGGTACTTACCAATGCTGGCCCTCTCTTCCTTCCTGATACTCTGAGACTTTGTCTTTAATCTTTTCTCTATTTGAAGAAGTTCCTTCACTTAATCTTTAAGGGTTTGTCTGCTAGTGACAGATTATTTTAGATTTTCTCATTTGAGAATGTCTTTATTTTCTCTTCATTTTTAAACTTTATTTTTGAGAGAGAGACAGAGTGTGAGCAGGGGAGGAGCAGAGAGAGAGAGAGAGAGAGAGAGAGAGAGAGAGAAAGACAGACAGAATCTGAAGCAAGCTCCAGGCCCCAAGCTGTCAGCACAGAGCCTGCCGCAGGGCTTGAACCCATAAACCGCGAGATCATGACCTTAGCCGAAGTTGGACGCTCAACTGACTGAGCCACCCAGGTGCCCCAATTTTCTCTTCATTTTTAAAGGATGCTTTCCCTGTATAGAATTGGCAGTTACCAGATCTTTTCCTTCAGTATTTGGAAAGATAATATACCACTCTGGCCTCCATGGTTTCAAATGAGAAATCTGCTATCATTTTTTTTCCCCAATTTTTTATTTTTATAAGCAATGTATAGTTTCTCTCTGGATGCTTTTAATGCTTTGTTTTGTTTCTAGTTTCTAGAAATTTAATTATGTCTTTCCTGGCATGGATGTCTTTGGATTTACCCTGTTAATAGATTGTTCAACTTCTTGAATCAGTAGGTTTCTGTCTTTCACCAAATTTGGTAAGTTTTCAGCCACTATTTCTTAGAATACTCTTTCAGTCTTCTTCTCTTTTACTGGGATTGCAATGATGCAAATGTTAGGAATTCTTGTTATTGTTACACAGATACCTGACGCTCAGTTTCTTTTTCTCAGCGTGTTTGCCCTTTGTTGTTGAGATTGAGTGGTCTACTGATCTGTCCTCAAGTTCACTAATTCCATCTTCTGTCATCTCCATTCTACTTTTTAAATTTTTTAAAGGTAATTTATTTATTTTTGAGAGAAAGAGAGAGCATGAACATGAGTGGGAGAGGGGCAGAGAGAGAGAGAGAGAGAGAGAGAGAGAGAGAATCCCAAGCAGACTCTGCACTCTCAGCACAAAGTCCAATGTGGGGCTCGAACCACATTATGACCTGAGCCGAAGTAGGATGCTTAACCGACTGAGCCACCCAGGTGCCCCAAGCAAGCTTTTATTTCTATTATTTATCTTTTGTATCTACATTTTTAAAAATTCTTTAAAAATAACTTCTATTTTTTTTTGAGATATTCCAGCTTTTTCAATTTTCTCAAGAGAATTGCTTGTTGAAGTGTTTTTATGACTGCTCCTTTACAGTCCTTGTCAGATAATTCCAACATCTGATTCATGTTGGTGCTGACGTTAAGTGATTGTATCTTCTCATTTAAGTTCTGTTTTTCCTGGTTCTTGGTATAATGGGTGATTTCCAGTTGCATCCTGGACACTTTGTTCATTATGTCAGGAGACCTGGTTTCTATTTCAGTCCTTTATTTTTTGTCAGTCAACCCTATTTAGGTCTTCACTCAAGTTCTGGACTACTATTGTGGACTGTCATTCCAATGACAGTTTAATTTTCACAGTGGCATTGTTCTTGTCTTTGTCTGGTGATGCAGTGACTCCTACAGGTCCCTGTGAGTGCTGCCTGAGGGGGTGAAAGGAGTTTCTTTAGACTGGGCACTCAGTGTCACTGGGTGGAGGAGAGGATATTTAGCTTCATGAATACAAAGAGGCTTCCTAGGCCAGGAACCTATTGTGGCTAAATTCCTTTTTCCAGAACAAAGAGAAACAGGGAAAGATATTTTCTCACAAGGTGATACATGCAGAAGAAGCTGTGAGAGCTCTTTATCTCTTGGCAAGGAAACATTCCAGGCCCAAGGACTATTCTCATGTAGTCTAGCGAGGAGCAGAAAACTGCACCTCCCAACAGTAGGAAACACAGCACCACATTAAAATACCATGACTAGTAAGTTCCAGAGAAACTGTACTGAAAGAGTGTGAGGGCTTAAGTCCACCTCATATGCTTATTAAGATTTTAAGGGGCACCTGGGTGGCTCAGTCAGATAAGCACCTGACTCTTGATTTCCACTCAGGTCATGATCTCACAGTTCATGGGATCGAGCCCTATGTTAGGCTCTGCACTGAAAGCATGGGGACTGCTTGGGATTCTCTCCCTCTCTCTCTGCCCCTTACCCACTCATGCTCTCTCTCTCTCTCTCAAATTAAATAAAATTAAAAAAAAAAAAGATTTTAAGTAGTTGAAAGTTTCCCTAAGGAATGAAGAAGTACTTTCCTTTGGCAACGTTCTTGGATTTTTATTAAGAACATCTTATATTTCATGTTTAATTTTAAAAACTAGTAATAAAAAGATTTCTGAAAATGTTTAAAACAAACAAAAATGAAAAAATTACTTATGGCTGCTTGCAAATATAACTACATTTATATTTGTATATCCTCTGACATTTATTGTTTTCAGAAGAATTTTGAAATCCACAATCATTTTTAAGGTGGATTGTAGATTTATTTATTTTTTTCCAGCTTTATTGAGGTATAATTGACAAATAAAAATTGTATTTGTATTAAGGTATATATTGTATTGTGGTATATATAAGGTGTATATAAAGTATTGTATTAAGGTATATAACGAGATGACTTGATATATGCATACACAGTGAAATAAATACCACAATAAAATTAACACGTCTATCACATAATTATTCTTTGTGTGTGGTGAGAACAGTTAAGATTTACTCTCTTAGGAAATTTCAAGTCTATAATTTGGTGTCATTAACTATAGTCATCATGCTGTACATTAGATCCCTAGAACTTATTCATCTTATAACTAACATGTTCAAACACTTTGGGGACCCTGGGTGACTCAGTCAGTTGAGAATCTGACTTCGGCTCAGGTCATGATGTCACAGTTTGCAAGTTGGAGCCCCGCGTCAGGCTCTGGGCCTGCCAGCTCGGAGCCTGGAGCCTGTTTCGGATTCTGTGTCTTCCTCTCTCTCTCTCTCTGCCGCTCCTCCACTCGTGCTCTCTCTCTCTCTCAAAAATAAACATTAAAAAAATTAAAATGTTTGAACACTTTGAACAACATCTCTCCAAATTCCTAAGCACCTAGCCCCTGGCAACTACCATTTTACTGTCTACTTCTATAGGTTCAACTTTTTTAGATTCCATATATAAGTGAGATCACCTAGTGTTTGTCTGTCTGTATAAGGTTTATTGCACTTAGCAAAATATCCTCCAGATTTACCTACATTGTCACAAATGTCAAGATTTCCTTTTTCTATGGCTAATTGCTATACTATTGTGTGTGCATGTGTGCGTGCGTGTGTGTGTGTGTGTGTGTGTGTTTACCACAGCTTCAGTGTCCATTCACCCGTCCATGGCGAGCCTGTTACCAGGTACTCAGGTGTGTGTAGATTCTATCTGATCCCTGGGCTGACAACACTGCCTCCAGGACCCTTGTCAGTAGGGCTGGTGCTGGGACAAGGGCCCCATTGAGGGCTCACAGTTGGATCTGCACATAGCAGGTCTGCTACCAGGTGTGTGGATAATGGGACTCCTGCCAGATCCCTGGGAGAGTTCCTGCCGGGCCACTGGGAGGGTCCCTGGGCAGGTCGGACTAACCTCAGACTGCAGCTGTGAGGAACTAGAACTGAATCAAAGGACTGTTTCAGGGTCTGAAACAGACAGATGGTACTACTGACGGGATGAAGCCCAAACAGGTCTATTGCCCAGTCTACAGGGGGTTGGGACTGTTTCTGAGTCTGAAATTGGGATCGCAGTTGGTGAGCCTGCCACCTAGACATGGATCTGCCTTCTCAAAATTGTCCTCCTTGGTTGTGTGCTCCTGTGGAGTTTTGTAACCTCCTGTCTGGAAACCAAGGCTCCCATAAATTCACTTTTATCCATGGAGGCCATGGGGGAATATGAGCGAGGGACTTCCTATTCAGCCATCTTGTTGACATCATTCTCAAAGTATATAGTCATTAGCTATAACCTTTTATAGAACTTTGTCCTTAAATTTACATATGCACATGTATTCTTACAAAAACATAAACATGCTTATGCTATGTTTATTATTCAACTACTATGGGGATGGGGTCAAGTGGAAAAGAGAGGTAGACTTCCAAACGTCATTCTTGCTTAGGGGGTCGTAGAAGAAGCAGTGTGTTAGTGGAATTGGCAGTTGTAGCATAGCTTCCAATTCATACAGCTTCTTGGCTGTTGTAGGAGCAGCAACTGTCTTGGTGGTGTGGCTCCCAGAAGCAGTGAGGTCTCATGGACATACCCTGCAGTCCTCCCACCAGTCCTAGAAGTGATTCCACAAACTGTTAATTCCCTGCAACCATTTTCCTTCATTAAACTGATTAGATTGTTTCCTACTCTTCTGTTGTGGTTGAACTCAGACTTATATACTTCTCTTCTTGCTGACATCCCTCATGTCTTTGAGTGATTTTATTTTCTTGGACGCGTCACCTTATTTTGGAGTAGGGCAAGAAGAATCCTTTTTTCTCCTCTGGTAAGGAGGAGGAAAAAGCCACACTACTTCCCCAAAGGTTGCTCTCTATGAAGGGCTCTCTTCTCTTCCTCTTCCCTAGTCTTTTGCTTACAAGGATAAGGATAATGTTTGGGTGTGGCAGAATCAGTTCAGATGTCACTAAATAACTGGAGGGGCTGTCTGGCCCTCAATTATTTGTGGCTCCTTCTATCATAGGAGTACTTTACACCCTCAAGGTTTCATCTTTGGGCCCCCGTTTGTAGTGATAAGGCAATGATGAAACCCCTCCACACAACATCTGTTCCAGAGGCTATTGAAGAAATATTGATCAAGAAGTATTGTTAGCTGGGGCTCCTTTTTTTGCAGTAGAGATGGAGAGACTGCACTGGTTTGAACTAAGTTCACAGGACAAGGTGAGAATTTGAGTGTGGAAGTCTTAAAGAGAGGGCTGTGGCAAACAAACAAACAAACAAACAAACAAAAACAAACAAAAAACCCCACGAAACAAACAAGCTTTTCAGGCCCCTAGCTTGAATGTGGCATCATTTCCTGAGATGGCGACTGTGGGAGGAATTGTAGTGGGACAAAGGTCACCATATGGTTTTGGACAAGTGTGAGATGTCTCTTGGGATGTGCAGATAGAGGTAACAATAGGAGAGCTGGTGCAGGAAGAGAGGCTGTGCTGGAGATGTAATGTTGCAGTTGTAGGGTTTGAAACTCGGTAGACAAGATTGTCCAGAGAGAAGAATAGAAGAAAGTGAAGGGAGAAAGTAGTTCCTTTTATTGCTGGTTTTATTTTATTTATTAAATTTTTTTAATGTTTATTTATTTTTGAGAGAGAGAGAGAGACAGAGAGAGAGACAGAGAGACAGAGACAGAGCACGAGCAGGGGAGGGGTAGAGAGAGAGGGAGACCCAGAATCTGAGCTGTCAGCACAGAGCCTGATGCAGGGCTCAAACCCATGAACCGTGAGATCATGACCTGAGCCAGAGTTGGACACTTAGCCAACTGAGCCACCCAGGCTAAGTAGAAAAAAAAAAAAGTTTTTTCCTTTAAATAGTGTAAGTTTATCATGTTAGCATAGTGATGGGAAGCAGTAGTGAGGGAGAGGTCGAAGAAGAAGTGTTGGCCCCTTGATTGGCCAAAGGGCGCTTTAAAAAAATTATTTATTTTATTATTATTATTGTTTTATTTTAAGCAGAAGGGAAGAAAGAAGCTTGGCTATAGATGCAGATAAATTTGTAGCCACAATTATAGAAAGTTGAAGGGGTTCCCATCTTAAGACTCAGGAGGAGTCAAATGTCTTTTTGGTGCCTAAGAATAATCAGTGTCACTGGTTTCTGCAGCTATGAAACAAGCAGAGTTCATATTTGTATGACTTTATGAGCAGAAATTTTATCAATTGTCCGTTTTTTCTTTCTTTTTATTTTTAAAATATTTTTATTTATTTTGAGAAAGAGAGAGACAGACAAGAGAGTGAGCAGGGGAGGGACAGAGAGAGAGAGAGACACAGAATCTGAAGCAGGCTCCAGGCTCTGAGCTGTTAGCACAGAGCCCGACGTGGGGTTCGAGCTCACAGACTGGGAGATCATGACCTGAACTGAAATTGATGCTTAACTGACTGAGCCACTCAGGCTCCCCAATTGTCCTTTTTTTCCCCTAAATTATCCCTTAGCTGTCTATATTTCCTGGGGGAGGTGAGGAGGACTAGTATAAGTGAATCAAAGGGAAAAAAAAAATCAAAGGTTGAAAAGCCTTGTAGGACATAACACTTTGAAACTAAACTTTCAGGATCAACAATGTACATTTTCTGAAGGAGACAAAATGATACACCCAATAGTAATAACCAGCAGGTTTTGTTTTAAATAGTACCTAACACTCATTGAAGGAAAACTTAACCTTTCACAACCCTTTATTAATTTTTTTTCTAAAGCCACGCATTCTAAGAATACTTAGAATACTAAGTATAATACTTATAATACTTATATATATATATAATACTTATATATATAATATATATATAATATATTATATAATATAATATAATTATAATACTAAGAATACTACTGATATTTTCTAGGCAGCTAACTACTGCACTTCTTCTACTGTAGAACCCACGCCTAAGATTGAGATACAAAAGATCCGCTCCTCTGAAATTGTTAGAAGCCACAGCAAAAGGACTGGGGCACTGACCAAAAGGGGATGAGTCATTCGTAGGAAAGCATTTTTCTCAGTGATGTAGGGCCCAGAGGCCGAAGGCGCACAGGCAAGACTGGCGATGTACTTGCAAATTAACGGCATGAAAGCCTCAGTCACTGTCATCATTCTCGGCACGTTCAGGACCATGGAGTAAAACCGCATTTCAGTACTGATGTATCTGCTGCCATTTGAGCCACTTTGCAGTAGATTAAAAAAGATGACGGATGCAATATTAACGGTAAAGAGAAGGGGAGGGGTGGGCAGGAACAAGGAAGATGACTTCACATTTCGCTGTGTATTTCCAAACCGCATTTCCTCTAAAGAGATTCTTGTTCATATTCTTATCCAGTGGTCAAATGAGCCCCATCCAAACACTCAGGCAGCATCTGGCTATGGGGGTCTAATCCTGATGAGTGTGCAATGCTTTCAAGAAAAGAAGACTTAAATAAGTGAAATGACTCAAGAAAAGTTCCAGGCAATAGCTGAGTAAGTATTAAATTGTGAGGAAGTGACAAATGCTGCTGGAATTCAGTAAAAACAATGAAGCACAGTGGGTTTGGGCAAGAAGGAGAGATTGTGGAAAGGATATGTCTTGAAGAAGGTGGCAGGGGTGAGAGGATTAGAAAGGAGGAGAGAAGCATATAGGAGGAGTGTTGTGACCAGGGTTCCCGGAGCAGGCTTCGGGAAGCATCGATGGTCATGATGCTGATGGAGATGTGATGTGGAGAAAGAGAATGAGGGATGAGTAGGATCTGAGGCAACACTGAAATGAGCGCCAGCCCAGGGGAGCCAGCTCCCTGGTCTAACCATGCCCTTTATGATGGATTAGTTCAGTAATTAACAAGTATAATTCAGTTCCTTCTTACTGGTTCGTTGTTACTTCGTTTCCTTTATTAACGAAAAATAGAGAAATTCTAGAATGCTGTCTGGTTCAATGCACCCGCCTGCTAAGGCAGGCTGTTGATCAGGCCCTTTCTCTGAAAGCAGGTAACACAGACAAAGAGGAAAAAAGGTGAGACAAAAGATGTGCCCTTGTGAGCGATGGGGTGGCTGCTATGCCCAGGGCTGACTGAGCTGGGGACCTGGGGTCACGTTGGGCGATGCGAGCCTCTCAGTTTACTCATTAGTTCTTAGACCAAACAGGAGAATTATGTCTCAGGGCTTTGATAAGTCATGTTCTTTCGGGGCACTGTAGTTCTGAGGATTTAATCAGCGATAGGTGGGGTGTGAGACAGCACTCTCCAGAGAGCTGCTGATAGTTTGCCCTCATTTACTAATGTCTCAGGGACACTCCACTGCAATGAACTCAGCACCGCAAATTGATCAGCTCCATCTGCTGGCATGATCTGCCCTCCTAGCAAAGCCAAGCCAACCTATTTCCTTACTTTAAAAAAAAATTTTTTTTCCATGCACTTGCTTGAACATTTCTTTCACTATAATTGCTACGTATTCTTATTTTTGTAGTATTATATACATGCCTATAAGTCATCTCGAATCTTTTTTTGAAGGAAATAAAATATAATAATAGTTTTTTCTTTGGCTTACATAAGAAATTATGAGGGGTGAAAACCCCTCAGAGAAGCCATCTAGGATATTTACCTGTTATGAGGTAGGATTAAACTAACCCCTACAGTCTGTTTTTAAAGACTTTCTGAGAGAAGTAACTTGTGATCTTTGTGATCCATTTTCATATTTGCCATGGCTCAATGTCAGGAATTCCTTTATGTTTAACCTAAATTCATAGGTTACATTTTTTTAAGTTTTTAAAATTTATTTATTGAGAGAGAGAGAGAGAGAGAGAGAGAGAGAGAGAGAGAGGGAGTGCAAGTGGGGGAGGGGCAGAGAGAGTGAGAGAGAGAATCCCAAGCAGGCTCCAGCCTGTCAGCACAGAACCTGATGTAGGGCTTGAACCCACAAACCTTGGGATCATGACCTGAACTGCAATCAAGAGTCAGATGCTCAATAGACTGAGATACCCAGGCGCCACCATAGGTTACATTTTAATAAGAGTTTCTCTTTTACTCACCTTAGGGGTGTTTGCTCCTTCTTGCTTCAGCTCTTAGTTGTCCCTTCCAACCTCAAAGTCGTGCATGGGAGATGCACCCACCCCATCTGGTAGGTCCCTGGGGGCCTAGGCCCTGGGTGTGGTAGGCACAAGCCTTCAAGAGAAGGTTCAGTGATTGGTGTGTGTGTGTGTGTGTGTGTGTGTGTGTGTGTGTGTGGACTCATACCTGAGGACCAGGAGTTCTGCTCACCAGATGCTTGGCAGCTGGCCAGGAGGGGTCCTGACATTTGGGCGGGTAGGCAGTTTGAGGCCAGTGGGCCTCTGTTGAGGTGTCACCAGGCCACCACAGTACTAGAGTGAGCTCCATAGGACTTTTGGATCTTGGCGGGTTTCCCTTTCAGGGTCATGTGTTCCAGCCCTGGCATCTGCTATGAGATCAGTCAGGGAGGGTGTCAGGACATGCTCCCACCTCCTACTCTTTCCCTCCAGCCCCCTTGGTGTTTTCACACCATTCCCCTCTGGACTTTTATCCTCAATCATGCAAAGCACACAAGACATGGCGACCCTCTGTCTACAGTAGAGCAGGACTGCTTCTTAGAAACACAGGACTAATTTCTTAGAAACTCTCCAGTAGGTGAGAAGAACAGCTTTCATTAAGTGTTGGTGAGTCACTCCTTCTCAAGGAAGGAGAGAATAATTTTCCCGGAGAAGCAAAATGACAACAGATACCTCCCCCAAATAGGGCTTTTATATTTTGACTCCCAAGGAAAATGAGCGGAACTGAATAGCATTCCGATTTATCTATCTATCTATCTATTTATTTATTTATTTATTTATTTATTTAATAGCATTCTGATTTAGTTGTCACAGCACATCATAAGCTTGGTGATGATTATTAAAATCATAAAATGGCCTCCTTCTATTTTCTGGCCACAATAAGAACAATTGTTTTATTCTTTCAAAAATTAATTATTTTCCAAAGCTTGTCATCTTTATTATTTTTCTTGTGTCTTTCCCCAAATCTTCATATCTTTCTTTAAAATCAGGCCCTACTACTACTCAGTGCTCGTGAAGGCTCTGTTTGATGCAAAGTCATATCAGGGTCTTAAGTGACACTTTGGTAGCCACTTGTCCCGTGCAGATTTTAGTTTTGGAATTGTTATAATTGTACTGCTTTGCTAAGGCATGCTCGCTTTGCTCCATGTTATCTGGATAGCCAAACTTTTGGCAAAGCAGCTTCTGGCGAACCCTGAGATAGAGGTAGTGGAACAGTTCACGTCTTAGAGAAACTACCTCCCAGATGCCTGGCCTCCATGCTGCTGCCTTGGGTCAGTTTGATGGCTTTTTAGTTTCTATCCTGGGACTCCACCTGTTTTAGTCCAAATATATATTAGGTGTAAGTTACATTAACTCTGTCTTGAAGATGGCGTAGTCAGACAGAGGTTCATCTGTCTCCCATGACAAGAAGTCTGAGGTTGTTGCCCGGTAGCATTGGTTCAGCTGCTCATCAGCATCACCGGGGTCCTAGCTCTGCCCTTCTTACTTCTGCTACCTTTCATTCTCATATTTTTGGTCTCATGATGCCAAATGGGATCTACAGCTCCACACATGGTACCAGTGATATATGTGCGTGGGGTGGAGGAAGAGCTGAAAGCCCTCAGCACCCTCTTCTCTTGCCTAGAAATCTGAAGCTATACTTCACTGGCCACATCTTTGGCCACTCCTACCGGCACAGGAGAGTAGGAAAGAGATGAGGTTTTCCGGCCTTGATGGCAGAGAGGAGCACAAGAGAAAAGGGCTGGAAATGGCTGTTTGATCACCTAACCACCAGTGCTGCAAATCACACAAGAAAGAGGCATTCCAAAGTTGTTATTTAGGGTGGTCCCTGTACAGGAGCTTTGCCAACTTGTTGTTGGGGAATTCCTCAAATTAGGGGAGGTAAGTTCTGTCTTCACTACTGCAGATGAAAATACCAGAAACCCACTTTCCCAGCCTTCCTTGAACTAAGGTGGGAATCTGAGAGGGAGAGGTGGGGTGGGGGAGAAGCCCATGTCCAGTTGTACTTGAAGCCAGTCTTACCCCCATCCCTCTCCAAAACCATTCAGTTGTATGGGTCGGTATACATAGGTCATCACAGTTTTTTCCCGAAGACAATTTGGGTTGAGGTTTCTGTCACTTGAAAGCAAAAGCATCCGAGTTAACACATACTTAGAGTAAAATTCTTCTGGTATAAAATAATAAAACTACTTCACTGGTATAATTTTTGTTTCTAAAAACTTCGTCAGCTTGCTTAGACCAGTTAAAGCCACAAATCCTTGTTCTTTCTTCTTCTCATTACCCCCTCTTCCCACTCCACTGTAGCATGGTGTCTGTGTTGTCTTAAGGATCTTTATTCCATAAGATAAATCATAATGGACATAAATTCCACTTGCAATAAAGCTATTCAAAACTCTTCTTTCCCCATCCCCCATACAACATATATTCCCATGGGAATATTACCATATATTTACATTGTTTCAGAGAATATTTGGAGGTTGTAGTAGCCAGCTTCTAAGACAGCCCCCACTCATCTCACCTCCTGATATTCATACCCTTCCGTGCTTCTGTCTCACATTGAACCAGGTTGGTCTGGTACAGCATATACCCTGATACGTTGCTAGTGGTGATCCACTGATTTGTCCTAAAGATTTTGGCAGTCAGTGCACAAAGAAGGAGACACAATTAGTATGATCCAGAAAGAGACTACTTCAATAGTCCTTAAAAAGAACATTGTGCAATATCATGAACAGATGTTTCAAAAACAATGTTTTCAGTAGAAATAAATTTGCTCCTATTTAGACTTATAGTGTCTAATAATCATATCAGTTGTAAGAAATAGAATGTTTTCCTTCAAAAATGGAATAGGCTTAATTCTAGACCCAGCAAAGATGGGTTCAAGTATAAAGAACTCACCAGTATGAAGAAATTAATGAGAGTCGGAGCTCACAATTCAGATTCGTCTTCGATGAGCACTTTTTAAAAAATGGATTTTTTAAAGTTTATTTTTTTCTTTATTTTGAGAGAGACAGAGGGAAAGGAGGGGCCAGGGGAGGGGCAGAGACAGAGGGGGACAGAAGATCCGAAGTGGGCTTTGTGCTGACAGCAGAGAGCCCAACATGGGGTTTGAACTCGTGAACTGTGAGATCATGACCTGAGCTGAAGTTAGATGCTTAACTGACTGAGCCACCCAGGCTCCCTTAAAAACTGAATTTTTAATTAATTGTTTTACATGAGAGTGCATTTAAAAGACTCACTGAGAAGTAGGATCTATGATCATTAAACAGTTGGATTTGGCTGATAAATCCCTGGAAAATAAACCTCCCAAATGTTCTTGAATCTGCTTTCATTTATATATAAGACAGCTAGAAAAATACAACAATATCATGGTGTAAAAAAGACAACTAACTAATCACATCCTGTGTGGATTTCTTAGATCTAAGTCTTTTTAAGGATAATATACATTAGCACATAACTTTGGGGCACTATAATCAGGAGAATGAACCCACAACAATGTGGATAAATTAATTCAGTGTTGTGCTGCAGTTGGCTTGTACCAGCTCCCTTCCCGACTCTGTGATCAGTGACTGCATGCTGGGAGCTTGAAATCAGTCAGTTGTTATAACTTCTCCAGCACACTGCTGGATGAATTTCTCAAATAGAGTGTTGAGCAAATGAAGCAAAACAGTATATATGGTGTGATCCATTTATAAATAAACTACAAAAATTGGCCAAACTAATCTACGCTTGTAGCGGCCAGGAGAGAGAAAGGGTGGTGAATGAAAGGGGCATGAGGTGGGCCCTGGAGGTGTTTGTGAGATTTTATTGCTTGATTTGGGTGCTGGGATCATGGATGTATTCACTTTTTGAAAATTCATAAATATGTACCCTTCTGAATTGTACATGTTTCCATATGTACATTATCCTTCAATAAAAAGTTAAAAATAACAAAAAAGTAAGCAAGCCATTAGATTAAAAATGAGTCTTTAAACAAGATAAAGAGTTATAAAACAAAAACAAAAGACAAAGATGTATAATAGAAGGCAACAAAATCTGCAAAAAGCAAAACTCTTCTGTAGGAATTGGGGTCCTGGTATTTGACACATTATATGTGTCATTGCATAGGCGTGGAATCAATGAACCAATGGACAGTTCTCTTGAACCAATGGACATTTCTCTTAAAATCCTCCTCCAGTCAACTCTGCAAATACATTATTTCAAACATTGTTATAGAAACTCTTTTTTAATTAAAAAAAATTTTTTTTGATGTTTATTTATTTTTGAAAGAGAGAGGCAGGCAGAGCATAGGCAGGAGAGGGTCAGAGAGAGAGGGAGACAGAATCTGAAGCAGGCTCCAGGCTCTGAGCTGTCAGCACAGAGCCTGACGTGGGGCTCGAACTCATGAGCTGTGAGATCATGACCTGAGCCGAAGTCAGACGCTTAACTGACTGAGCCACCCAGGAGCCCCATTAATTGTTTTTATCAACATAAAAATGTTTCCTAGTTAAGTATTTAAAAAGTATCAATTCTTGGGATGCCTGGGTGGCTCAGTCAGTTAAGTGTCCGACTTTGGCTCATGTCATGATCTCATGGTCTGTGAGTTTGAGCCCCACATCGGGCTGTGTGCTGAGAGCTCAGAGCCTGGACCCTGCTTCCATTTCTGTGTCTCCCTCTCTCTCTGCCCCTCCCTGCTCAAGCTCTGTCTCTCCTTCAAAAATCAATAAACATTAAAAAAAATTTTTTTTAAAGTATCAATTCTCTTTGTGCATACATTTTTTTTGCAATCATACTTAACTTTGCAGCAAATAACATGAGACAGGCAACAGGAATGATGAGATATCTGGAAATAATTTTATACAATGCATCAAGGAATGAAAGAGAAATTCCCTATTTACAAGTGAAAAAGGCTCAAAGAGCCTCTTCTTGTAGATTTACTTAGTCCATAGTGATACTTCTGCAAGTGACTGCTTATGGTGGGTGTTGCTGACGGGCAGATTCGACTTTTTATTCCCACCAAGCGTCTCTTATTTGGTTCTATGAAAGTTTGATAATTCAGTTCCATTGCAAGAGTAGCTTTTGTGGTTTACTTGCAGAAAACCCTCTAGAATTCATCTGTTAACATCGGTAGCAGCTCTTCTATTATTAGACAAGCAAAACAAAATAAAACTTTTTTATTTATGCCATAAAGTATCATGTAATAGCATATTATACAATATGATAAAATATATTCTTTTTCATCTATTTCTCTAAACTTCCTAAGATCTTACTACAATGAAAAAGGTGGTATCAGTAAGGAGTGGGTTGGACTCTATTAAATATCTTCAGGAAACCCTCTGTAAATGTTTCTTTCAACTAAGCTTCTGATAAATACTTGGATAGCAGCTCATGTCTATTGCTCTTTATTTGGATACCGTAGGATTTTTTTTTTTTTTACAATTGTAACTACTTATTAAGGACTTTTAAGTGGATAACTAAAAGGAGTTAATAGCTGAAAATATCTGAGGGGATCT
Organism: Panthera tigris; assembly: GCF_018350195.1. Lineage (NCBI taxonomy): Eukaryota > Metazoa > Chordata > Mammalia > Carnivora > Felidae > Panthera > Panthera tigris. The sequence continues at coordinate 72,297,545 of NC_056663.1, read as the reverse complement.
GAACCTACTCACTTATTTATTTATTTTATTGAAGTATAAATAGACATAAAAATCTGATTAGATTCAGGTGTACATCACAGTGAGTCAATATTTTTATACATTACAAAATGATCCCCATATTTAGTCGTCATGATCTATTGCTATATGAAATTATTTTAATATTTTTTACTATATTCCCTATGCTGTACATTACATACCTAAGATTTATTTACAGTTGACCCTTGAAAAACACAGGTATGAACTACAGAAGTCCATGTTTACATGGATTTAAAAATAAACACAGGGGGCGCCTGGGTGGCTCAGTCGTTGAACATCCGACTTCGGCTCAGGTCATGATCTCGCGGTCTGTGAGTTCGAGCCCCGCGTCGGGCTCTGTGCGGACAGCTCAGAGCCTGGAGCCTGTTTCGGATTCTGTGTCTCCCTCTCTCTGACCTTCCCCCGTTCATGCTCTGTCTCTCTCTGTCTCAAAAATGAATAAATGTTAAAAAAAAAAATTAAAAATAAATAAATAAATAAACACAGCATGGAACTCTAAATGTATTTTCTGTTCCTTATGATTTTCTTAATAAGGTTTTCTTTTCTTTAGCTTACTTTATTGTAAGAATAGAATATATAGGGGCACTTAGGTGGCTCAGTTGATTAAACGGCTGACTCTTGATTTCGGCTCAGGTCATGATCTTGTGGTTCATGAGGCTGAGCCCTGCTTTGGGCTCTGTGCTGATGGAACAGAGTTTGCTTAGGATTCTGTCTCCTTCTGTCTCTCCCTTGCTCGCTCTCTCTCTCAAAATAAATAAATAAACATTAAAACAAATGATAGAGTATATAATACATGTAACACATACAAAAATATGTGTTTTTTAATGCTTACTTTTGAGAGAGAGAGAGAGAGAGAGCGAGTGGGGGAGGGACAGAGAGAGACAGAGACACAGAATCCGAAGCAGGCTCCGGGCTCGGACACTTAACCGACGGAGCCACCCAGGCACCCCTACAAAATATGTGTTAATCAACTGTTTATGTTATCAGTAAGCCTTCTGGTTAGCAGTAGGCTGTGAGTAGTTAAGTTTTGGGGGACTCAAAAGTTACAAGCAGATTTCTGATTGCATGGAGGGGTCAGAGCTCCTTACTCCCACATTGTTCAAAGGTCCACTATGTTTTATAAGTAGAGGTTTATCGCTCTTAGCCCCATTCACTTATGTCCCCAGCCCCTCTACCCTCTGGCAGCCCCCAGTTTGCTTCCTGTGTCTCTGAGTCTGTTTCTGTTGTGTTTTGTTTGTTCATCTGTTTTGTTTCTATTAGATTCCACATATAAGTGGAATCATATGGCATTTGTCTTTCTCTGTCTGACTTATTTCACTTATCATGATGCCCTCTAGGTTCATCTATGCTGTTGCAAATGACAAGATCTCATTCTTTTTTATGGCTGAGGAGGAAGCCATCTGATTTAACACTGAGAAACACTGGAGGTCAGATTGGCATCTAACTGGGAATGTTAAAGCACATGACAAAGCTCAAAATCTTATCTTAATAGGAAAGTGGCCCCTAAGTGCTGTGATAATAAAGCTAAATTCATGTACTCTCCATTTGAGAGTTCTAATATTTTCTCTATTGCTTGACTGATTTAAGTGATATGTGAGGAATATACAATACAAAAACAACCCTTTATTAGGCAAGATTTAATTTCTTTCTAGGCTCGATATCCGTAAAGTGGAGATAATAATGAAAGCAAAGAAAAATTATGAGCTTAAATTAAAATATATCAGTAATGTGTGTTTGTATCTTGCAAGAGAGAGACTATCACCTCAAGGAAATGTCATTGTATTTTCATTGCTCCTGACTGGCATTTATTTGAATTTCATTCAGTTAAAAAATGTGTACAGAGTCTCTACTCTACTAAGCCCTCACATACTAAGGAGGGTATAAGAATAGTTGAGGTATAATTCCTGTGGCCAATAAGTTTCCAACAATTTGTGGGAGACAAGTGCACACATGAGAAATGAACATATATGCCATACAATGGGTCTCCTGGAACAAGTGTACTATTGGAATTTAGCTGGTACAGGCGTACCTCAGAGGTATTGTGGGTTTGGTTCCAGGCAACTGCAATAAATTGAATATCACAATAAAGCAAGTAAAATGAACTTTTTGGTTTTCCAGGGCATATAAAAGTTGTTTACGCTATACCATAGTGTATTAAGTGTACAATAGCATTATATCTAAAAGGTAATAATGTACTTACCTTAATTTAAAAAAATAATTTATTGCTAAAAAATGCCAACCATCATCTGAGCTTTCAAGGAGCCCTAATCTTTTTGCTGGTGAATGATCTAACGTTGATGTTGATGGCTGCTGACTGATTAGGGTGGTGGTGGCTGAAATCTGGGGTGGCAATTTCTTAAAATAAGACAATGATAAAGTTTTCCATATCAATTGACTCATCTTTTCATGAACAATTTCTCTGTAGCATGTGACACTGTTTGATAGCATTTCACCCACAGGAGAACTTTCAAAATTGGATTCAATCCTCTCACACCCTGCTGCTGCTTTATCAACCAAGCTTATATAATATTCTATATCCTTTGTTGTCATTTCAATAATATTAGCAGTATCTTCACCAGGAATAGATTCCATTTCAAGAAATCACTTTCTTTGCTCATCTGTAAGAAGCAACTCCTCATCTGTTAAAATTTTATCCTGAAATTGTAGCAATTCAATCACATCTCCAGGTTCCACTCCTGGTTTTAATTTTCTTGCTATTTTCACCACATTGGCAGTTATTTCCTCCACTGAAGTCTTCAACCCCTCAACGTTATCCATGAAGGTTGGAATAAACTTTTTCCAAACACCTGTTAATATTGATATTTTGACCTCTTCCCATGAATCATAAATGTTCTTAATGTGATATAGAATGATGAATTCTTTCCTGAAGGTTTTCAATTTATTTTGCCTAGATCCATCAAAAGAGTCACTGTCTTTGGCAGCTATAGACTTATGGAATGAATTTCTTAAATAATAAGACCTGAAAGTTGAAATTACTTCTTTTATTTTTTATTTATTTATTTTTTTTTTGAGAGAGAGAGAGATAGAGAATGAGTGGGGGAGGGGCAGAGAGAGAGGGAGACAGAATCCCAGGCAGGCTTCCTGCAATCAGCACAGAGCCCAATGCGGGGCTTGAACTCACAGACCGTGAGATCATGACCTGAGCTGAAACCAGGAGTCAGATGCTTAACTGACTGAGCCACCCAGGCACTGCAAAATCTTGATCCATGTGCTGCAGAATGGAGGTTGTGTTAGCAGGTATGAAAACAACATGAATCTCATCCATTTCCACCAGAGCTCTTGGGTGACCAGGTGCATTGTCAATGAGCAGGAATATTTTGAAAGGAATCTTTTTTTCTGAGTAGTAAGTCTCAACAGCTTAGAATATACAATAAACCATGTTGTAAACAGATGGACTGCCATCTGGACTTTGTTGTTCCATTTATAGAGCACAGGCAGAATAGATTTTAGCATAATTCTCAAGCCCCTAGGATTCCTAGAACGGCCAATAAGCAGAGGCTTCAGCTTAAAGTCACCAGCTCTTATTTGCCCCTAACAAGAGAGTCAACCTGTCCTTTGAATCTTTGAAGTCAGGCATTGACTTCTCCTCTGTAGCTACGACACTCCTAGATGACCTTTCCTTCCAGTAGAAGGCTGTTTCATCTACACTGGAAATCTGTTGGTTGGTGTAGCCACCTTCATGAATTATCTCAGCTGGACCTTCTGGAGAACTTGCTGTAGCTTCTCCATCAGCACTTGCTGCTTCATCTTGAACTTTGATGTGATGGAGACGGCTTCTTTCCTTAAACCTCATGAACCAACCTTTCCTAGCTTCACACTTTTCTTCTGCAGCTTCTTGTCTCAGCCTTCATAGAAATGGAGAGAATTAGGGCCATGCTCTGGATTAGGCTTTTGTTTAAGGGAATGTTGTGGCTGGTTTGATCTTCTATTCAAACCACTCAAACTTTCTCCATATCAGCGATAAGGCTGATTTGCTTTCTTAGCATTCATGTGCCCACTGGCACAGCCCCTTTAATTTCTTTCAAGAACTTTTCCTTTGCACTGAAAACCTGACTAACTGGTACAAAAGCTTTCCACCTATCTTGGCTTTTGACATGTTTTCCTTGCCAAGCTTAATTATTTTTAGCTTTTGCTTTAAAGTGAGAGGTATACAACTCCTTCTTTTACTTGAACACTGAGAAGGCTTTAAAGAGTTACTAATTGGCCTAACTTCAATATTGTTGTCTCTTGGGGAATAGGGTGGTTCGAAGAGAGAGAGAGAGAGAGAGAGAGAGAGAGAGAGAGAGAGAGAGAGAGAGAGATGGGGGAACAGGCAGTTGGCAGAGCAGTCGGAACACATACAACATTTATCAGTTAAGTTCACTGTTTTATATGGGTGTGGTCCCTGGCATTCCCAAAACAATTACAACAGTAACATCAAAGATCACTGATCACAGATCACCATAACACAGATAATAATGATGAAAAAGTTTGAAATATTGTGAGAATTACCAAAATGTGACACAGAGACGCGAAGTGAGCAAATGCTGTTGGAAAAATGGCTCTGATAGTCTTGCTTGACAGAGGGTTGCCACAAACCTTCAATTAGTAAAAACAAAACTAACAAAACAAACAAACACACAAAACCCGGTTTCTGTGAAATGCAGTAAAATGAAGCACAAGCAAACAAGGTATACCTGTACCATAAAAAGATAAGGAAGAGGCTCCTGGTCAGATATTTTTGGAAACACTGCACTGATTAAGTTAAAATTAACTAGATGCTTACATCAAGGATTTTCATAACATATAACATGCTAATGTTAATCATGAATTTCCAAGAAGGAGAGAGGGAATGTTGTATCCCAGACTTTTGTATCTTAGAAACCTTTGGTCAGAGAACATCTTGGTGGAAAATGTACGTTGATAAATGTCACAACTCAGGCTACAGAAGCAAAATGCAGAGAAGATAACATAGAATTTGGATTTAGAAGACCTCTATTGAAATACTGGCTTTTCTGCTTTCTAGCTTTCTGAATTTGAAAAACATTATTGCTGGGATTTAGTAAAAGAATAAAGCTATTTTTGGTTTTATTTTTTCAGTGGTGCATTGGAGCTGGCTCAAAAGTTTTCAAGAATTTTTTACCTAGTTACTCAACATAGACATAATTAAAAGTAATATATATGATATGTGTGTATATAAACTTAAATCAAATAAATGATATGATTATAAAATGTATATAAAATTATAAAAGGTAATAAATATTCAAAACTCATCACTTTCTGGTTATTTTATTATATCTATTATATTTTACTATTTATTATATTTACATTTATTACCATATTAATGCAATGAAAATCCTATATAATTATGTGCTTCTGTACATCTCTTCCCAGCTCCATGTTCACTGATATCACAGCTTGAAATTAGCCAGGGTGGGCTATTTATACAAAGATACAAATGTTACAAATCGGCCCCCTTTCCTCTCTAGTTGTTAGACAATGGCCAGCCCACCACTAGTTTAGTGACAATTAAGTACCATATTGTGTCTTAACCTCCTTAAAAAATGCCTTAGTTGTGGGATAATTGGAAATAGTGTAACAGGATGCTGTGAGGTACCTCGGTATACAGTATAGGGTATGCGGAAAACAGCTAAATTAAGGCCCTGTTGAGAATAAAATTATAAACTTTCAAAATCAGCTTGGAAAAGAACCAGATTTTGACTGAGATGCCAGCTCTGCATGAGGTGTTAAAGAGGCTCTGACCCAGGAGGGTGCCTGGGAATTAGGGGAGAGCACCTTTTGTGAGAAGAGAAGAGCTCTTAAAGAAAAGCTATCTGTCCCTCTTACCACTCTCTGGGGCAAGAAGATACTTGGTCAATAGACACCTTTGGTGGACTTGCAAATTTTGTGCGTGTAGAAAGAAGGTGCTGTTGCTGTCTGTACTAATTTCCTATTGCTGCTGTTACAAATTAAGACACAAACTCTGTGTCTTAAAGCAATACAAATTTATCATCTTACGGTTTTGGAGGTCAGAAGTCCAAATGGATCTTTGAGACTAAAATCAAGAGTTCAACAGAACTATATTCCTTCTTGAGAATTTAGAGGAGAATTCATTTCCTTACCTTTCTCCTTACCATTCCTTACCTCTCCAGAATGTAGAAACTGTCTACCTGCCTTGAGTTCTGCTCTTTCTTTCATCCTCAGAGTGTGTAACTCCAGCCCCTGCTTTCATTGTCATACTTCATCTCACAGCTTTGACCCTCTTGCCTCCATCTTATAGGAGTCCTTGTGATTCACTGTATCTACTCCGATAATTCAGGATAAACTTCTCATCTTAAAATCTTTAACTTAATCACATCTACTAAGTCCCTTTTGCCGTGAAGACTGACATATTCACAGATTCTGAAGGTAAAGATGTGAACATCCTTTGGGGATGCATTATTCTCTCTACAACAAAATTATACTATGAAGTGGATGTTCTCTTAGCTACCAGTCTTGTCTACTTGTTCATGTGGTCCCAGAATTGCAGAAAGGGCAGCATGGTCAGGCAGAGATTACCCTTTCAAATTCCTAGTTCTCAAACAATGCAGATTACAGAGCCTACCTGCTCCAGCAGCTCCAGATTTGGGGTAATAAGGAATGAATGAGACCAAACTGTAGGTTCACTGGAACCAACACATGTGAGGCAATGTAGTTCAAATGCTAGAGGAATGTGGCATGGGGGTGCTGGTAGGGATGGCTTGAAAATGTAGCTGATTCTTGCAAGGACCCATTGATTCTATGGGATTGCATACCATGTCAGCAAGGTTTTGTTGGGCTTCCACTGATCCACATAAGTCTGGAGATAATAAGCCAGGTCAGTGGTGATTATCAACAGAATGAGAACCCCTAACAACCACTGACATAAAGTTGTTTATGACCCATAAAGAGAAGCATAGTCAATCCAAGAATCAAATGACCATGAAAGGAAAAGGCTTTTCCCACTCCCCTCCCCAAAACCAGAGTAATACACGTGAGAAAGAAAGGAGTATGAAAAAGTAGATCATTTTATACTCCTTCTCACTCTACTCCAAATTCGATCCTCCATAGGTGAGGTGAAGGAGGAGGGGATTTGCAGTCAGATTGACTTAGATATGGGATTAAAGCTTAAAAATGATCAGTACTGAGTCTTAGGAACTAAAATGCAATAGCCAGTACTAAACAGAAAGTGAAAAGTTGTAGAAGCAGGGGCGCCTGTGTGGCTCAGTTGGTTAAGTGTCCAACTTCAGTTTAGGTCATGATCTCACGGTTCAGTTCCTTCCTGAGGGAAGGACCCTTCCTCCCCCCCATTAGGTTCTGTGCTGACAGCTCAGAGCCTGGAGCCTGCTTCAGATTCTGTGTCTCCGTCTCTCTCTGCCCCTCCCCCACTCATGCTCTGTCTTCCTCTCTCTCAAAGAATAAATAAACATTAAAGAAAAGTTATAGAGGCCGGCTGGGATCTCATAAATAGAGTTTGGTATTTGGCAGAAGTCGAGGGGTAGGCAGAGCACAGTTGCTGTCAGTTGTTTGAAAAATAACATCTTAAACATATACCCCAATGTGGTGAGATTCCTCAATTAAACTGGTCACGGAAGAAGTCATTGTTATTGCTGTGCTCAACTGCCAGTGGGGTCATGTAGCTAGTAGACGCCGCTCAGAGTGGAGAAGCAATAAATAGACTGAAAAGCAGAGCAGTATCTGGGGAAATAGCACTGAAAGGAAGAGGCCCAGGGGAATAGGCAGGATTTGGTTGGACAGAGCATTTATCTGCTTTTACTCTCCTAAAATATGAAACATTTGAAAGGATAGAGGAAAATATGAAAATTTTTTGAACTGAGAAAATGAAATGGGTTAGTGTTAGAACTGGGCTAATTGTCCCACAGCCTAGGAATCATACAAGGAACAGCCTTCCAAACGTTCTGTGACCGATGACAGCTGGGCTGTTCACCCTGGTACTAACTGATGCATCTTGGCACCACGTGAGCCATTAGGCTGTTGATAGTGAGCAGGCTGAGCTCATGCATTCTCATCATTCATGCAACAACCTGTCACAGTGTAGGGATGAACAGATAGTGTGCACAAGAAAATGGCCTTTTTTCTTTCCTAAGATGTGTATTCCAGCCGGAAATGCCAAAATTGAGAATAAGGAATAGCTATGGTTCATAAAGAAAAATAAATGAGTCCTGAAAAAGTCATACTTTAATATTTTACCGGTAGTAGTCTATTTTTCTAAATCGGCTCTGCATAGTATAACTCATCTCAGAGTAAATGACAGGGTGGAGAGATAAGCGGATGTCCCCTCTGCAGTACCTTCGCCAGGACGTGGAGGTTTGGTCGGCAGTTTCCTCCTTGTGAGTCCAGGCAGGAATATTCCCTCTACAAACAGGAGACATTTTGAAGCATTTTGATCAATTTCAGTATCTGACCAACTGAAATAGCACTTTGGTGAACTGATGGTATGTAAACGGTGGCCGGGAAGAACCCTCAAGAGTGGCAAGGGGCTCTCAGGTTGCTCTAGGGTCATGTGTTGCCCAGAGAAACTCGGGCAATCAGGATGCTGGCCTCTGTAAGCAGTGGAGGATTGTATCATTCAGCTGGTCATGACTGTTACTGGATGGTTTTCAAATTTCAGACACTTCAAAATGGTAAGACAAGGAATTTTAGAATTTACATTTCACATTCTTTTCCTTGGGAAGATGAGGGTAAAATTATAAAAATTAGAGAACACGAATCACTATTTTCATACTGACAAAAAATCCTACTAGCTAAAAATCTCTCATATATGGGGGTGCCTGCGTCTCTCAGGTGGTTAAGCATTGGAATTTGGATTTTGGCTCAGGTCACGATCTCACAGTTCATGAGAACGAACCCTATGCTGGGCTCTGCACTGACAGATCTCTGTTTGGAATCTCTCTCTGCCACTTCCCTGTTCTCTCTCTCAAAATATATAAATAAACTTTAATAAAATAAAATAAAATTCTCTCATATATGACATTTAACACTAATTTAACAATGCATTTTTAATAAATTCCAGGTCTTAAATTTCCAGCCATCTGTTGTTCATTTCTACCTCCAAAGTCTACAGACACATTAGACTAAAAAATGTATCTAGAATTAAACTAGCTCCCTTCTCAAGACTACTCTTGGCTTTTTATGTTCTGTAGTTCAACTAGAATTAGTCTCTCCTCTCTCTCTCCCCCATGTCTTTCTCTCTCTCCCTCTCTTTCTTTTTCTATGATACACACACATGCACATACATGTACACACCTATTCAAACTCATGCACACACATCAAGGTAGGTTAAATGATGTAATTTCAATAGCTGACCCCAGAATTTATCTTAGGACTGAAACTGTTTCTGTTTATGTTAATGTAATGATAGGCTTCCTCGTGTCTGGGGAAGATTGTTCTTCAAGGGAATGATTCACAAGACCATGAAACAGAAAAGAACTAAACTTCTCTGCATACAAAGTGGAAGGAATTTGGAAATAGTGTATATCGGAGAAGATAGGAAAGCCAAGGAACACAGCAAAACTTTTATCTTTGGAGAAAGTTGGTGAGAAGCTTCTGGTGGTGTGAGTGGTGACTATTAAGAATAGGGATTTTAAAAGTAAGATCATGTTTCTCATATAAATATATCAGTTTATATGAAACATTTTATTTTACTTCTTTAAAAATTGTATGTTATTGTGGAGAGAATATTTAACATGACATTTACCTTCTTAACAAATTTTTAATTGCACAGTAGGTTTTTGTTGACTGTAAGTACAAAGTTGTACAGCAGATCTCTAGGGCAAGATTGAAACTTTATGCCCACTGATTAGTAACTCTCCACGTCCCCTTCCCCCCAGTTCCTGCCAACTACCATTCTGCTCTTTGAATTTATGAATTTGACTATTTTAAATATCTCATGTAAATGGATCATGCAGTGTTTGTCTTTCCGTGATGGACTTATTTCACTTAGCATAATATCCTCAAGATTTATCCATGTTATCATATATCATAGAACTTTCTTTTTTTTTAAAAATTTTTTTTAACATTTATTTATTTTTGAGACAGAGAGAGACAGAGCATGAACGGGGGAGGGGCAGAGAGAGAGGGAGACACAGAATCGGAAACAGGCTCCAGGCTCTGAGCTGTCAGCACAGAGCCCGACTCGGGGCTCGAACTCACGGACCGTGAAATCATGACCTGAGCCGAAGTCGGCCGCTTAACTGACTGAGCCACCCAGGCGCCCCAGAACTTTCTTTTTAAATGCTGAATAGTAATTATTTATGTTTTTTTTTGTGTGTGTGTGGTTCGATACAAATTTTAGGATTGTTTTTTTCTCTTTTGTAAAAACATATCATTGGGATTTTGATAAGGATTGTACTGTATCTGTGGATTGCTTAAGTAGTATGGGCATTTTAACAATATTACATCTTCCAGTCCTTGAACATGGAATGTCTTTTCATTTATTTATGACTTGTTTAATTTCTTTCATTAATGTTTTGTAGTTTTCAGTATACAAGCCTTTCATCTCTTTAAGTTTATTCCTACATATTTTATTCCTTTTTACTGCTATTGTGAATAAGATTGTGTTCCTAATTTTTATTTTTTTATTTTTTAGTTAGTTTGGTGTTAGTGTTTAGAAACTCAGCTGGATTTTTTAATGTTGATTTTGTATCATGCACCTTTACTGAATTAATTTATTCTAACATTTTTTTTTTAAATGGAGACTTGAGAGTTTTCTATATATGAGATCGTGTCATCTGTAGACAGGGACAATTTTACTTCCTTTTCAGTTTATGCATTTCTTCCTTCCTTCCATTCTTCCTTCCTTCCCTCCCTCCCTGCCTGCCTGCCTGCCTATTTGCTCTGGCTAGGACTTCCTGTACAGCTGCGAATGGGCACCGTTGTCTTGTTCCTGATCTTAGAGGAAAAGCTTTCAATTTTTCTCCATTGACATGATGTTATCTGTGGGTTTGTCATATATGGCCTTAATTATGTTTGAGTACACTCCTTTTATATCTAGTTTGTTGAGCATTTTTACCATGAAAGGGTGTTGAATTTTGCCAAATTCTTTTTCTGAATCTATTGAGATAATCACATAGATTTTATCCTTCATTCTGTTAATGTAATGTGTTATATTAATTGATTTTTGTATATTGAATCATCCTTGCATTCCAGGGATGAATCAGACTTGGTCATGGTGTCTGACCTTTTAATGTACTGTTAAATTCAGTTTGCTAATATTTTGTTGAGGGTTTTAGCATATGTGTTCATTAGGGATATTGGACTGTAGTTCCCTTATTTTTGTGATGTCTATGTATGGCTTTGGTATAGGATAATGATGGTCACATCAAATAAGTTTGGAACTATTCCTTCTCTCCAATATTTTGGAAGAGTTTGAGTGATTAGCATTAATTTTTCTTTAAACTTTGGTAGAATTTGCCAGTGAAGTGTTCTAGTCCCAAGCTTTTCTTTCTTGGGAGGATTTTCAGTACTGAGTCAATCTCCACGCTGGTTATAGATCTGCTCAGATCTATATTTCTGTTTCCTCAGATATAAATTAATATATTACATACTTCTACATATTTACCTATTTCTTACAGTTTGTTAGCGTAAAATTGTTTTTATAGTCTTTTATGATCCTTTTTTTTATGTGTAATCAATTATAATTATATTTATTTCATTTCTGATTTATTTACTTGTGTCTTCTCTTTTTCTTAGTCTTTTCTTTTTCTTAGTCTGGCTTTAATTTGCTATTTTTTCTAGTTCCTTGAAGTGTGAAGTTGTGTTATTTACTTGAGATCTTTCTTCTTTTTTGAATGTACATTTTTATTGCTATGAACTTCTTACTTTCTACAGCTTTTGCTACATTCCATAAGTTTTGGTAAGTTGTGCTATTATTTTTCTTGAGATATTTTTTAATTTTTATTTTGATTTCTTTTAACCCAATGTTGATTCAAATTTATGTCCTTTAATTTCCACATATTTATGAAATTACCAGTTTTCTTTCTGTTGTTGATTTCTAGTTTCATTCTTGTGAAAAATATTTTTTAATGTTTATTTTTGCGCGCGAGAGAGAAAGAGAGAGACAGAGTACAAGTGGGGGAGGGGCAGAGAGAGGGAGACACAAGATCTGAAGTAGGCTCTAGGCTCTGAGCTGTCAGCACAGAGCCTGACTCAGGTCTCGAACTAACAAAATGTGAGATCATGACCTGAACCAAAGTCAGACGCTCAACCGACTGAGCCATCCAGGCACCCTACTAGTTTCATTCTTGTGATCAGAAAATATAGTTAGTATAATATCAGTGTTCTTAAGTTTGTTAAGACTTGTTTCATGACCTAATTTTTCTACCTTAAGAGTTACCCGGGGTGCCTGGGTGGCTCAGTTGGTTAAGCGTCCAACCTCGGCTCAGGTCATGATATCATGGTGTGTGAGTTTGAGCCCTGCATTGGTCTTCGTGTTGACAGTGCTGAGTCTGCTTGGGATTCTCTCTCTCTCTCTCTCTCTCTCTCTCACTCTCTAAAAATAAATAAATAAACTAAAAAAAAAAAAAAAGAGTTACCAAAAAAAAAAAAAAAAAGAGAGAGAGAGTAACAATATCAAAAAATAATTAACCAAAAATTCATCCTTTTTCCTCTTATAAAACAAGAATCTAATTATACCTTTAATTTACTTGCAGTCTTTTATTTTCTGGCATGATTTTTTTTTTTTTTGGTAAAAAATTCTTTCTTCATACTATTTTTTTAAATTATTATTATTTTCTTTAACGTTTATTTATTTTTGAGACAGAGACAGAGCATGAACGGGGGAGGGTCAGAGAGAGGGAGACACAGAATCCGAAACAGGCTCCAGGCTCTGAGCTGTCAGCACAGAGCTGGCCGCGGGGCTTGAACTCACTGACTGCGAGATCATGACCTGAGCCAAAGTCGGCCACTTAACCGACTGAGCCACCCAGGTGCACCTCTTCATACTGTTATTTTGATCCTTTTTCAGTAACTCTTAAAGTAGAAAAGTCCGTCTGCACAGTTATTTCCCAAGGCCACGGAGCTTCTTCAGCCTCAGCTTCTATCGTCACTCCCAACCACCTATCCCTGCACTTCCACTCTGGCTTCCAGTTATGCAGAGTGACTTTTAGCATACTGAGCCCTTCAAAGCTTACTGTCACAGAACTTCTCTAATACCCTCTATCCCTTCATTCTGGCTAAATTTTCTTTCCTTTTCTTTCTTTCTTTTTTGGTCTAAATTGCCTTTATGACATTTATCAACCTCTGATATTGAATATATACATATATACATATATATATATATATATATATATATATATTGCACATATTGTGTCTATGTATGTGTATATATATAGTTTGTCTTCCTTAACTATAAGGCGGCTCCAAGAGATCAGTGACTTTGTTTTATTTACTGCTGTATATTCAGAACATAGAACAGCATCTGATAAATAACAATGCCCAGTTAATATTTATTGAACGAGGGGTGCCTGGGTGGCTCAGTTGGTTGAGCATCTGACTCTTGATTTTGGCTCAGGTTGTGATCCCAGGTTTATGGGATGGAGTCCCACATTTGGCTCTGTGCTGAGTGTGGGGCCTGCTAGAGATTCTCTCTCTCTCCCTCTGCCCCTCTCCCTGACTTTATGCTCTCTTTCTCTCTAAAATAAAATAAAATAAAATAAAATAAAATAAAACAATAAATATTTATTGAATGAATGAATAATTGAATGGAACTTTGGAGCTCTCTCTGTTTTATTCCATATGTCTGAAATATCCTCCTCAGACCCTCCTTCACCTGGTTTACTACTATGAATCTTTAAGGTGTACTTTTCAACATCACTTATTCATAAATCCTTTTCTGCTTTTTTTCTTCCAGGTTTACCTTTATTCCACAATTGATTGTTTGCTTGTATCTTCTTTTATTCCATGAAGACAGTGATAATGTCAACCCTGTTCACCTTAGTGTCCCCATTGCTAAACAGCATCTGGCACATAGTAGGTATCATATACATCTTTGTTCTTTTTGTTAGTTACTTTCTATTCTTCAAACATCACATGCATTTTTAACCTAAATTTCTATGTATGCTACTTCTTAGGTATAAAATACTGTTTCTTCAATTGATTTCTGTCACGTATTTCTAAGAATAATTTTTTGCCCATGATTCTCAAACTGTGCACCAAAGTACCTCGAGACACCATAGATTATTCACAGGGAGCACTGCAGGATACTTAAATTAAAAAAAAATTAATTTTATTCACTTTTGAGAGAGAGAGAGTGAGAGAGAGTGAGAGAGAGCAAGCATGAGTGGGGGAGGGGTAGAGCGAGAGGGAGACACAGAATCCGAAGCAGGCTCCAGGTTCCCACCTGTTAGCACAGAGCCCAAAACAGAGCTCAACCCCACAGATGATGAGATCATGACCTGAGCCAAAGTCGGACGCTCAACTGACTGAGCCACCCAGGCGCCCAAGGATATTTTAAATTTTTGACGGAAATACAGCAGCATCGGTAGATGCCACATGAACTACTAGCGTAAGGTAGTCCATAGTTCCACGTTACATTGTGCTACATTCCTTTCAGTGACACCATGTCTTTGTGGAGCCATGATTTAGTGGTTTCTGTGATAAAAAGCAAATACCATGTGAAATTTAAGGTGGAACAAAAAACGTGAATGTTAGTGTCTATTGCTATTCCAAGTGTTGAGAAGTTGCACAGCACCCATCAGGCTCACTAATCTCCTAATAGGTAATGATGGCTGAGACTGAAACAAAAAAACTACTTTCCCCTTTCAAATTGTACATATTATATTTTACACAGCTGCTAAGCTTTAGGACGCAAAATCTTATTAAGCTGTTTGGATCTAAGTAACTCATATATATATTTTTTGGCCTGGGTAGGGAGGGTATAAGAAATTACTGGGATACTAAGGGCACTGTGAACCAAGAAAATTTGAAAACCTCTGTATTATCTGAAATCAGTATTCCAATTTCAACCTTTTAAGACAAACTCACAAAATCGAGTTCATTTGAATCTACAGACATCTGTAGAGTTCATCCTTTTTTAAGTCTATAGCAATGCATGATGAGGTCTCTTTTCCTCTCATCCCTTTTCTAGGGCAACCCTGCTCCCCCAGCTCTATCTCCTGCATTTCCCCTTCTCTCTTTGGTCTACATGAGTTTCCTTCTATACTGATTAGTGTGGCTGAGTAAAACAAATGCCGAGTCTGAGTCATTTCCCATTTACTAGTGAAGGGATTAATT
This sequence comes from Panthera tigris, assembly GCF_018350195.1. NCBI lineage: Eukaryota > Metazoa > Chordata > Mammalia > Carnivora > Felidae > Panthera > Panthera tigris. The sequence continues at coordinate 72,282,239 of NC_056663.1, read as the reverse complement.
GAGATGCATTTTCCCATGTGTTGATTAGAGCTGAGGCCACTATTAAATTAAGGAAAGGGTGCGATTATCACCTCCCCCTGGTGAGCTCTACCCTTTTATCTGCCATATTTCTGATGAATATATAATCACTGAATACTTCATTTTGATACAAAATGAAGAACAGGTCTTCAAATAATTAGCTTGTTAGGGTCAATGAACAGAAATTTTAGTTCTTGCTTGACAGAAATTATTTCATTGAACTTAATCATTTGATCGCAATCATCCTTTTGGCACATTTCCAACTAGAGAACAATCGCCGTGTGTTTTCTTTTCTCTATATTCAAAGTGATACTTAGTTAAGGTAAAGAAAACACTTCCCAGGGCACTCCTTACCATTTTTAGCTGCCTTTTTCCTCAAAGAACTCTAATTTGGATCCCTTTGTTTCTTCTATCCCTTCAAAATCTATAGTAGAAGCATCATCCACAGTCTTTGCCTGAACCCACCGGTCATCTGCACGCTTGTGTTATACCTAACTGCACCACAACACACTCACACATCATTCTCTCTTTGCCCATTGTGGTTGCCACCACATCCTCTAAATCTCTTAGAAAAAGAAAATAAAATAATAGGATACATTGAATAAAAAAGTTTTCTTTTTTCCACAAGACACCAGAGCGTCCTGGTAGACCAGTTTAGGAAGGAATCAAGAAGGGAACATGGGATTGTGTGGGAAACAGTCCAGGGAAGATACAGATAGGAACACTTCATAGGAAGCTAGTTTTACCATCATTCCACTCTGAGATTGGATTGAAAGGGGTTGGTTGTATTGTATGTTTCCAAATGGAAATGGTCTCTGGTTTTGTATAATGGCATCTTTTCTCTAGCTTGCAATGGTCTATTATTCTCCAAAAGTTCAGATTTTCATTGTTCCCTTGGTTTTTTTTTTTGTTTTGTTTTTTTTGTTTTTTTGTTTTTGGCAGCCAGCCATTTGTTTATCTGACATATCTGGTCAGCAACTTATAATGACCATATCATCTTACTCATATTGAGAAACTTAAAAAATCATAAGATTAAGAAATTGTTGCCCTTCCAGGAAAGTTGTATAGTGGATTTCAGAAGAGTTTTTGCGAGTTAACTATTGCTCTTTTGGTCTGCTGAGTATTCATTTCCCCCAATGGCTGAGATGCAAAATGAATGGGCATTACATGTATTTGTTATACAGTTGACCCTTGAATAACACAGGTTTGAACTGCGTGGATCTACTTATACACAGATTTTTTTTTTGATGAATACAGTATAGTACTGTAAATGTTTTTTCTATTCCTTATGATTTTCTTTTGTGTGTGTTCCTTATGATTTTCTTAATGACATTTGCTTTTCTTTGGCTTACTTTCTTGTAAGAGTACAGTGTATATATGCATAACATATGAGATATGTGTTAATGTGACTGTTTATGTTACCAGTAAAACTTTCAGTCAGAAGTAGGCTATTAGTTTTGGGGGAGTTAAAAGTTATACACTTAAATGTAGATCCTTGACTGTGTGTGTGTGAGGGGGGTGTCAGTGTCCCTAACCCCCTCATTGTTCAAGGTTCAATTGCAATTTTGTTTTAACAAATAACTCAAAATTTATAGTTGGATGAGTAGTCCCAAATGTTAATGTGGTTATGTTTTTGTGGCATATATTGGCTTTTCTTCTTATTTTTTTTGTCCATAGCATTCATCTTATTCTATGCCCATTATTCAAGAAGACTTTATCTCAACAGACCTGGTGTATAGGCCTTTTGTTTGCCTATCTGCAGAAACACAAGTGACCAGTATATCTTGAAGAGACACTGATGTGTTGTTGGAGTTTTTCTCCTCTCCCTCTCTCTCAACCTTTTCTTGTCTGTACCTTCGGGCTTATTTGCATCTGGCTCTCTGGTAATGTTAAATAACATTATTCTTATGGCCAATACATGAGAAGAGAATTGATCAGTGTTGACTTCTGTTACTTTCATTTTTTTCCATTCCAAAATAATTATTGGCTCAATGGTCTCCAAATTTCTTACCTTCTTTCTTTCCTTTCTTTCCTTCTTTCTTCAGGTTTTGCATGCCTTTCTTCTCCTTGATATCCTTTCTTTCCTTCTCCTCTTCTCCCTCCCTCCTGCCCTCCCTCTCCCCTTCTTTCTCTTTTGTTTCTCTTTTTTTTCTTTGGACTTGACTATCACACTGAGCAACATTGTAATATTATTACTTTATAGTCATGATACACTTAAAAGCAATTCTCAGTTCTGTGTAACCAATTACTCAATTCTTCCTAATTGTTAGCCTTTTAATTTCTGGCATGGAATACTAGTAATGTGTTTGGAACTGAGGAAATCAGAGAGATTTTGGAGATTTTAGGTAATCTACACTAACGTATAAACTCATTCTTATGCTGATCCAGAAGTTTGGAGGTAACATATCTTTCATGTCAAACAACAAAGTTAAGAGAATAATACCAACATTGCAATCAAGTTTCACAATAGATTTTGATATAAATTATTTCGTTTTGGTTTAATTATTGTTTAATATTTTATGTAATTATGTGAACTTATTTTAGACTAAGACTTTTCTAGTTTTGTTTCATGAATATGTATCAGGTACCTTTTCTTAGCATTGAACATTTGCAGAAAATAAGTGTGTAATTTGTTCCTGTGCTGCCACAGTTGCAAAATTCCTGTCATAAAAGAGACTATATTAGCACTTTTGCCAAAATCTTAGCCATTTAGAAGTCAAAAGGGTGTGGAAATTGATAGCAGCTGACAGGCATGGTTTATGTAATGGAAGTTTTTACAAATAAGTTTTTTTTTTTTAACGTTTATTTATTTTTGAGACAGAGAGAGACAGAGCATGAACAGGGGAGGGGCAGAGAGAGAGGGAGACACAGAATCTGAAACAGGCTCCAGGCTCTGAGCTGTCAGCACAGAGCCCAACGCGGGGCTTGAACTCATGGACCGTGAGATCATGACCTGAGCCGAAGCCGGATGCCCAACCGACTGAGCCACCCAGGCGCCCCAAGTTTTGTTTTTTTAATGACAGTTCTTCACAGAATAGAGACAGTATAAATCTAACTTATTTTTAATTTAAATGTGAGTTATTAAGAAATGGTTGGGATAGAAAGGTGAAAGTGATACTTAATTATTATTTATGCTTTGAAATTTAGCTTCATTTTTTACTTACTTAATTTTTTCTTTTTAGACTGAATTCTCTCAATAATATCCCAAAATGTCCATGGCCCTTGGACATATACTTTAGGGCAAGCATCATATTTGAGAGCTAGTTAAGAGAGATATATTTAAAAGCAAGACCCAACAAAGGGCACTGTGCCAGATATTGAGGACCTGTAAATCAAGGCTGTGGGGTTTGATGTTGTTAAGATGTGGTCAGGAAAATATGAGAGGTGAAATAGCTCTGGGCGAGGTAAGGTGAGGACGTGAGTGTTTATTTCTGTAAGTTTGGGCTACTTTAATATGATATTACCTTGGACTGGATGAAATCTGGTGAACTGCTCCATAAAACACCCTGGTTATGCTCTGCCTGCTTACAACTTTTGATTTTAGCTTTCCCCTTCCTAATCAAGAATCCATTTCCATAGAAACACAAATAGGAAGAGCATCATGAAAGCAATTTGTCTGCTTCTGGTTCCATTTAAATGGAAATGGAATTTGCAGGAGTTAAAAAAAAAGAGCTTTAATAAGTAATATTTTCAAATGCATCCTTCCAACTTAACCCTCTCAACTTATAAGGTAGTTACTGATGGCTGAAATTTTGAAGCATAACAAGGCAATTTTATACCTGGAGGAAATTAAGGCCTGCACTTAAGCTAACAAAGTCTTCTGATCTTGACATGCATGCAGGTGTCAACTGTTACTCCAAAATCTGTGCTACTTTTTCTATCCCAGGGGTATTTCTTATCTCTTCCTTCTTAGAAAGACCATAATGGTGGGAGAGTTACCATGGGAGGAAACAACTTTGGGTTCTGAGTTTTTGTTGTTTGTTTTTTTAGTTTATTTATTTGTTTTGGAAGAGAATGAGAGAGAGAGTGCTAGCATGAACGAGGAGGGGGCAGAGAAAGAAGGAGAGAGAGAGAAATCTCAAGCAGACCCTGTGCTAAGCCTGACACAGGGCTTGATCCTATGACTGTGACATCATGACCTGAGCTGAAATGGAGAGTCAGATGCTTAACTGACTGAGCCACCCAGGTGTCCCTGGGTTCTGAGTTTTAATTTTGTCTATTTCTAAGTGTCCCATAGAACTTTTCTACTATTTCTGCCCTGGGCAGAAATATATTTTTGAATATTATATTACAGATAATAACTATTATTGAATTATAAACTATTATTATAAAATTACTTATTAATAGTAAATGCTATATATTTTAAATATTAACTCAGCACAAGCCATAGGCAAGATAGACATAAGGTGAGAATGTAAGAATTTCATATTTTATGAGGAAATTTTCACATTCTGGTTTGCACAGTGCTGAATAAACAAAATATTTGTTGCTAATCCATATGGTAAAAAAAAATGATTTGCAATATGAATTAAGATCAGTTCTTGTTAAAAATCATTTAGTTCACTTTTCGTTTTTAAAAACTTACCTTCTAAGCATTTGAAATTATTTCCAAGCTTTTATTTGAAAAGTGCCTGGTGTATATTTTTAAGCTACAGAATTATAAGAAATTAATTTATGGAAAAAATAGGCAAAAATCACTATTGACCATGACTTATCCCAGTAGTTCTTTTGACTTTAGTTGGATGAATCAAATAGATTGCTGACTATAGTCATTTGAAGTGTCAGCATTTCCAAAAAGCCAGAATCCTATTTCATAGATGATGTGGGAGCGGGGGTGTGGGGAGGGAGAGATGACAGGGTTTGGGGGAAAACAAATAGAATTATAGCTTTCTAAGGTAATGGAGAAAGCTATTTGAGGAACAGTCAGTCAAAAAACATTCTTTTCTTCTTAAAAGGCACAGTGAAAGTAAAAGGCCCTGTTCCCCTGTTGCCCACAACACTGAGGTAGAGAGGAGAAAGCATTTGAGAAGAAAACTGCCACCAGGCACTTGGGAGGACACACAGTGAAGGGTGAAGGAGCTGCCTCACCTTGAACCTCACACTGCAGTCACCTGGGCGGTTGCTGGAACAAAGAGCTGAATTCAGTGAAAGGTTGTTGTGGTAAAGTCTCTACCTTATGAAGGTGTAGTCTGAGCCTGCAAGGTCTTTGAGATTTGGATTTCTCTCCTAACCCAAAGGAAGGGTCTGATTCTACACACTGAAAAGTACATTGTTTTTTATGTTTTTTTTTTCAAAAATTTTAAAATGTTTTCATTTATTTTTGAGGGAGAGACAGAGAGAGACAGAGAGAGAGAGAGACTGAGCACAAGCAGTGGAGAGGAAGAGAGAGAGGGAGACACACAATCTGAAGCAGGCTTCAAGCTCTGAGCTGTCAGCACAGAGCCCGACATGGGGCTCGAACTCGTGAACCACGAGATCATGTCCTGAGCCCAAATCAGATGTTAAACCGACTGAGCCATCCAGGTGCCCCTGAAAAGTACATTGTTAAAGGATACAAAGCACAAGAAGCCCAGAGAAGAAAAGGACAATGGCATTTCTATTAACTAAAGGCTACATTTTAATAATATCTTAGAAATTTAAATTATTATTTATTACTTCATATATCGATAACCATATTTTATTTATGGTTGTCTATATTTATTTATGCTTCTGTTAGCATGGGTAACATGACAAAATTTCAACGTAAGTATTTGCACCCCATTCATTAAATTCCATGTCAAGAAATTCTTTCTGGATTTTGCCCCAGTATTCATTTATTCCCCACAAGAAGGTGTATGAAGAGAGTGAGAGAGCACTGCATTGGTCATGGCTCTGTCCCAGAGCATACAGTAGTGCCTGGCACATGACAAGAACCTCTTATCTGTGGAATGAATGAACAGGGTAGGTATTGTTAAGGAGACAATCTCAAACCAGGTATCAAGTATTTATGGACAACATGTTGGTTTCCACAGTGGGCGTAATAGATGAGCATGAATCCCTTAATGCTGTCTGCATGAGCTTTTTTAGATTAGCTCTATAGCACCTAGAAGATTCAGGGTGCAAAAGACATGGGCTTCAATATCACATAGACATGCCCATTAATTGTGTAACTTTGGTAAAATTATTTAATCTCCTTGAGCCACATGTTTTTAATTTGAAAATATGGAACCAACTTCAGTGACTTCCTGTAAGGATTACATGGCATGGTAGATTGATTGACCCAGGCCGGCAGCTGATATTCAACACAGACTAGCTGGAGCAAAAAGTTGCTAAATCATTCTCATCTTAAGTTGTGTTAGTTTCCAATGTCACCATTTTCACTGATGTTGCTTCATTATCAAGTGATTTAATAATACAGCTCCAGGGGCACCTGGGTGGCTGTCGGTTAAGCATCCAGATCTTGATTTCAGCTTAAGTCATGATCTCACTGTTCTTGAGTTCGAGCCCACATCAGGCTCTGTACTGACAACGTGGAGCCTGCTTGGGATTCTCTTTCTCCCTCCCTCTCTCTCTCTCTCTCTCTGCCCCTCCCCTGCTCTCTCTCTCTCTCCCTTAAAATAAATAAATAAAATAATACAACTTCATTCTTCCTCTGCCATCTTAGTCCCTAAATTCCCCTTCTGAAGCTTTGTCTGACCAGGCTCATTCCTTCCTTAGACCCACAATGCTTGTTTGTGTTTACTTCCATGCCCTGCTCAAGCTACTTCTCTAGCTGTAATGCATTCCTTCTCTTCTACACCTACTCACTCATTATGTGTGATAGTTCATTTTATGCACTAACGTGACTGGCCACTGAGGCCCAGAGTAGACGTTATTTCTGGGCAGGTCTGTGAGGGTGTTTCTGGATGAGATTACCAATTGAATCAGTGAATTTGGCAAAATAGATTGCTCTGCCCATTGTGGGTGGGCATCATCCAGTCCACTGAAGGCCTGAATAGAATAAATGGCAGAAGAAGGAGGTATTAGCCCCTTTTCTCTGATCTCATTGCTTGAGCTGGGACATCTCATCTCATCTTGTCTGACTCTCAGGCTGGGATTTAAACCATCAGCTCCTCTGGTTCTCAGGGCTTTCGGGTTCTGACTGACTTATACCACTGGTTTTCCTGGGTCTCTGGCTTGCAGACAGAAGATCATGGGACTTCTCAGCCTCCATAATTATGTGAGCCAATCGCTCATAACCTCTCTCTCTATTTGTTAATAAATAAATAAATAAATAAATAAATAAAAATTTTATATAAAGTATATAAAATACCCCACTGGTTCTGCTTCCTTAGAGAACCCTGATTAATACAGTATCTTTAAGATTTACCTTGTCCATGAAGATTCTTTAACTGCTTGTTTCACAATAATCTCTTCTGACTCTGGCTTCCTATGTAGTCTTTCCTTTGCTCTGACACTTAGCCCTCTGCTCTTTTTCACTGTTCTCTATTTACTGAGTGTGTAAATATCTTGGCTCTGAGGGTGCAAACACTTTGGGTGCAAGGGCCATGACTAACATTCAGCACAGTGTCTGGCACATAGTAGGTGCATAATAGATGAATATTTGAATTTATGAGCTTGAATCTATTGGATATTTTTCTCCCTCAATAACAAGAACTGTTTGGGTCACATAGCAGGTGATCAGAGGCTGAAGAGCATATAAGAACCTTACCTTGGTTGTCCTGGTTACATCAGTTGGCTGGAGCAGGTCGTGCATTTATGACCTCTCAAACAAATTCTCTATTTTCCTTCGAACTGGAATTGGATTGCAATGTGATTTTCCTCTACTATTTCCAGCGGACTTTGGAGTGCCTTATTTCAGTGAGTGGATGAATTGCTCCACTCCCAAAGAGAGCCGAAGCCCCCAGGAGCAGCCATTTTTCTTCCAAAGCATTTATCTGCCCTCAGTCATCATGGGATTAACAGAACACAGTGAAAAGATTATTTTTTATTCACACCCTGTGATGTCTCTGTTGAGACTACCACACATAGTTTGATAAATGACAATGGGAAATATGAAATGCTGCCCTTTTGGACAGAGTCTTTTTACAGAAAGCAGTGGGAGGATCTGACATGGTAGGCAGCTATCTGCTGTGGTGACAAGTGTTTGGTCAACCCCCCACAGGAATGCCCCAAAGCATGGAGGCATCCATCCAGAAAAGCTAAAGTCATCATCTTTGGAAAAACGTTTTCTTTTTATATGGATAGTTTTTATCTGATTATAGCCTTATAGTTTGATGCCATCATATTTCACTATGTTTTGTGCCTCCCTTTTTTGCCTTCTGTCCTCGTTGGGTCCTATTTCTCCAGCTTTTAACTTAGATACGTTAGTGTTAAGTTGCCATTCAAAGAGAACTGTCAGTGCATTAAATTATCCATTCAGAGGGTGTATATGTTTCGTATCCCAAGTTACCTCCAGTCAATTCGTAAGAACTGCCAGGTATGCTGGGTTGGGAACAGGAAAGGATGTCATGATTAATCAGAAGTATCTGCCTTGAAAGAGGGAGAGGCATCTTGATCCTCTGGAAAAGCATTTTTCTCTCATGCCAAAGACTAGTCACTAACTTTACTGAAACTCTCAAAACCCATTATTTTTCCCTTGCATCTTACAACATAGGTAGAATGCACCAAATAAATAGAAACTAAAAGTGAGCATATTATTCTAAAAACATTTATATATCCTTAATGGCAAAGAACAATTCTAACAGTATTGGAACTGTAGAATGAAAAGTGAAATTCTCTCTTCGCTGTCCTTTCACATACTGACTTCTGGAACCTCTCTTTAAAGCACATGTTAACCACTCTTTATATATCCTTCCAGAAAAATGCTGAAGTAAGATTGAACTAGAAAATTATTTTTTAAACCTCTTACAAGTTGCCAGAAGCTATGAAAACAAATAATTTGGTTTCAACCCTCAGGAAGCACACAATCTAGCTGATAAAAACAACATGTTGAATGGGTTTGGAGGGAAACCTATAGAGAGTAGGGAAGCAGCATTTGAACTGACAGGAGTCTGAAGTCACTCCAGTGACCAAATTGCTATGGTAACTCTGCCTTCACCCATGGATGTACTGACTTCCACGAGGAAACTTCCTGGTTTCTACCAGAGGTGAATGAGGAGAAGCCAAGGCCGCCTGGCACAGGAGGCTGGAAGCCTGGGAACACAGGGGCAGCTGGGAGGATGGGAAGCCATGTTACTCTGCTCTTGGACTAAAGGGAAAGACTTGATTCCTCAGAGGTTTCTGAGAAGTCTGTTTGGGAACAATTAGCTGAGATATGAGGCCCTCAGATTTGAAATACATTTGTGGAGCCCCTGGAATATTCATGGAAAACATCCTTTTAACTTTGGCAGGTTAGCAGGCTCTGCAGGAGCCCCCTTCTCCCATCATGTGAAATTGGCACCCTCCTTCCAGAGTCCAGTGGCCAAGATTTCTGCTGGTTTCTGGTGATGGCTGGTAGTTGTGCTCTGATTTTGTATTATTCTGAGAAGCTTGTAGGTGTTGGCATGCCCAACTTTGTTCTGTTTTAGGCCAAGACACCTCCAGTCTTTACTTCCTCAGAGAAGCTACCTTATAGTGGAGGAGACAGTTGTTTGCCCGTTTGACACGCAGTCACCACTAGGATCTTCACTGACTTTGTAAAGCTCAGAGGTATCATCACATATGAGTACCAGCAATGATAAGAGCACTGACCTTAGCCCTTTATCAGGGATTTTTCCTCTTTCCTTTTATTTCCACTTAATCACTGGACAGGTCTAAAATTCTACCTCCTAAGAACAGTCTTTTTAGAATTAAGGAAGAGAAAGCACCTTCTGTAAGCACTTGTACAAGCCTGGTGTTGGCACGTCCTCATGTTCTGAGAAGAGCTATCTTTAACGCCAGCTCAGCAAAGCCCACCGGAGGAGTTTAACCTTACCTGGACTGCAGGCAAAATCTTCAGAAGTTCCTCAAGGGTGGTTATGTGGGGGCGACCTGACTTGGTGGAGACCAGGGGTGCAAGCAGTGAAAGGGCTCGCCTAAGAACACAGGAGATAGAAGCTTGAATACACTACAAGGGAGCAATGGGCAGGACAGTAGAGGAGAGACTGTCTACCAGGAGGTGGTAGGTGGGGGGCTATAGTTAAGGTGGGGAGTGAGGAGGTAGGGGAATGCATGGAATTTTCCTTTTTTGGTCCCTGTGCCCAGTTGGAAGTCGCCCATTGGTCAGCTAGGGTCTGTGGCTATTTTGAGGCTGGTGGCTTCATAAGCCTGTTTGCATTTGGCCTGGTGGTCACTCTAGGCCCTTTTACCTTAATCTGGTTTCCATTGCTCAAGCCTTCTGCCTAAAAGTGGCCTCTACAGTTTAGTATAAATAAAATTTACAGTGTCCTCATGTTAAATTCTATTTGCTTAGATATTTTGTTAGCAGAAATGTATGTTGAAGTCCTACTATGAAAATTAGTCAATATTGAAATAGAGACATTTGTTTATCTTACAGATCTCCTACTCTGAGGCACCCTCCTAAAGCCCCATTACTAGGAAGTTCTAGCTCTGCTCAGTAAGGTCCTGTCACCTTCCTAAGTGGATGCTTTGAAAGTAGAATACTTACTGTCTCTTCAGAGTGGAGCTGGGATCCAATGGAGGTGAAAAAGAGGGACGCCTAAAAGATCAAATCTTCCTGGGTACCCATTAGAGAACACTCTATGCCTAGAGAGAGGACCACAGATATAAAAGCTTAAAAAATGTTTTGCACTATCTTCTGGGTCTCTGTGTATTCACAACCATCTAGGGGCAAGTTGGTGTTATTTATGTTAGTGTGGCATTCCACAGGTGTTGTACATAAATACAGTTTCAGGATCATGACCTATGTGTATATCTAACCACCTTCTTGTTTTATAGGCATTTCCATTTCATATATTCAAAACTGAACTCGGGATCTTTCCTACGTCCTCAAATACACTGTACTCCTACCTGCCTCTGGGCCTTTGCACATGACATTTTACCTCTTTATTTTGCCCCTAGCCAATTCTGAGAAATTCTTCAGATCTCAGATCAAAGGTCATTTCCTAAGGAAGTCTCTCTCTGACATTGCTGACTAAGCCAGATCATCTTGCTAAAGCTCTCATAGCTCCATGTACATTTCCTACATAGTCCTCATCACAGTTTTTTACATATATTCATAATGTGATTATTTGATTAATGTCTGCTTGTATCAAGAAAAAAATATGGTAAATACTTTGGGGGGTAGGATCATGTCTGCTCTAGTCCAACAAAAAATATTGGCTATACCACTCATTAATTGCTACAGTTCTTTCAGATCATGGCTTCTCTATAGGCTTGATCCTGTGCTATGCCTCTTTCTGCTAATGCCTAGGTGGATGTTGCTGCATAGGATGATATAAGAAGCTGAATTAAATGAATTTCTATTCAAGTAAATTAATCTTTGTCATTCCTTGCAAATTTATAAAAACAAAAGGGTAAAACTTTGTTTAGATGGATTGAAAACTCTGTTAGTTTTTCTGTGATTTTCCCAATGACCTCCATAGGCTTATAGTCACTTTGTCTGATGTAGACGCATGTAAAATGTCTCATCCCATGATGAACCAAATTGTTCTTTATTATATTCTCCATCCTCTGCCTCACTGAGCCATCCTGCAAGCATGTAACACTGTTCAGAAGTGCAGTTGAGTGGAAATGCTTCTGAAGATCGATAAAAATTTACAACCATGACTATGACATGATTTGAAAAGAGTATATTACTGTTCGAAGGTCACTGTATTATTTTGGTCAATGTCATTTCTATGAAATTCAGGTTTTCACAGCATTACAAATTTCATAAAACAATAATCTGCTTAGTTTCTTTTGTAAGCTGGGGGCACAAGAAAGTAGTCATGAGCCCTCAGCTTACTCAAATTATTTATTATTACTTCTGAGTCTAGCAAAAAAGACTGTCAATTCTTATATATTTCATTTTGATTAATTATATTAATTATATTGCTGGCGATCACTTACCTAAGGCTATGCCATTTAAAAAAAATTACACTTCGGCTACCTGTGTAATGAGGGAGAAGAACACTTAACATTTTTCAGGCTTGTCTGATTGTTGTTTGTTGAATATATAAATATGTGATTGGTCTTTCTTTGAGTAGAAAGACTTCTGGTAGGATTATTCACCTAGTTTATGATATCTACTCTCTGATGCTGATAGTAGCTTGATTATCAAGTCAGAGTATAATGCTTAGATTATTTGTGAAATAGTTTTAGAAGCATTCAGTGGAACAATTCTTGATAAAGAAGGATCTTGACAGAGGCCTGAGTTGTCAGAGAAGGGCAGACATGAAACAGCTCTAATGATTATTCATGTGCATCTTCTGAGCAACATTTATTAAGTTTGGTTTTATGTGGTTCAAAGTAGTTTGACAGTTTGACCTCTCATTATTGTTTTGTTTTCTATTCCCAGAGTATGTCTGTGTGCAGGGAAATCATAATGCTGGGCTGTCTGTCTAAGGGTAATCACATGCACCAGAAGAACAAGAACACTGAATCAATAGAAGTCTTGATAATGGTTTCTCACCATTCCATCCCCTCTGCAGAGCTATGTGATTCTTTTGACGTACTATTCAAGGTACGTGATTTTCTCAGGTCCCTTTAAGATGACTTCATAGTGTGAAGCTATAATGCACTAAGAAGTAAGGGAACAATTGATTTCCATGACTTTAAGAGTTCAACATTGGAAGGAAATAAATGAAATAAAAGATAGTTTGCTTAAACTTTCCCTCCCCAGATTCAATTTTAGCCTCAATCTGAAAATAAAGTCCAGATCAATAAACTTTAGGTCAGTAGCATTCTTGATGGCGTCCTGGGACTGTGCTCTGAGTCTTAAAAATCCTGATGAGAATCATTTATTCTCATTAAGGTTCGTAATATAACTAAAATATCAGGGTTCTAAAAAATGTGCCAGGATTCTGAGCTTTGGGCTAATGTAGCATTGGTGATCTCTTGTTCATTTCATGTACTTTTATGTATTTTTATTTTATTCTTTGGTCAACAAAAATTGCAAAATGATTTTTTCTTGAAATGTATTTGATGGGCATATATTTCACATATGCAGGGTCCACATGAAGAAATAGGGTCCATATGCAGAAATTTATTTAAAGGAGTCCTTCATCCTTCATGAGTAGTTGTTGAATCTTTGAGATACATTTGCTATAGTGTTGAATGATATGAATTGTTTTTGATATCTGACCAATCGAAAGGGCCACAGAGTTCTGGGCAGATTCAATTTATTGAGGGTTAGCTGCAGAGAGCTGATTGTATTTCAGGCTGGACTTTGAACTTGGCCTGTCAAGAGGAAGCAAACCAGGGTATAGCATCATCACGTCTGCATACCCTGAAAGGATTGAAGAGCAAAACTTAGTGGGAAATGTTGAGAAGCATTTCGGAGCCAGTGTGATGGCTCTAAGGCAGCTTGTCTTCTCTTATCTGGAGCTCCTACAACCACTGCAGGCCTCTCCCAGCTGAGCCCAGCCTCTGCACACACACACACACACACACACACACACACACGCACTTCCCCACTCCCATGGGCATTGTTCTGAGAAACCTGCCCAGTGCTTTGTGTGGCCAATTCCTAACCCTCAGACTGTAGCCACAGCCAGAGGTTATCAAAGGTGCCTCTGACATACAGTCAAGCTTACATTTTATTTTAGTTGATTGAAGTAAAGAATACTGTGTCTTGGGTTACATAAAACTAATCAAAATATTAGACACTTGGTTGTTAAACTGACAGCGATGCCAGTTGGAAGTTCTGTCCTGGTGAAATTACACTGAGAACCATTATATACCACCTGCAGCTTCTGAAATTTGGAGTAGTAAAGCCCACCATATGTAAATGATGACTCAGGATAGCTTTCTCACTTAGGCTCCTTTTATTTTAACTTAAATATACAGAGAAGTAACACAGAATTTTAAAAGAAAAATTTTGCAATGTTACTTTTGACTTTTTACATAAAAAAATACCCAGAGATAAAGCTGAAGTCCTGTTTTCCTTCCCAGACCCATTATAATCATTTTACTCTCAAAGATAATAATTTTCAGGAATTTATAATATGTTCTTCCAGTCCATTTTAAAGTCTTTTAACTATTTTTTATGTAGAAATGTTGCTGGAATTTTTACCTCAATATCCGAGATTTGTTGTCTCACCACTTTAAAGAATAAAAGGTGGACACAAAATGAGCAGCAGGGAAAATTTTATTAGATTCACAGGTTTAGGGCTGTAGTGGGTGCTCTGGTGCGTGGCCCAGAGTCTATTTCAAGCATTGTCTTCTGAAAGCTGGCAACATAGTGTGTCGCTCAAATTAGACAAAGAGACCTGTTTTGTTCAAGATTCAGCTCCCTCTTCAGAGATAGCCCTGTGTTCAATTACAAGTTCCTGCGGAAGGACAAAAGCTGGGCTCCTGGATTCAGTTTGGGACTTCTCTGAAGGGATAGTCCAACTTGCAGTCTCTCCATGGGATTGATTAAGGTCTCTGTTGCAATGCGTTACCATTTAGCTTCTCTCTCTGCCCAAGTTTGCTTCCTTTCCTCCTTTACCCAAATTACTTACCAATAAAGCAGCTTCATGCCCATCTCCCTCTCAGAGTCTGTTTTCTAGAGACAACCTGGGACAATTGGCCCAAGAAACAGTGCTACAAAACATTCAAAAATGGGTTTTGGAGCTGAATCATCTACCACCTGGCTGGCTATGGCAAATTAGGCCATAGATGAAATAATGATAAACCCTGGCATGGGGTAGCTCAGTGACTTTTAAAACTTTCACTGAGGCTGGAAGAAAATACACTGGTGAGTACAACATCTCAAGTGATTGAGAGGTTCAGGAGAAGCAGTATGGATTTATAAGGATATTGAACTTGGATGGTGTTGAGTTTAGCTAAACTGCTCCATAATGTTGCTGCTCTGGCATCTGTTTTGTGTTAGCCAAGCAGCCTGCAGGGGCTTTGAACTTGAACTGACACCAGCACCTGCTGTGAACTCATGCTCTAGATAATAGCCAGAGTCACACATAATGTAAATTTGTGATTTGGCTACACAGCTGTCCTTTGTGATAAGCATTCTTTCCTCCTGCCTAGGGCTTTTCCCCTTTGTGGCCCTTAGATAAGACCCCTATGAAGCTTACCAAACTCCTGCTCTTTTTGGTTTGAATTAGTGAATCTACCTTTAGCCCAGGAACCCCAAAGCACTCCACTAGCAGGCCCTAAGAAAGCCATGTGCCCAGATTCTGCCACCAGGGTCTTTCTGCCTGCCCCCTGTCTTGACCTCCCCTATGCTGAATACCTCCTCTAGGACCTGTGAATAATAAACTTCTCTATTTCATTTTTCTTTGTAGTCTTTTGTTGAAGGGTTGCTCAACATCACACATACCCTCCAGGCTCTGCTTATCAAATGTTAATTTTAAAAAAATCACGATAGATGGCTGTTGCTGAGGACTATTGATAAATTAGAAAAAGAAAAGAAAAGCTGAAGACTTTTAATCATCAGTTCAGGCTTTGTGATAACCAAAGGATGTCCTTGGCAGCATATAAGACATTCAGCTTTTGCAGCTGGAGGGCAGAAAATGCTGGTCTTATGCTGCTGGTTTCATGATAGTGGAATTCCAAAGAAACTGAATTCTCAGTGCTGGGAAGTCTACTACACCAAGTTCAGGGTAGCATTTGAAGAGTAAGATTCCAAGATTTGAGTTAATGCATTCAAAAATCTTGAATTCCCATATTCTCCTAAATGTTCTAAGCCTGAATAAGTGACCCACTCCTTGCTGAGAGTCTAGTGCTCCTTGTTTATATTAAGATTATGCAGAGTCCTCTTCACTGTGTGAGAACAGTTGCCCTCCTTAAAATCTCTCTGGTTCCCCACCCTTTGAACATCTTATCAGTTACTAGGGTTAAGTTGTAGGAGAACCTAGTCAAGGGAAGTACTGAGCCTGCTAAGGGGAGAACAGGGCTACACCTCAGAAGAGCTACAGGATCTACCCAATTTATTCGTTTTCTTTCTTTCTTTCTTTCTTTCTTTCTTTCTTTCTTTCTTTCTTTCTTTTTCTTTCTTTTGAAAGAGACAGAGAGTGTGAGCAGGGGAGGGGAAGAGAAAGAGGAGAGATAATCCTAAGCAGGCTCTGCACAGAGCTGACAGCACAGAGCCCAACATGGGGCTCGACCCCACAAACCGTGAGATCATGGCCTGAGGTGAAACCAAGACTTGCACACTTAACTGACGGAGCCACCCAGGCAGCCTCAAACCAAATATATTCTTACAGGAGATGGGGAGTGTGTTTTGGACTATAATATCCTGAGAGTTCTAGATTAAAGGAGTTGGAATACAAAGTTGGATAAGGGAGTCTTTAGTGATATGGGACCAGTTATCCACGATAAAACTTTAACACTCTGACAAGGGCCTCAGGAGTCAGTACTAACAGGCTGTTTAGGTTAAAAGCAGAAAGAGTTAGGGACCCCCCAAAAAAGAAGACAGGCATAGCTTTCTTAACATAGGGAAAGTCATTTTGGGCTCCCAGTCATCTTATGAAAGAATATAAGAGCAAACAGCTACTATCAGTCCAGGAAATAACCTAATCATATTTAAAAGTGAAGATTGACCTGATGCATATTCATGAATTATCTTTGCAGAATCTAAATCATTTTGAGAACTCAGATACCCTACCAACTGGAGCCAGAGAATTGAGGATGGTGACTTTTGCCAGCCCTCATGACTCTGACCTGGACTCAGCCACCGTAACATGACTTATGTCCCAATTCCCTACTATATTCCCTTATGCACAAACTTCTTCATGAATATGCATCAGCCCTTAGCTTAAAACTTGCCCAATTTTGTTGTTTGGGGAGATGCTCCTTTGGGAAAGATACCTGCTGTTCCCCTTTATTTGTTGCAAGTAAAACCCTTCCTTTTCCTGTTCTTTGGCTTGGTTGTGTATTTTGGCTCAGCACCCACCAAGAAGGGAACACAGTTTCAGATACTAGGATGACTTAAAAACTTGGAAAACGTGAGGTATCACATCATGTGAAGCAGAAATGCCAGAGCCGTTGCGGAGAGTGGAAGACCAGATTAAAAGAAAGAGAAGTGAGTGTGCTAGAGAGAATGTACTATACAAGGTTGGAAAAATAATGCATATAGCTGGAAACCTATCAGCAACTATGTTCTATAGTAGGGTCCAGTGTATACTCCTTTATTAAAGCAATAAAGAATGAACTTATAGGAGGGGCCAAAGTAATATTGAGAAGCCCAATGGAAACTGTCCTTTCTAGACCACGGCTGATGGTAAGATTGGGCTCCTTGATAGCAAAGAAGATGATATGATCCTAAAATAATTACAGGTCAGGTGCTCAAGCCTTGGAAGAAAGATGGAAACAATTGTATAACGAATGAGAGTGTTATAATATTTGTATCGTATCATTATGACCACCAAAGAATGTCCCTCATGTAATAGTCACTAGACAACCAAGTGGAAAGATGTAGTCAGTTGAAATTAACCTTTTTTTTGTTGTTGTTAGGCCATACCTGAGAGCTAGCACAATGGATACAAAACTGGAGTTATCATTATCATAGGGGTAGATAATAACCATACGCCCAAAAATATGGACTCTCACCTACCCAGGTTGATTTAACTATGATTGCTTTCAAGTGTCCAACTTGTCAATAGTGGAAATCAACAAAAGATGAGCTCTCAATGTGGTACCATCTTTCTAGGAAACCAAGCAGATTTTGTAATAGGTTGATTATATTAGACCTTTTCCATCCTGAAGGCGTAGTGGTTCCTTTTAAAGGGAATTGAGTTGTTTTGCCTTTCTTGCTTATAGGACTTCAAGCACCATTACTGAAAGACTTACAGACTGTTTCAACCACTGCCAGGGATTACAATTGCTTCAAACTAAGGGACTAATTTTATAGCAAAGGAGGTACAGCAGTAGGCATGTAACCATAAGATCCAGTGGTCCTATCACATACTATACTACCCAGAAGCTTACAGCCAGATGAAGGGATAATATAGCTTTTAGAAAGTATAACAGATAAGCCAGCGTAAAGATGTTATCATTTAAGAATGGGCATGATCCTCCAGGACATAGTATATTAACTAAATCAGTGAATAGAATATGGTGCTATATACTTAAAAAAATCTTTTTGATGTTTATTTATTTTTGAGAGAGAGGGACAGCGTGAGTGGGGGAGGGGCAGAGAGAGAGAGGGAGACACAGAAGCTGAAGCAGGCTCCAGGCAGCAGCCAGCACAGAGCCCGACGCGGGGTGCAAACTCACGAATTGTGAGATCATGACCTGACCTGAAGTCAGATGCTTAACTGATGGAGCCACCCAGGTGCCCCTGGTACTATATATTTAATAGGGAAAAATACGCGGTCTAGGAATTAAGGAGTGGAAGTACGCATGGTCCCAATGCCTTTCTTCCACTAGGCCCACTTGGAAAATTTGGATTTTTGGTTCCTGAAGTTTTAGACTCTTCATGCTAAAGATCTTATTTTCCAAAAGGATAATACTTCCACCAGAGGATACAGCAAAAGAACATTAAACATTAAGCTATGGCTATGGCTATCACCTAATCATTTTGGGCTCCTTATGCCACAAGATTAGTAGACAAAGAAAAGAGTCATCATTCTGACAGAGTTTGATTGACCCTAACTATCAGAGTAAGCATGCAAAAGCCACAGTCTGAAGAGGGCATGATTGCCCTTGGCACAGAACCCTGGGAAATGAAGGTCTAGATTACTCCACCAGGTGATGCTAGCTGAGAGTGAAGGGAATAAAGAATGAGTACTAGAATTAGAGTAGGCAATTAGCTAGGTTCAAAAAGGATACCTGGAAGCCAGCAAGGAGGAGGTCATGGCCAACTATTAGGGAAGTCAGAGACCTATCTGGGCAGCATTCCACAAAAAGCCAGATCAAAGCAGACAGACCCAAGATGGCAGGTGCCATGGCAGGAAACCCCTAACCAAATAAGGAAGGCACAAAACCCTGTTTCCCCACCCCAAGTAGTGAATATTCTATCCCCTACTTAAAAATTATGGACAAAAGATAAAAACCCAAACCCCAGGGTTGTAGCTCTTTTTCTCTCTTGAGCTCACCTGCTCTCGCATCTCAAGAGTGTATTTTTGCCTTAATAAACTTTCATGCTTATGTTGCTTGTCCCCTGTGTTGCCTGTCTTTCCTTAAATTCTTTCTCATGACAAGACCAAGATGGTTTGATGACTCCTTTGGTATAGGCTGGGTAAAGGCACCAGGGTCCAGGGTCTTCTCAACTCACTCAGCAACAGAAGAGGGAGATAACTGTTTGGCAATTACACTAGTTACAGCTAGGAGGGCTGTCTTAGCAGTGTCCCCCAAAAAAGAGACCAACAAGAATCCTAAAGGAGTTCTTCCCAACTGGGTGAGTGTGTACAAAGCAATTAGAACTGAGCAGTGCAAGGACTAGACTATAGTGAATGCTACACTTTACTTCTCAGATCTCGCCTTAAAAAACATGACACTTATTTCTCAAGCTACTGGGAGTTTTGCCTGATGAGGTTTCATAGCTGGATCCTTCCATAGGCCAAAGGGTGCTGCGCCTCAGAAGTTTCCTCCTCTTCCTGGGGGCAGACTGCTTTTCAGTTCAGGATGTCTCTGAAGAGCCTTCCTATGTCCAAAGCTCCCTATGCGGTCAGCTGAAACCTGTTGCAACTGAATTATAAAGTTTAACTTCTCCTTTTGTCTGATTCTGTTTTGCTCACTCCCATGAACACTCCCCAGTGACCCATTGGCATATAAATTTTGGAGTTGTTTCCTGGGGAAACTGACCTACAAGAAGATCTTCATTTAGCATTTATTTTTGTGTGACGTGTTATAAGGATCTAATATTTTATTCCATACAGAACACGTAGTGTTCCCAAGGTATTTGTTGAAAAATTAGTCAAAAGATGGAAAGGCCCATTGATATGTAATACTAGCACTTTACATATCAATTCTATATACATTCTTTTCCCTTGTCTTTTTTTATTCTATTGATCTATTTGTTTATTCCTGCATTAATACCACATTGCTTTAATTCCTACATAATTATAATAAATATTATCTGTTAGCGCAAATCTTCTGCCTTTGTTCACTTATTTTAGGTTTATTTTGGATATTCTTAAACCATTATTATGCCATATGAAGTTTTAAATCCTAGTTTCAAGTTAATAAACACATTGTTTGTATTTAAATTATGAATGAATGGAATTTGCAAACTAATATGGTAAAAATTGACAGCTTTTAATATTGAGCTCTCATCTATTAACATATTGTAAATATATAGATAGAGAGCTTCCTTTCATGTTTTCCCTTTGGTTCTTCATAACGGTTTTGATATTCCTACTTACTTTAGTATTGCTATTAATTATTAGTGCTGTTCCTTTTTTTTTTCTTTCTGGATTTTTCATCCTCCCTTGAGAATTCTGTACAAGATCTTCACCCTGGCTGTTTACCTTCTTAAAGTACGCATAGTGGACTTACCTGACATTTCTATATTTCCAGATATCCTCTTTCTCGTCCTAGTGAAGAGCAGTCAAATTCTGGAGGACAGTCAGGTTCATCACAGGCTGGCAGAGTGGTGGGATATAAAAGGCACTATGAGTTAGATTCACAGAGCATGAAATGCCACATCACTCAGCATTTTTCAGCAGCTGTACTGAATGTAAAAAGATTACATTACCTTGCATCCATCTTGGTTCTTGAATATTTTGCTGTATTGATTTGATAGTTGCCCATTTTTGATTCTGCAAAAAGAAATTACTGAGCAAAGAAAACTTACATAAAACCAGAGAGGTGTCACCTGCAGTGAAATATAAAAGACTTCTTCAGAGATCCTAGGTTCCATGCAATTTTAGAGAAGCTGACATTGTTTAGAATTGATATGCATGGAGAAAGCCACTCACTACCACTCTTTTTGATTTGGTATTAAAATCCTTCAAAGGAGTGAAGATTAGCATGTAAAACTGCCAGGCCAGGATTTAGTGGTGGATGTTGCAAGAAGTGAAAAGATTTTTTTTTTTCCTATGCCATTATGGAATTAACACATATGGTGTTTAAATTCAGACCTAAAGTATCATATGTTGAAGTAAATCTTGAGTCATCACTGATGTGCTGACTCAGAAAATATTGTTGTCTTCCTTGAGATGAGGAAAAAGCCTGAGGTTTTGAAATACATACATGGCTGTGTGAATCCTGTCTTAAAAGTTATTTGGAGGGGCACCTGGGTGGCTCAGTCGGTTAAGCATCCGACTTTGGCTCAGGTCATGATCTCGCAGTCTGTGAGTTTGAGCCCCGCGTCAGGCTCTGTGCTGACAGCTCAGGGCCTGGAGCCTGTTTCAGATTCTGTGTCTCCCTCTCTTTCTGACCCTCCCCTGTTCATGCTGTCTCTGTCTCAAAAATAAATAAATATTAAAAAAAAAGTTATTTGGAATTTTACTTCTTGTTATTATGGAGTATAAGGGTTTGTACTTTTATCAAAAATGACTAAAAAACTGGGCACTATAAGTAATAACTTACTTATTTATATCCAAATTAGCATACAGTGCAATAATGATTTTAAGAGTAGATTCCAGTGATTCATCCCCTATGTATAACACCCAGTGCTCATCCCAACCAGTTTCCTCCTTAATGCCCCTTACCCATTTAGCCCATCTCCCCACCACGACCCCTCCAGCAACCCTCAGTTTGTTCTCTGTATTTAAGAGTCTCTTATGTTTTGTTCCCCTCCTTGTTTTTATATTATTTTTGCTTCCCTTCCCTTATGCTCATCTATTTCATATCTTAAATTCCACATGAGTAAGGTCTTAAGATATTTATCTTTCGGGGCGCCTGGGTGTCTCAGTCAGTTAAGCGTCCGACTTCAGCCCAGGTCACGATCTCACGGTCCGTGAGTTCAAGCCCCGCGTCGGGCTCTGGGCTGATGGCTCAGAGCCTGGAGCCTGCTTCCAATTCTGTGTCTCCCTCTCTCTGACCCTCCCCCGTTCATGCTCTGTCTCTGTCTCAAAAGTAAAATAAACGTTAAAAAAAAAATTAAAAAAAAAAAGATATTTATCTTTCTCTGACTAATTTTGCTTAGCATAATATCCTCTAGTCCTATCCACTTAGTTGCAAATGGCAAGATTTCATTTTTTTTGATTGCCAAGTAATACTCCATTGTATACATACACCACATCTTTATCCATTCATCTGTCGATGGACATTGGAGCTTTTTCTGTATTTTGGCTATTGTCCATAGCATTGCTATAAACATCATAGTGCATGTGCCCCTTCAAAACAACACACCTATATCCCTTGGATAAATACCTAGTAGTGCAATTGCCGGGGTTCCATGCAAATTAGGATTGTTTTCTAGCTCTGTGAAGAATACTGTGTTATTTTGATAGGGATTGCTTTGAAGATGTAGATTGCTTTGGGTAGTATTGACTAAGTAACAACTCTTTTAAGACAGGAGACAAATGCCAGTTCAAGACTGTGCTCTCAGAAAAGGGGAAAAAAAGGTTAACCTTATCGTTTTATTTTCCCAGATTTCTTCTTGGAAGTAGCACAAAGAGGAAACCAATAGTCTTGCTGAGTTAAATAGACAAGTATAGGAATTAAAGGACTTTGAGGCAGCTAGAATTTTCAGGGATGAGTGCTGTAAAGGAACAAACTATGCAGAGAAATAGCTCCAGAAATGTACGAAGACATCTCATTGAATCTTTGGATTGATACCATTTTGCACATGCATAGGGCATGAAACCAGGTAAAGCAAAGCTTCTAAAAAAAGAATAATTACTGAGGAAATGTGAGTTAATCTATTTCCAGAGTTTATACATAATTGGAAATTAAATTTCTATTCTGCAGAATAGAGAAACCTGATTGAATATAAAAGGAATTCAGTAAACTCCAGATGGTCTTACCTTAGTCATGGGCTAACCTGAATTCTAAAATGTGATTAATAGCAAGCTTCAAAAGACCAAAACGATATTTAAATAACCACCTTCTAGAACAATGCCCAACACTTTTTAAGGAAATATGATTTTATCAAGCATTCAACAATGTAAAAAAAATACAGTGTCTACAATACTAACAAAAATTTCTAGATATGCAAAGAACTAAGAAAATATGATCAGTAAAAAATGAAAAAAAATCTTTCAATAGGTATGGTATTTAAGTGACAAAGATGATGGAATTAGCAAAGACTTCCAAACAGCAATTATAAATATGTTCTATGTACTTAAGAATTTAAAGGAAAATAATATGATGAAAGGAGATATGAAAGATATATAAAAAATTTCAAATATAGCTCTAGAGATAAAAAAATGCCCTATCTAAAATGAAAATTTTTAGATGGCTTAATCACAGATTTAGAGGTTGTAACAGAAAAGACTACATACTTGAAAACAATAAAAAGAAATATAATGTACAAAACATTATACATTTTGTATTGTAACAAAAGCAATATGATGTATCAACAATGAAGGATGGAGAAAAAAAGATGTAAAAATTAAAAAAAAAATACAGCTTCAGTGATCTGTGGGAAAATATCAAGAAGTCTGAAGAGCAGGAAAAATATATTTGAAAACATAATGGCCTCAATTTTTCAAATTTGATGAAAACTATAACACAAGAACAAAATTCAAAGAATCCCAATGAACCTCAAGTAGGTAAAGCAAAGAAGAATCACAAAAAAGTGCATTGCAATCACATTGTTTAAAATGAATAATAAAGAGAACATCTTAAAACCAGCCAGAGGAAGAAAGAGAAAATTGAAAAGTTACAGAATACAAATAACTGCAGAATTGTCATAGGAAATTACATATCAGAAGACAATGAAATTAATCCTTTGAAATGTTAAAAAGAAATAAAAAGACCTATCTAAAAATTTTATTAATCAAAACTATCATTCAAAAGTCAAGATGACAGGACAACAGGATTAAGTAAGATCATTATGTTGCTATGCTCTGCAAATTTGTTACCCCCCAAATGCAATGGAGAGCGACAGAACCCAGCAACAGTGATTTATATTTGAATTCTGAGCCCTTCTGCAAAATGTATCCCCTTTGGCTTGCATTTGTATACTAATGGCAATAAAAATGTCTGTCTTCCCCATTCTAGTTGACTGTTGAAAAGAGAACATTAGATTATGTATGGTAAAGCATCTCACAAAGATAAGATAATCTGATGTAGTAACAATAATATTAAAAATAACTATAGTAAACACAGAGCACTTGTTATTTGCCAGGCACTGTCCTAAACATTTATATTTATTTTTTCACTTAGTTCGCATGATAATCTTACAGGTAGAATCTGTTCTCTCATTTTATAGATAGGAAAACAGAGTCACAGAGGCCTGGAGTAACTTGCTCAAGGCTAACCAATAAGGCTTGGTGCTAGGATTTGAACCTATGTAGTCTGGCTCCAGAAGTTCATGCTTTTAAACACTAGGGTTAAAAAAAAAAAGAAAAAGAAAAAGAAAAAGAAAAGAGAAGAGAAGAGAAGAGAAAAGAAGAACGAAAAGAAAAGAAAAAAGGCATAGACTCTTAACTAAATGAGAAGACCAGCATTTGAATCCTGGTTTCATGGGCTGTGTTACTGTGGTCAGGCCTCTTAAGCAGTCTCAACTTCAGTTTCTTCATCATAAAATAATACCTACTTTTAAAGTTTATTCATTTATTTATTTTGAGAAAGAAAGAGGGGGTGAGAGCAGGACAGGGATAGATAAGAGGAGAGCGAGAATCCCAAGCAGGCTCTGGGCTGTCAGTGCAGAACCCGATGCAGGGCTCGAACCCACGGACTGAGATCATAACCTGATCCAAAGTCCAACACTCAACCAACTGAGTCACCCAAGCACCCCAGAAGCAAAGATGTATTTTTAAACATTAAAAAATTAATTTAAAAATTAATAGCTTAAAATATTTTTAAAGAAATAATTAGTGCAAAAATAACATTTTACTGTGGAGTTCATAACAAGCATACATGTATACAAATAAAATATATGGCTATAATAGTGGATGAGGGAAATGAAAGTATATGACTGTAAAGGCATTACACATTATTAGTTTAAAATTATTATTATTATTTTTTAATTTCTTAATGTTTATTTATTTTTGAGAGAGAGAGTGTGAGTGGGGGAGGGTTAAGAGAGAAAGGGAGACACAGAATCTGAAGCAGTCTCCAGGCTCTGAGCTGTCAGCACAGAGCTTGACGTGGGGCTCGAACTCACAGACTACGAGATCATGACCTGAGCTGAAGTCAGACACTTAACCGACTGATCCATCCAGGCACCCCAACTTTAAGATTATTTAATGGTAGTCTATGATAAGTTAAGTCTTTGTATTGTAACCCTACACCAAGAATTTAAATAGAAAAAAAAAGAGGGAGAGCACATAAGTTGAAAATTGTAATAAAATGGTAGGAAAGGGGTGCCTGGGTGGCTCGGTCAGTTAAGCAACTGACCCTTGGTTTTGGCTCAGGTCATGATCTCAGGGTTCATGAGTTCGATGGAGCCCCACGTTGGGCTCCACACTGCCTGCTTCGGATTCTCTATCTCCTTCTCTCTGTCCCTTGCCCGCTCTCTTTCTCTCTCATTCAAAATAAATAAGTAAATAAATATTCAAAAAATGGTATAGGAAAAAATATGCAATTAATTTTAAAAATACAAAAAAAGAGTAAAGAAGGCACAAAGAAGAGATGAAATAGAGTATGCACATATATGGAGAGAAAGAGGGAGAGAAAAAAGAGGGGGGTGGGAGAGAAAGAGAGAGGTTTGTTCTAAGAAAGTGGCTCACATGACTATAGGGCCTGGGATGTCCAAAGTCTGCACAGCTGGCTGGCAGTCTAGAGACTCAGAGGAGTTGCTATGGCAGCTTGAATCCAAAGGCAGTCTGGGGCACAGTTCCCTCTTCTTCAGGAGACCTCAGTTTTTGTTTTGTTTTGTTTTGTTTTTTTCTCCTAAGGCCTTCAATTGATTGGATGAGGCCCATTCTCATTATAGAAAGTAATCTGCTTTATTCAAAATTTACTGACTTAAATGCTAATCTCATTAAAAAAATACCTCTACGGAGACACCTAGACTGAGGTCTAGTGCTTGTGTTGTCAGTACATATACTAGACTGATGACTAGACTAGTTATCTGGATATCGTGGTCAAGCCAAGGCGACACATACATTAGTTATCCCAGACACATTTATACCCAAACAAAGTGATCATTACATAAAATTTAAATTGGCTAAATACCTCAAGTAAAAAGGAAAACTGTCAGATTGGATAAAAAAAAAAGCACAACCCAACTAAATGGTATTTATAAGACACACTTTAAATATAAAGAAACAGTCTAAAAGTAAAAGGATGAAAAAAGGTATGCCATACAAATACTTTTTATAAGAGAGTGCAAGTGACAATAGTAATATCAGATAAAGTCAACATTAGAATAGTAAATGTAAATATTTCCAGGGATAAAGGACATTTTATAATGACACTTTGTCAAGAAGACAGAATAATCGCAAGTGCATTTGTACCTAAAACAAAACATCAACATATGTGAGGCAAAAAATTGAAGGGAGAAATAGACAAATGCACAAATATCATTAGAAATATTAATACTTGTTTATCAGTAGCTGACAGAGCAAGTGGATGGAAAATCAGATATAGAAGACTCGAATAACACTATAAATCAGCCTAAACTGAAGTATCGATGAACATTTCTGGTAACATACATAATCTTGACCTATTGAACCACAGTGCTTATGCCTTAATCCTATATTTTGTGATTATCAGATGTATGGCATTAGCAGTACCATGATTACAGTACCATGATTACAGGGCAGAGTTGTCTACTAAGAAGTTAGAATTTAAACCAACGAAGTGGGAAGAAATGGGTAAGAAGATTTAAAAAATGCAAAGTGCATCATAGTAAATGGCTCCCACCATTCAGCAGGGGGCGTCTTATTTCAGTGGTCTTGGGCAGAAGTAGTTTTCCCCCGGTATTAGAAATTTAGAGCTAGCCGTTTACTAAGTCTTAAATTCTGTGGCCTCTGCTTCTAGAGATTCTCTGAGAATTTCAGCTTATGGCTTTGAATAGTGCCATCTTCCTCGTTTTTAGAGTTGGGAAAAAGATAATGTTTTTCCTGAGAAGCATGATTCCAAGGGTCAATCCCTTGCTAGATCTTGTCCAACAAACATATGCAGTCTTTCTCCCATGCTGTTTTCAAGATACCCAATCTTTTGGTCAAAAATCATGTAGAAACTAATTAGATGGTTTCTTGGGATGGCAGTTTGCCTGTATGGATAATACCAGATAAGCACTGGCTAATTTATTATAACAATCATAATTATGAGAGCAGAGGAGAGTGAGATCCTTTGCTGAGTTATAGCATATAATTAATTTGTTATCAATTAATGACTTTTGTGAGAATAAGAGGATGTTATGAAAACTAAGAGCATTAATAAAACTTTTGGACTTTTAACTGTTTTATGTTAGGTATATTCTGGTTGTCCTTGATTGATTGATTGATTGATAAGAGTATTATACTGGAAAACAAATCTGTTTATAGACAGATATTTCATCATTCTTGAGTATGAGTATGATTTTTTTTAAATCTGAAAAGTACACAATCATTGGAACATATTTTATTAACACATTTTATTTATGGCTAAGCTAGGAAGGCTGAACCCTTTTAATTTTTCAGATTAGTATTTTTTAATAAAGTTTATTTATTTATTTTTGAGAGAGAGCACGATCAAAGGAAAGGCAGAGAGACAGGGAGAGAGAGAATCCCAAGGAGGCTCCGCACAGTCAGTGTGGAGCCTAACACAGAGTCTAACTGCGAGATCATGACCTGAGCCAAAATCAAGAGTCAGACACTCAACCAAGCTCCCCAGGAGCCCCCAGATTAATTTTAATCCTAAATTTCATAAATAAAAGAAGACTCACAATAGTGTTTGAAATAAGCAAAATTTGGACAGATCAAGCAAACCTAATTATTCCTTTTGTGTTCTTTTTATAAAATGAAGATGAAAACGTTTTGGTTAATAACAGCCATTTAGGAAAATGAAAGATATTTTGTGTATTAAAAAAATCTTTACTTTTTGCTTTAATTTTAATTTGGGGTCTGAATTAGATAGTGGCAAAATCAGTAAGAATTTTTAGAGGCAACCAGGGATGACCACAAGTAACAAGGATCTGAAGATAAGAAATAGGTCTAGGAAATACCTTTTAAAAAATAAGTTACAAAGATTAGTAGGAAATTTTATAAAAATTATGCAAGAATATGTCAAAAGCACAGAGCATAGCAAAATATTTTAATAATAAAAAGAACCTTTGTTCTCTGAGTACAAAAAAACCTACAGTTTTGACAGAAAGAAAGCACAAATTCTAGTTTGGGTCTCTTTGTATATCATCTATGTAACAATTTACAGTAAAAGATCCACAACCCTCTTTGCTTCATGAATAAGCCCATCATATTTATTCACCTTTGCCAAAAATTTCAATACATTTTGTTCATTTAAAAATGACTATCTGTTGGGGTGCCTGGTGGCTCAGTCAAACATCTGACTCTTGATTTTGGCTCAGGTCATGATCTCACCATTCATGAGATCTAACCCCACATTGGGCTCTGAGCTGACAGCGGAGAGCTGGCTTGGGATCCTCTCTCCCTCTCTCTCTCTCTGCCCCTTCCTTGTTCTTGTGCTCTCTCCCTCTCTCTCAAAATGAATAAATAAACATGAAAAAATTTATCATTTGTAGGTGTTACATTGCCAGGAAAAATCATGTTTACTTCCCTCCAGACCTTAAGCCATTGAAATCATAAAAAAAAAAAAAAAAAAAAAAAAAAAAAGTTTTCCAAACACAATGGAATAAAATTAGAAATCGGTAACAGAAGGTAATTTGGAAAATTTACAAGTGTATGGAATTTGAACAACAATTCCAAAATAGTCAATGGGTCAAAGAAAAAAAATCATAATGGTAATTAAAAAGTACTTTATGATGAATGAAAATGAAAACACACATAGCAAAATTTATTGGATGCAGTTATAGCAGTACTTAGAGCACATTTGTAGCTGCAAATGCCTGTATTAAAAAAGAATAAAGATCTCAAATCAATAATTTAACACTCCACCTCAAGAACCTAGAAAAAGGAGAGACAACTAACCCCAAATGTTCATCTACTGATTGATAAACAAAAGGTCGTGTACATCCTTATAATGGAATATTGTTAAGCAATAAAAAGGAATAAACTATTGATACATGAGATAACATGGTTGAATCTTTAGAGCATTACAGTAAGCGAAAGAGGCTAGTCACAAAAAGCCACATATTAGATGTATCCACTTGCAGGAAAGGTTGAGAATTAGATACATCTATAAAGGCAAAAAGTAGATCAGTGAGAGGAGGAGACAACTACTGATGGATATGGAGTTTCCTCCGGGGGTGATGAAATGTTCTGAAATTAGATTATTGTGATGATTACACAATTCACTGGAATAGTGTACTTTAAGAGGGTAAATAGAGAGGTATGTGAATTAGATCTCAACATTATTAAACACTATTAAAAACAACAACAACAACAAAAACCAGACTCTGCCCAAGGAAATTCTGCTTCAGGTTCGGGGTAGGCTCAGATGATTCATTTTCTGTGGGAGGTGTGTGAGCTACGAGGTGTGCAGTTGTGCCTTCAGAAGACTGTTGTCAAAATGCGAATATGGTATCTGGCAAAGGTAAGATAATAAACACCTGTTATTCCATAGATACTAGTTCAATTATGAGCTTACCATCTTTCCTGTGGGCTCTGACCCATTGAACCCAACGGTGAGAATTTTAGGGGCAAGAAAATAAAATATGGTTAGGATAAGTGACTAATTATGGGGAGGTGGGTAGGAGGGTCCTAGGAGAGACACTCTGTAGGGAAAGGGATTCTGGGCAGATAGAGGTACCCAGAGCCCACTATTCCTAATCGAACCTGGCTCCATCTGCCTCTCAATTTAAGAATTGGAGAAAAATGATATCTAACATGTATTAAGCACTTATTTTGTAACAGGAAATATTCTAATTGGTTTTTGTGTGCTAATTTGACTTCTTACAAAACCCATGAGATTGATACAATTTTTATTCCAGTACTACAAAAGAGAAAACTGAGGCACAGAACGATTATCATGTCCCAAATCACATAGTTAATGCACGAAAGATCCAGGATCCCGACTTTACAGTTTTGCTCTAGAGCCTTATAACCACCACATTATGTTACTGTTTCAATGGTAGCTAGCAATCATCAGCCAAGTTAATGGTAGAAGGAGAGGCTGTTAGTTACTTTACCTGTGGCTTCTAGAGGCCTTGACAAGGCTGCAGGTACCTTAGAGAAGTTGGGTAACACAATGTGGCAGTGGAAACAAGCATTAAATTTGATTTGGATCATCTTGAGTTTGAGTTCTAACTCTGCTATTATTGTCTGGGAGATTGGGGGCATTTGACATCTGTAGGTCAGAATTGCTTCATATATGAAAGAGGAAAATAGTATCTTCTCTGCCTTCTCCACAGCCTTGTGGTGAGATTCAAACTCAGACAATGTATCTCAAAAAGCTCTGTGAACTTCAGTGTTGCATATTAAGGTAAGGTGGTGGAATGCCAACAATAACAGACTAAAGCCACAGCAGAGACCCAGCTTCTAGATTATTCCTGGAGTCTCTTGGTTTGATTAGCAATCTAGGAAAGAAATTCTGTCTTTTCAGACCCATTATTTTTTCTTTTAATGTTTTATTTTTGTTTTGTTTTGTTTTGTTTTGAGAGAGAGAGAGAGAGCACACACAAGTTGGGGAGAGGCGGTGGGGGGGGGGCGGACAGAGAATCTGAAGCGGGGTCTGCACTGACAGGCTGACAGGCTGACAGCAGTGAAACCAATGTGGGGCTCAAACTCATGAACCACGAGATCATGACCTGAGCCAAAGTTGGATGCTCAATCGACTGAGCCACCCAGGTGACCCTTTTCAGACCCATTCTTAATGTTGAGAGATCTCCATTGTAGTTTGCGGATTGCTGGGTCTCCTACTGGTGCCTGAGGAGAAGCTAAGCTCAATTTCAAATAATTTCAAATAATTGAGATTAAAAAATTCTATCTAAAATATTAGTATTAGATAATTTGTGAGAAAAGTTGGTTTGAGTCTACTCAGCCAGTGGAGCTCTCCCCTCCATCTCAGGTCAATGGTTCTGCTGAGAATCCTTCAGAAGCCTCCAGATTCTCTTGAACCCTTCAGAAGCCTGGCTCTGGCAGCAGCTGTTGCTTGGGTAAGCAGACTGAAAAACGCACCCAATTTGACAGCTCACTTCAAATTGTAATATCACTCTTTAGTCAGGTGGGGGTCCGTCTATTATGTCTGTTATACACAGTTCAAGAGGGAAGAGGAGAAACGGTTTGATTTTGATTTCAACTTGCACTGATTAGGGGGTGGAGAAGGACTTTTTCTGAATGCACTATCTGAATGCTGGCAGATGTCTTCTTAACATTGGTACTGGAATTGAGAGTATTTGGGAAAGTATTTTCAATGACTTTCTGGTAGTTGTGGGATTTCATAAGTCCTTAATGTGCTAGTTTAACATTTGTTTAGTTTGACTAGTCTTGTGTTAAAATGGTAGCATAGAAAGCTCCAAGGACCATTTTGAAGGAGAGTTGTTTTGAAATGTTGTGACAGGCTCATAAACTAAAGGCCATAACTGTGACCAGTTGATCATTAATTTGTTTTTCTGCCTCTGAGCAGACCAGATCCTGCGTATTCGCAGCAGACCTTAATGCTGATGATTGGAACAATGAAAAATGCCTGTGCTTTTAATGCTGCATTCAGAGGTCATGATGTATAAAGGAAAAAATGCTGAGCTGGAAGCCTGGAACTTGGGGTCTTACCATCTTTCTACCCTAATGGGCCCTGTGACCCCTCTCTGTCTATCTTTTTAACCTTTACAATAGAAACCTCCAGATAGAATTCTGGGGCTAGTTGAGGAAATGTTTTTTCCAGAAGTTTTTTTTTTCTTTTTTTTTTTAAATTAAAAAAAAAAAATTTTTTTTTTTAACGTTTATTTATCTTTGAGACAGAGACAGAGCATGAACGGGGGAGGGTCAGAGAGAGAGGGAGACACAGAATCCGAAACAGGCTCCAGGCTCTGAGCGGTCAGCACAGAGCCCGACACGGGGCTCGAACTCATGGACTGTGAGATCGTGACCTGAGCCGAAGTCGGCCGCTCAACCGACTGAGCCACCCAGGCGCCCCTTTTTTTTCTTTTTTAATTTACATCCAAGTTAGTTAACATATAGTGTAATAATGGTTTCACAAATATAATTTAGTGATTCATCACTTACATATAACACCCAGTGCTCATTCCAACAAAATGTCCTCCTTAATGCCCCTTGTCCATTTAGCCCATCCCCCCACCCAAATCCCCTCCAGCAATCCTCAGTTTGTTTTCTGTACTTAAGTCTCTTATGGTTCATCTCCCTCCCTGTTTTTATATTATTTTTGCTTCCCTTCCTCTATGTTCATCTGTTTTATATCTTAAATTCCACATATGAGTGAAGTCATATGATATTTGTCTTTCTCTGACTGACTTACTTTGCTTAGCATAATATATTCTAGTTCCATCCATGTTGCTGCAAATGGCAAGATTTCATTCTTTTTTGATGGCTGAGTAATATTCCATTGTGTGTGTGTGTGTGTGTGTGTGTGTGTGTGTGTGTATATATATACACATATATACCACACCTTCTTTGTCCTTTCATCAGTCAATGGACATTTGGACTCTTTTCATACTTTGGCTATTGTCAATAGCGCTGCTATAAACATTGGAGTGCATGGGCCCCAATATAGTACTCCTGTATCCTTTGGATAAATTCCTGGTAGTGCAATTGATGGATTGTAGAGTAGTTCTATTTTTAATTTTTTGAGGAACCGCCATATTGTTTCCCAGAGTGGCTGCACCAGTTTGCATTCCCACCAGCAGTGCAAAAGGGTTCCTCTTTCTCCAGGATTTCTTTTTTTTAATTTAGGTTTTATATTTTCTGCCTTGGCTAGTTTCATTAATCGTTAGGTTGATGTAGTTGAAAATAATTTAAAGAAGTATTGAAAGGAGCTCCTTAACATTAACTCAGATAATGTAATTAAGAGTTTGGTTCAAATCAGTATATCCTTATTTTTGTGAATAATGAGGGTGTTAATCACATTACTGCTTTATAGTAATCCAGTATATTCAGGATTACCTCTTTAAATAAAGATGATGCTTGGCCCCTGTCCTTGGAATCTTGTATCCCACATGTGATTCCAGCCACACTATTGGGAACAGTCTCTTCTGCTATTCGTTTACCCACCCTCTTCTGACGTCTCCCAAGAGAGGGCTAATTATCTATTAAACTAGGCAGATCTGGGAACATGGATTGGATTCTGTTTTATTGGCTGGGATGGGTGCATTGCTGTGGCTCCATGATTAGTACTTGTGTGTGACTCTCCTGCTCTTTGAGGGATACCCAACAAGGTTGCTCTCTGTCTTTCTCTTTCTTCTGGTTATATAGCTGAGCATCCAAGAGGATCCATGTTCCATTGGTTCCTAGCTCTTCATGCTGAATTAGCCTAGTCCTAGGCATACTGAAGATTTACTTTTAGAAGAGTGAAGAATGTAAGAGTCCTACTTAGGTTCCTGTCTGAGTCACATACTCCAACTCAGCTTTCACCAAAAGGCCCTACTTTGACAGTCTGTAATACTGGCTCACTTGTAAATAAATACTTGCTTCACCATATGACTAGTCTTACTTTCCCAATTTCCCTGGGACACATAAGGATGAGTAATAATAGCTCAGCACTCAGATATTCCTGATTCTCTGATAGAACATTCTCAGAATAATATCAAACATTTTTTTAACTCATAACAGCAAGTGTTCCACACCTTGCTTGTCTGACTGACTTTTGCTTTTGTCTATATTACAATGGAAAGCATACTGACTTGGCTGTCCTTCATTCTATTCTCTTCCAAGCTAAATCTCTTACTCCTTTTGTATCTTTGGCCCTTAATTTCCTTAATTGTAGAATGAAGAGGTTGAGCTGGATCCTTTCAAGGTCATCTTTAATCTTTGACATTCTCTGCTACTGAAAATGTCCCTTTTGTATGTTCAGAGCCCATTTAGAACATTTATTTTTATTTTTAATCTTTCCTCTGAGTTTCCTTTTGAGTCTCAGTCTCTCTTATTCAATCTCACTCTCTCTGTATTTTTCTGACACACACACTCTTAAATATCAGTGAATTAAATACATTTTCTGTGAATGGAGAGCAAATTTTACATGACATGAAATGCTCATGGGGAAATGGAAGAAAACAGCCAGAGTAATGCAGGTCTCACCATATTTAGGAGAGCTTTTAAAGAGCAGCTTCAAGCCAGATCTCCTGGTGCCAGAGGAAGTAGATCAAGCAGTCTCTAATAGGCCTCTTTTATAGCTTTTTCACATAACCCAAGGTATCATATTCTTTAAAAGAATGAGCCATGCTGCACTCTGAAAAGAGCTTAATGTTTCTGTGAATAACATAATTAAAATGAAGATTCACATCAATGACTTAATCTGGGCCATTGCTTTATGAAGAAGTTCAGCAAGAAGGATTTATTCAGAAGGCCTGTGGAGAGGGGAATAAAAATGAAAATATAACTTGGCTCTGGAGCTGGAGGTTACAGGGTCGTGGAAGATAGTTGCTGCATCCAAGCTGGATGAAACACCTCTGCTTGGAAACACAAGCCAAGTGGACAGGAGAAAAATTGGACAAGCAAAGAAGAGCAAAATCTGAGACAGGAAATTGAGTATCTCAGCACCAGTCCATTGGGCTCCACCTCCATACCTGTAGAACCCAAGAGAAGAGCTGGCAGGAGCTCAGCACCTGTGACATAACAGAGAACAGAGCAAAATGAGTAGAAATTCAGCAACTATTCTATGTGCGTCTATGCCATAAAGTCTTCTTCTCCTTTTGTCTTTGCATCTTTCAGCCAAGTAGTATGAATGCCATCTTTCAGACAAGGAAACCAAGACTTGAGGGCATCGTGTGGTACCCCAACGTCACAAAGTATTTAAGGAACAGAAACAAGGTTGAACATTTAGGGTCTGACCTCAAAGGCTCCTCATTTGACATCACTTTCTGTGCATTAGAGGGATGGCCTAGCTAGAGGCAGAAACTGTCCTTCCTACTTGGCCAAGAAGAGTATGAGAATTTGATTCTAGAAGGTCTGCTTTTGGAACACAACACCATTACAAGGGCTAAAAGTAGAGCTACCAGACAACAGGGATTCATGTGTGTTTAACCCAAGAGCTTTCAAGGGATTAGAATTGGTGGTATTGTTTGTGTAGATATTCAATATTCTCTTCATACCCTGGGGGAAATATCATTTGCTCTGTCAAACCCTTATTTGATTTCACACCACCATCTCTGTTGAGTACCTGGTGCTTTGTGTGTTTTGCAGGATCATCTCATGTGGAGGAGAAAGGTCAATCAGAAGTGATACAAAACGAACCAAAGTTACCACCAACTTTTATCATCCCAGAAGAAGTTCTATTTCATGCACAAATTACTTGGCATACATTATTTATGGAGTTACCCAATGAAAATGACAAACTCAAAAACAAAATAATCACTTCTATTCACACATGGAATTTATCTTCCAATTCTAATTATTATTTGGAGAATTTAAGGGAGTTTTGGCCCAAGTCAGTAGAATGTAGGTTTTTTACTAAATTCTTTTGCATGTTTGGGAGATCATTTTCCATGGATCACTCATATTTCTGTGTCTTATGACAGAGATACTAAATGCCCTCTCATTGTTAGCTATCTTTTACTGTTTGTATAGCAACAGCCTTGAAAAAAATAGTGTCTTTCTCCAAAGGCATACTGAACTATAGAGGGAAAAATAAAGTCTCTGTAGAGCAAAGGGCAAGTATACATACTGCCAATTATATAAGGTTAAGGCTCCTTTTCTTTAATGCAAACCACTCTGGGCACAGCCCTGTATTTGGGCCCAGTCGCGTCCCTTCTGGGGGACTTGGAACAAAGGGGGAAATGTAAATATGCTAATACTCATGCTGTCTGCTATGCCATGAGTAAATAGAGTCCTTTGCCTCTGACCCAGAAATATTATTTCTTCTGCTAGCATCCATGAACTGCTAATAAGTTGTGGCAGCTTTTTAAAAAATGAGCGCTAAAAAAATATAACTTCTCGAAGCAGAAGTTTTAAAGATTTACATTGCCTTCCATTGTGATTATTGAATTTGAAATGAGCTCTGTGCAGATATGAAAGATCAGCTTATTAAAAGTGGAAACACGTAGAACTACACAAATGCAGAAAACACTGAAGTCCCAGGGAATATCTGAGTGGCAGTGTAAATTATTTAAAGAAATTCTTCAGGGTCAAACCCTTACCTAAAGCTCAGTTTGATCTAATACGTAGTAGAAATATCACTGATGTTTGTTAAACTGAATGAAATAAAAGCCATTTTGCTTACCTCAGTACACACATGATACCCGTGGCCAGCATCTAGTTAAACATTTACAAAATTTGTCAACTTCATTGATGGAAAAAACCCTAGATTTTAGATATGGAGAGAGAGACGGGGAAAAAACAATATTGCAGAAGGACTTTGAAAGGCTGGGAAAATACAATTCTGAAGAAGGACTTCCAGCACAAATATGATTTAACAATAGAATAATCAATTTTCTCAAAGAACATGAAACTTCTCTGAACTATTCTTATCATTTAACAATAGGAGGAAGAGGGTGATGCTGTAAATAAACCATATATGTGCATGTATATCTACCTGCATATGCTTCACGTTTGCAGAACTAGACTCAGCCGTGTTATCTAGGCCTGGAGTTGAGGCTGATAAGCTAGTGTGCAGGCAGCTGGGCTTGCCAAACCTTTAGGTTAGGGCTTTTTTGCAGAGCCTGTTTTTATTTGTAAATGTGCACCTTTGCTAGGAGTCTGACTGCTTGTACCCAGAAAAGGTTCTTTCCAGCTCCATTCCCATCACTCAGTTGATGCACCCCAAATTGGTCTCATTCTTCATGCTCCAATAAGGCTATCCATATAGTTTAGGACTTTTATAGAAAGGGCTTCACCTTATTTCAGCTGCTGTTTATTATTATTTTTATTGTCCTTTATGCTAATGGATTTATTATTTTCTTCATTAACTTTTATGCTTATTAACTGTCCATGTCCCAGGTCTCTACCTTATTTTTTAAACTTTATCTTTTATAAAAATATAATTTCTCACACACTCACACATATGCATATATATATGTAACATGTTGTATACAGATGCGTGCAATAAAAATGTCTGTGTAGTCATCAAACAGATCAAGAGAATTCTGGAAAATTCTGGAAGGCTCCTTTATACTTCCTTCCAATAAGTACCCCTCCCTCCTCTCAAAAGTAGTCAGTATCTTGAGTTCTTACATCAGAGAGGAGTTGGTCTTTTTTGAACATGATGTAAATGGAATCAGACAGTATCTATTCTTCTATGTCTGGTCTCTGATTTAGAATTATATTTGTGAGATTTATCTGTATAAATGGCATATAGCCATTGTTCTAGTACACACACACACACACACACACACACACATACACACACACACCATGCTTTTTACAGTCTACTGTTGATAGACTGTTGGGTTGTTTCCAGCATTTGGCTAGTATGAATAATACTGCAAGAATAACTTTTACACATCTTTTGGGGCACATATGTATATCATTCTGTTGGAAATATAACTAGGAGTGGACCTGGTAGGTAAGGTACAGACATATGATGCAGATTGTAAAGCAGATTGCTCTTCCCATTGTGGGTGGGTGTCACCCAATCCACTGAAGGCCTGAATAGAACAAAAAGGGACCTAAGGAGGAATTTGCCTGGCTTTGCTTCCTGCCTACTTAAGTTGGTCATCTTATTTCATCTTCTCTGGTTCTCAAACTGGGGTTTAAACTGCCAGCCTCCCTGGTTCTCAGGCCTACCTATAAACCTGGACAGAATTAAACAACGGGCTTTCCTGGGTCTCCAGTTTGTAGAAGGTGGATTTGGGAACTTCTCAGGTTCCATCATCATATGAACCAATTCCTTATAAATTTCTCTCTCTCTCTCTCTCTCTCTCTCTCTCTCTCTCTCTCTGTCACACACACAC
Source organism: Panthera tigris (assembly GCF_018350195.1). Lineage (NCBI taxonomy): Eukaryota > Metazoa > Chordata > Mammalia > Carnivora > Felidae > Panthera > Panthera tigris. Next base: position 72,244,006 of record NC_056663.1, on the reverse strand, counting down.
ACACACACACACACACACACACACGGAGTTAACTTTGGTCAAGTTTCTAACCTCTGCTAATTCTGGTAATATGTAATTAAATACTGGAAAATTATAGAGATAATTTGAGGTTCTAGAAGATTTTATATTTCTCCAGCAAGAATTTATTTTTCCTTCTAGGAGGCAAGTGTATATTACTTTAATGCATTTAGCATTTGAGATGATCTGAAGCTCTTTGTGAGGTCTGGCTTGTTTTTGCTTCATTACTACTCCTAGAGTATAGATTTTCTGAAGTCTTATCTAAAAACCTTGGCTGCTTATCATAGCCCTTCCTTTTGGAGCTGCCAGAGTTCATAACAACAAACAAAACAATAAATAAACAAACAAAAAGACTGCCCAATTAATTTTGAACTTTGAATTTTTTAAAAAATTTTATTTTTGAGAGAGAGAGAGAGAGAGAGCGTACATGTGAGCAGGAGAGGGGTAGAGAGAGGTGGTGGTGGGGGGCAGAGGATCTGAAGTGGACATTAGAAAGCCTGATGTGGGGCTTGAACTCAGGAACTGTGAGATCATGACCTGAGCTGAAATCAAGACTCAGATGCTTAATTGACTTAACCACCCAGGTGCCCCTGAACTTTGAATTTTTAATATTATATGAGACATGCTTATACTATCTTATACTTATATTATCTTATGATTTTTTTAATCTAAAATTCAAAGCTAGCTGGTATCTTGTTTTATACCCAGCAACCTTACCTCCCCTTTTTCAATTTCCCATTAGCCAATGAGACTTTTGAAGGTTCTGTTCAGCTTCTCTCCTACCAGTTTCTATTTAGTTTCTGAAATAGTGTTGGAAATAGCAACTACCTCAAGGGGAAATGTGGTGCTGAATATTGGACTCATTCGTGAGCTTGCCTTCTTTCTTGATCTTAATCTCTAAAATTCTCACACAAATGTACAAATGTAACTGCCTGATATTTTCTAGAAAATGTGTAAATATTTTATTTTAGATACCAGCAATTGGAATGCAACCCCCAGGTTGTCCACGATTCAAATTTTAAATATATTTACTAAAGTAACTATTTCTGGGGTGCCTAGGTAGCGCAGTCAGCTAAGCGTCTGACTCTTGATTTCAGCTCAGGTCATGATCTCACGTTGTGAGATCAAGCCCCGCACTAACGGTGGAGCTTGCTTGGGATTCTTTCTCTCCCTCTCTCTGCCCCTCCCCCACTGTCTCTCAAAAATAAATAAGCTTATAAAATAAAGTTGCTATTTCTAATTTTTGGCTATCATTAATAATAGCAATAATAATAATAACAATAATAATAGAAGATAGCATAGTAAGCACAAAATGTGTGTCTGTCAACATTTTAAGTATTTTACATTAACTGACTAATTTTCATAAAACTCTTTGAGGCAGGTACTGTCATTGTGTCCATTTTTCAGTTAAAGTTTTTAGCAAATCTGCATCTGATGTCTGTTAGGGACCAATAAGCACAGCCACCGAGAATTTATAAAACATTTACTGCTCTCACTTGGAGCTTGGCACAGTGCCTAGTATTCATAATCACCCCATAAGTAAGAAATTACGGTCACTGGACAGTATGCTACTCAGGTGGTACAAATTATGTTAGCTAATTGAATTTAGTTGACCTTAGGAATGCCCACCTCATTTAGGATGCTGGTCTTTCAACATCATTATACTTTTGTTGTGTGTTTCCTCAGACAATTTTGGAACTATGTTTTTCATACCCTGTTTCAGCAACAGTAACCCAATATCCCGAACACATCAATGTTATCTATTCTGGGTGAAGAAAGTTAGAGTGACAGAACCTACTCAGTTATCTTTCTTTCTCTCCTTTGTGAACTTAAAACTGTCTAGAAATCTCCAGAGCTCTGGGGAAGCATGAGTTTTTGAAAAATGTCCACTCTGACTCCAACCTGATTGTTCTAGAAGTTTCATAATAGTAAAATATGATTCCAGCCCATGGGTATAGTTGATTGATCCAGTAGTGGAAACCTGGCACAAAATGAGTTGATTTGAACTCTTCTCTAACATTTTGGGAAAATCAGTTGAGGAAGAAGCTGAGCTTTAATATATAAAGGAGCCATTTCTTGGTTCCATTGCAGATGGCCTGGAGTTTTCTCCTAAATTTGGGAGTTTCCTGTTTGGAAATATTGAATCTTTATTTATCCTAAGAGAATTTAAGCAGAACTCTGTTATGAAGTATTTTGATGGGTTTTAAGGTTCGTGAGGGCCTTGACCATGACATTTTGCCACTCACACCCTCTGCAGTGATGATCATAATTGCACTCATGTTTGTTGAGGACAGAGCAGGAAGTTGGAAGAGGTGACTTTGTATGGCTTACTTAGGAACAACTGGTTTAAACACATAAATTCTTCTTTACCAGTGCACTGGTTCTTCAGTTAACTTCAGAGGGTGTCATGTAATCTCTTTGGACAAAAAAAAGAAAACAAAAGCAACCCCCCCCAAAATCCTCTTTTTTCTTTGCATTTATTTACAATGTAGAAGAGAGATGACACAAAATCAAACAGAAAACAATATAGGTTCACAGCTGCAACAAGTAAAAAAAAATCTCACCAAAACAGTGACATAAACAGGGACGACTGAGGGTTTTTACAAGAACCATAAAAAGAGTGTACATAGAAATCAGAATCTTTCATGAGACCCAGAGCCTCCATCCAATACAATTTTTCTTACCTAAGAAAGTCTGGTCGCTGAAAAGGAAAGAAAGACAGAAGGACAAGAGAAAGAGTGACAGAAAGGGAATGGAGGCAGTGAGGGAAGTCTTATAAAAGTGTCATGCAGAGAACTTGAGAAATCGTCAAAGCAGAGGTAACTTGAAGTAACAGGTGATTCAAGCAGGATGGTTTCAACAAACAGTAATATCATCAAAGTGAGGGACACAAGTAAAAGTCAGAAAGAAGACAGCAATTCTGCTCTCCGTCAGAAAGTCACCTTGGGTACATAGATCCAAAATTGCAGAGGGCAGAGCTGAGGAACATTGCTCATGGATCAATATGACTGCATCATTTAATCAATGACATTTATAGGTGACATTCTGATCGCCATCAACACGAATATGGAGCCAGAGAGACCTGAATTTAAAACCCAACTTTCTGCATGTTTTCTTATCTGCAAAATGTAAATAATAAAGTTTATCTATTTCTCCGTCTCCATCTTCATTTTGTGGTCAGGAACCAGAGTAACCAAAGACATGAACCTGTCTTGAAAACAACATCCTGGGAAGCAAGGGGTGGATCTTTGATGCTGTATGTAGTAGGGTCCCATTCTCTCTGCTGGTATTGGGGATATTGAACACAGTGTCCCTTGGTCCTTAAAGACTTCACTTCTAATAGTAATATTATGAGATTCTGATCATACAAAACTTTTCATATATGAAGTATATATGTTCTGAAGCATTCAAAAACTGGATATAAATAAAGATGACGGAATCTATCAAAATGCAACAGTGCAGACACATCTGTGTCCAATGCTACCTTTTTTTCATGCTTTTCTATTTCTAACTCAGTAGAGCATTTTAAAGTCAACTGCATCCAAACGGTACCATTTCATGTCACAGAGGCTAAGTCAACTCTCTAAAATAGAGAGTGCCACCTCAAAAAAAAAAAAAGCTATTTGGGAGAAAGAATAATTCTACTTGAAGAACAACAGACTAAAAAAAATCAGAAACAAGACCAAAAGAAGGTAAATGCATTTCCTCAGGCAGACTCTGTAGTGCATTATTTATTTTACTTCCTCTTTCAATAAATAAGGAACTTACCAAAGAAGAGATCTGCTTTTTACATTTGACCTTAAGGACTGTGTATACATTTAAAATGAACACACTGCCATCTTCTTGAAGGAATTCTAGTATGATCATCATTTACAAATGTTTTGCTTAGAGAATAAGGCATGGAGTGGTGTTCTGTTCACTGAATAAACCTTTGTTTATTTTTGTTTGGTTGGCTGGTTGGTTTTCCCCCATTGCTTCTTCCACAACCACCTACCAATTGTAGTAGAAATGTTCATGTTGCATTTGCACCTACAGAGACTTCCTGTCATTGGATAGCATGGAAAGTCAAGAATATTAACTCAAAATGTTACACTTCTACAGCCTATTCATTTCTCAAATTTGTTTTTGGCAGGAGACAGCAACATTTTCGCCATTGCTTCAGTACGAGACTGAGGAAATTACTGTTGAGTGCTTCTCTGTTGTCCAAGGTCATTTCCTAGGCGATGGTATCCAATTTAGATTATGCTGTAAGCAGCACAAATGTTAACTAAGTAATAATTCATACAAAGGCATGTATTAAGATAGACAGATGGAAGAGAAGAAACTCATGCCAAAGAAATAGCTACGAAGCTGGTTATTGTGGTTCCTTTTTCTAACTCATCCTGGAAACACTGAAATGTGGTTTGAGGCTAATGTCCCAATTAATAGAGGGGCCTTTTTATTGGCATTATTAGCTATCTTGCAATACAGTATCATAGAGCACAAGGATAAGCATAGCTGGGTGAAATTCTACAGTCTATAGCAGGAATAATGGTAAAGGTGTCAATTTGCTGGCAAAAGCAGGATAGTATGTGCCTGCATCTTTTCTTTATGTGCTTTTTTTTTTTAAATTAAAAAAATATTTTTAGTTTTTTTGAGAGAGAGAGAGAAAAAACGTGCATGCGTATGCATGCATGAGCAAGGGAGAGGCAGATTGAGGGGGAGAGAGAGAATCTTAAGCAGGCTCCACACCCAGGATGGAGCCCAACCCAGGGCTCTATCCAAACACAAGATCATGGCCTGAGCTGAAATCAAGAGTCGGCTGCTTAACCAACTGAGCCACCCAGGTGCCCCTCTTCGTGTCGTTTTATGTCCTTTACTTTTTTTCTCCTACTATCTGTGTATTGCGAAGTGCTCCCCAAAGAGGCCTACGATCAAATCAATTTAGGAAATTGCATATGCCAGGCTCCTCTTGGATATTTGGAATGAGCAGAATGTCAAAGGACTGAGGAGTTCTGTGTAAAGAACATATTTAATCCAGCTTTGTCCTCAGCTGTTTGACCATAAAACAGTTTTGATTGCTTTTTGTCACATGACATTTACATGAATAGTAGAGTGGGGAACCTTTGGGTTTTTTTGTTTTTTTGTTTTTTTTGTAAACTAAAGTAGCAGTCAAAAGCTATGGATGTTTAACTGTTTTTTTTTTTTCTTCTATTTTGCTGGTTATGTTTTTTTTGTTTTTGCTTTCTGCTGGTGAGACAAGAGCTCCAGTAGTGGTATTAAACATTGAGTGAGCCAGTGTCTCTTTCCTGCCAGGTTTCTCCAGGTCTCAGGGTTTGTCCATGACCAAAGCTCTCCTTTTCTCTTCTCATGGTGCAGCCCCCCTGCTCCCATGGGCACCCACTAAGGCAGAAGGTGAGATACTCTATTGTTTTGTGTCTCCTTAGTGCTCTAACCCAGGGATCAGAAGTTGGCTTTGGAGGCCTGAATGTAAATATTATATATTATTCATTTATTGATGAATACAAAGAAAAATTTTCCAATTTTTTTTTCTGGTATTTATCTTTGCTCCATCTCCCGTGTTTTTCAAGTCACAATTTAAAAAAAAATTCTGGGGGCGCCTGGGTGGCTTAGTCGGTTGGGCGTCTGACTTCAGCTCAGGTCACGATCTCACGGTCTGTGAGTTCGAGCCCTGCGTCGGGCTCTGGGCTGATGGCTCAGAGCCTGGAGCCTGCTTCCGATTCTGTGTCTCCCTCTCTCTCTGCCCCTCCCCCGTTCATGCTCTGTCTCTCTCTGTCTCAAAAATAAATAAACGTTAAAAAAAAATTTTTTAAAAATAAAATAAAAAAAATTCTGGATTGCAAGTAACTTGCTCTGTGAGTATTCTTCAAGACAAGCAAACATTTCTACTAAATTTTAACTTGACAAATGAACGATGTCTTGCAATACCAGTAGTATGTGATGCTGAATGTCACATGATCACAACCGAGTCAATGGTTCTTGAAACTCGCTTTGCTATACAAGTGCTTTGGATTGCAAGCATGTTTCTGGAACATATTATGCTCACAAACCAAATTTTTACTGTATTTATAAGTTAAGGTAATGCTCACTGCAGTAATAGGAAAACCACCAAATCTCATCCACTAATCCAATACAAGTTTACTTCTCTATTCATGAAGTTCAAAGTAGGTTTTTCTATGTTGTGGCTCCATGATCCCCTTTGTTTGGCTTCCAAAATCTTTGCAAAGGGAAAAAAGAAAGGAGGGTCACATTTGGAGGTTTTACAGGCCAGGTCTGAAAGAGGCACCAATCACTTTAGCAGTCATTATATTGTCATAGAATATACAGAACACACAACTGTAAGGAAGATCAGGAAAGATAGTCAAGCCATCTGCCTGTGGAAGAGGAGGAATGGGTCCATTTAACAGCAACCTAAACACTGTCATGACATTGAACATCTCTAACCCCTGGGGGAGATTGCATTTCAATTATTTTGGGAGGAATTTCTAGATGGTAGCAGAATTAAAATGAAAAGCAAAATATTGTATTTCACCAATGCCAATGCCCTTACATGTTTCCATGAGCATAGATCTTCTAACCCAAAAAATTTGCCAAGAAGACAAATGTGATAAGCAGTGCAAAGATTACATTGTGAGCTTGATCCCGGTTCAATAGGAAGATGAATAATGGAGAAAAGACAAATATTCATGAAGTTTATACAATCCTCTGAAAGAGTCATCTTTATGTAAGCAATGGTTGCACTACATTTGTGTTTCATTAAAATTTTAATGGACAGTTTAGGCTTTTAAAGCTTTGTCTTATTATTTTTATTACAAAACCTGTATATCTTACTTCTAAGCCAGTTTCCTGACAGCAATAAACTTTAAAACCTTGCAAACGTTATATTCCATTTGCTATACGTGCCACATTGCATTCTTAGGAGACAATTTTGTAATGAACCTCATAGATTTAATATGCTTATTAAGAGGGAAAAGTTTTCAAAGTCACCACCTTTTCGAGTATCCAAAACTTTCTCTAGATTCAGAGAAATAAAGGAAAGCAATGTTATAAACATCTTCATAAAACAAAATATATACAGGATAATGTGTTCTCTCACTGTAATTGATAGTATTAAGAACAGCAATTAATGAGGAAAATTGGGGTTTTGGTTTTTAAGAAACTTTACTCAAGGTTTAGATTGATTTTTTCTTTTTTTTTCTTTCCAAGTTTTTATTTAAATTCCAATTAGTTAATATATAGTGTAATATTAGTTTCAGATGTATATTTTTGTGATTCATCACATACATACAACACACGGTGCTCCTCACAAGTGCCCTCTTTAATACCCATCACTATTTAACCCATCCCCCTGCTCACCTCCCCTCCCATAACTATCAGTTTGTTTCATATAGTTAAGACTCTGTTTCTTGGTTTTCCTCTCTTTCCCTCACCCCTAGCTTGTGCAATTGTTTTGTTTCCTAAATTCCACATATGAGTGAAATCATATGATACTTGTCTTTCTCCTACTGACTTATTTTGCTTAGTAAATACTCTCTAGGTCCATCCACATCATTGCAAATGGCAAGATTTCATTCTTTTTATGGCTGAGTAATATTCCATTGTGTATATATACCACATCTTTATCCATTCATCAATCGATGGACATTTGGGCTCTTTCCATAATTTGACTGTTGTAGATAATGCTGCTATAAACCTTGGGGTGCATGTATCCCTTTGAATTAGCATTTTAATATTCTTTGGGTAAATACCTAGTAGTGCAATTGCTGGATTATAGGGTAGTTCTATTTTTAACTTTCCAAGGAGCCTCCATACTGCTTTCCAGAGTGGCTGCACCAGTTTGCATTCCCACCAACATTTTAAGAGAGTTCCCCTTTCTCTGCCATCCTCGCCAATGCCTGTTGTTTCAGATTGATTTTAATAACTACTGGTTTAGTTGCTTTCAACAGTTTATGGTTCAATTATGGAAATTACTTTTAAAAAATAATGATGCTTACAGGATTTTTGCTTGACTTTTTCCTTCCTTGGTTCTTCCTTCTAGATTCTTCTCTTCCTTCCAAATTTCTACCAATTCCTTCAAAGTTCTTCCAAATTTCCTTTTCCTGACCTCTTAACTAAAAGGTGCTGAATCTTTCTCTAGGAAACATCTTCATATTTTAGGCTTAAGCATAAAGTTAAAAAACAAAAAAAGCAGAGTATATGTGATTCCTTATGGTATGTTAACTAAATTAAAATTTGCTCATTCCATTTTTTTCTTAGTTTGTTCATACATTGGCCATACAAAGACCAAAACACTTTATTCCCAGGCATCTTGGCTTTTGCAATCATTATGACTATGTTTTGTCTGTTTGGATGGATAGTCTTAGAAATGTTATAGCCATTTAAGGCCAAGTTGTAAAGTTGGCCCTTTTTATGCTCCCCCTAGCCACTCTGTGGTTTATGCAGAATACAGACTGGTATTACCAATGCCATTAGTTGACCAGTGCTATTCACTAAGAAACTTACCTAGAGGCCTGACATTTTACTATTACTTATTATTATTATTAACCAGGATTAATCTCTCTGTATGGTCCATATTGGCAAAAAAAAAATCAAATTCCCTTGGGAAGTTAAACTCTTACAAGAAATGGATAAGGAAGCAGCTTAGATTTATTTTAATCTTCACTTCAACTCAAAAAGTGTTTGTTCTATGTGCTTCATTTTAATGACTCTGCTTCTTCTTGCTAGGTAGAGTGTTCAAGACAAGACTAAAATTTGGTATTTTTTAATAATTAATTCTGAATGCAGGTATAATGCTAATGATCATTTATACAATGATAATTCTCTAAACAGAATTAATTAGGAATTCAATTTTCAGATGATACTTGACCTATCAGAATGTAAGCATGCTATTCTTAATTACCTTATCTCTTAAAATCCAAAAAGAAATGGAATTTACCTATGCAGGAACACCTCTTCACAGATAATTGGTTCAAAATTGAGAAGGGACTAGTGGTTATAGGTGGGAGATTTTAGGCAATGTGAATGTTCTAAAAAAATGTTCTAAAAAAATGTTCTAAAAAATGTTCTAAAGATACAGTGTCAAAACATAGCAGAAAAACGATTGAAGGCATTTTGACTGTAAATTATTTTAGAAAATGTGGAATTCTCTTTGTTATGAGTAAAATATTAAATATTCATAGCACAATGCTCATTTATCAACTGTAATCAGCACTCTATAAAAGTGTTGTGAAATGATCAGAACATGTTAATTACCTAATTAAATACAGATTTGACTAAAATGAAGTATAGCATGTTTAATTTAGACCAATTTACATGTAATTATGTTAAGTTTAAGGGCGCTTTCACCAAATACAGATTTCACAACTCATTTATTCACTCATCCATTTATTACACAAGACATTTTTTTTGCATGAGATCAATATGTTAAGTTTTCTTTGATCAATCTGTGAGCACCCATCTATGGCACCAGGCACTGTGCCAGGGGCAGTTGTTATAGAGCAGTTCAGACAAAGGAAAGAAAGAACTAGCCCTTTTTGGACTTTCAGATTTCTGTCCAAATGTTCCCTCTGCGGGCTTCGCCTGACTGCCCATATAAATTAGGTTTTGCAGTAATTGCTACGTCAGTGCTCGTATGATTTTTATGTAAGACTTATCGCTACTTGTTAATTTGTCTACTTACGTATTAGATCTCTGTTCTCTGCAATGTAAGCTTTATGAAGGCAGGCTCTTTACATGTCTTGTTTATATCTTCAGTGCCTAAAACATATTAGATGCCTAACAAACAAAATGAATGAAAGAGATGTATTAGTTAAGGTAGCATGAGGTGGCTTAAGGTAGGAGTTTTTTTCTCAGTGGCATAAAGTACAGTTAAAGCAAAAAATCTGCCAGTCTATAAGAACTAAATAATGCAAACCCATCCAAATGCAGGAGTACGTATTCATAAATGTTATAGACATATATTTTAATGCATGTTATTCATGTCCCCCCCCCCATTCATATGTTGAAAGCTAATCTTTTGGGAAGTGCTTAGTTTGTGAGAGTGGAGCCCTCATTAATGGGATTAATGCCCTTATGAAAGAAAACTCATTGAGCTACCCTACTTTTTTTTGCCATGTGAGGACACAGCAAAAAGATAAGCATCTCTGACCCAGGAAGTGAGCCCTCGCCAGACACCAAATCTGCCAGCACCATCATCGTGGACTACCCAGTACCTTGACCGTGAGAAGTAAATTCATGGTGTTTAGAAACCACCTAGTCTATGTTATTTTTGTTATAGTAGCACAGTGGACTAAAACATTGAGGTACATATTAACACGTTATGGAGGTACACATTAACTCATGCTGTAGAGATACATTCTAACCTACATCATGGACATACATATTCACAATGTCATAGAGGTGCATGTTAACACATGTTATGGAGGTACATGTGAAGAGCTAAGGAAGCACAGGCATGGATCAATTAACTTTACTTAGGAAAAAATAGATGACATTTTATTTGGGTCTTAAATGACAAATTCGAGTTTTTCAGGTGAAAAGCATTAATATAGAGCACAAAGTTGAAAATAATCTAAAGGGCTAAAAGTGTGATAAGAACTAAAAACAGAGGGCTTGTAGACCTTGCATTTCAAGTTTGAAAGAGACACCATCAAAACCCTGCTGGTGGGTAAGATCATTTCCAAATTGCTGTTATTGAATCAACCAGAAACTATTCTACATTTTGTTTTCCTTAAGAAAAAAATTTTTAAGCTTCTCTGTATAACCATTGCAATTTCTTCTTTTTGTCTATATGTGGCACAAACCTGCAAATCCTGGCTATGGTGAGATTTATCGGAGAGTGGCAGGTTTTGGTCCCCAAAGTTTGAATGGGAAGCACACTGATGACCAGGGGGAAGAGCAGGGGAGAGAAAGAACATGATGGTCACACTATAAAGAAGGTAGTAGTAGTAATTATGAAGGCAAGAAACAAGGGTACCCTCCTGGAGCCCTGTTTCTTTAAGGGTAACTGCTGATATCACACAGCGGGTAGACAGCAGCTCCGTGGAGGGTATAGTCAAGTCTCTGGGAGGACAACCTGCCCTTGTCCATTTGGGCTATTGGCTATGAGTGAATAAAATGAAGTGAGTAAATGAGTGTTTGGACTTTGAATGATAACTGGGATTTTCTAGAATTTAGATCTCATAGAATCTTCAGATTAAGTATATACAGTTTTTCATAGTGAGTACACTTCAGCCTTTACCAGTATCCTGAGGATGCATTCAGGTGAGGAATATTTGGCTTTCTATGGTGGTTTGTATTGTCTTGATTGAGTTGAGACATATTTAAACAATGACTTCAGGCCTAGTATTAGAAAAGATTTAGGGGCGCCTGGGTGGCTCAGTCTGTTAAGCGTCTGACTCTTGATTCAGGCTCAAGTTATCATCTTGTTGTTTGTGAGACTGAGCCCTGCATTGGGCTCTGTGCTGACAGTGTGGAGCCTGCTTGAGATTCTCTCTCTCTCTCTCTCTCTCTCTCTGCTCCCCCCCCCGACAAAAAACCTTAAAAAAAAGAAAAGATTTATTATGAGGTTTACATATATGTTAAACACAATCCCAAAGACTGAAGTACTGTTAGAGTAAAACAGTCAGTCCATAAGTATTTTTTGAAGGTATGCTCTTCATTCATTTGTTTATTCATTTAATTAATTTTTCAAATTCTAGACACGCCTCTATATTTTTTATGTTCAACACTTTACGGGTTTTTTTCTTAAAGCATAGGAAGTGGCAATTAATAATAGAGGATTTAGTCTAATAATTTTGAGGCAGTTATTGACACATAAAGTTGGTAATTATATATATGTTTTAGCCAGAATGTATTTGTGAGCATGTGTGGAACCAGTGTAGAAGGCATTTCAGGATCTCTCTCAGAGCAAATAATGCACAGAGTTCCTCTAGGACAAAAAGCTTCAAAGAGGGAGAGTGTACCAGGAGTGTTTTGGAAGTTAATGACCTATTTGATCTAATAAGTTTTAGATTTTGGTAGAGACATTTTTTTGAAAAAAAGAAACATGCTATTGTGTCTCTCTCTATATATATAGTAATGCTTCATATTGATGTAATGTAAAACTAAGCTCAGAGCAAATTGTTTTGCCATTACAAAGTGTTTCTTAAATTTATTATTAATACACAATGAGTTTATTGAGGCAGATCCTGGTGATACTCCAAACATCACATAAAAAGAAGTGTACTTGGCACTGCAAAATATACCAAAATACTGCAAAACTTGTTTTCTACTCTGAATTAGGTTCATTATAGAATCCTGAAATGTTAATTGACTTCAGTATTTGATGTTCCTTTGACCACATCAGAACACAATTGCATAGTGTATAGTGACATTTCTTTCATAGCCAGAAAACTCTAATAAAAAGGATTTAAAAAAAGAACTCTTCCGCGACTTAATCTAAATGTTAGAGCAGCTCACTCTTCATTCTTGTCTGATTGTGCAGAGCAGTAACCAGACGCCCTCCTGCCTCATGTGACACATCCAGCAACACGTAGACATATTCATCAATAGTTGTTGACCGCACATCATTTCAGTCAAGTACGGTATGCTTCAGGCATTCTTGCTCTCAGCTAATCTCTCTCCTTTTAGTTTTGCCTTTGTTATTGGTCCAAAAACCGTGAACAGTTTACTTGGCCGTGCTCTTTGGTTTCTCTTCAAGGTTGTGACTTTTTTTTTTTGAGACAGAGAGCAAGAATGGGTGGTAGCAGGAAAGAATCTTAAGCAGGCTCCGTGCCCAGAGCAGAACCCAGTGCAGGGCTCAATCCCACTACCCTGAGATCATGATCTGCACTGAAATCAAGAATTGGACACCTAACTGAGCCACCCAGGTGCCTCTTCAAGGTTGTGATAACTAAGTGATATCTAAAATGTAATTATTTTTAAAAAGGAGCAATACTAGCGTACTTAAAACCTTGAGCTTCGTTAAAAAAAATATTTGATGAAAATGGAAGATCACCATGATTTTTCAGGATACGGTGTCACTGAGGTTTATGCCTCTTGAAGTTCTCGGGTAACTCCAGTAGAACTCAACGTATTGCTTCCACATTCTTTCCCAACTAAATTATCACTACAAATAAATGATATGCCACATATGAAGTAAAATAGTAAAACTGGGCCCCCTGCTTGCTCATTCTGGGAGACTTCATGTTGCCACTAAGAAAGTTACTCAAGGTATATATCAGATTTATTGGACTGAGATAAACTGGCATGAAATCTGATCTGAGGACCATGAAGGATTTACTAATGTCTTTGGGTGACCACAGTCTCTGGGAGAAGCTTTTGCAAGTTCCTGCAAGTCAAGAGCTGGAGGCAGGAGAAATCATAGCTGCAGGGTCACAGATAACCACAAAGCCTTCCTTCCCCTGCATGTCAGCAGTCTCCTTGGCAACACATTTTCTCTCGTGCCTTTGAAAATTGTTTTCAAGTAGAAACAATTTGGGTTGTTTCAGCAATGAAGATGACTAAAACTAAGGACAAGAAATAAGCATTTTTCTCCCTAGTAGGAAAAGAGCTCTCCAACGAATGTAAGTTAGTCATTAATTAAGCATTTCACTCATACTTAATACATTCTATAGCTTTGTAGGGGCTCTCTTGCTGAAGTCTTATAAGCTAAGCTTGAAAATATTGTGGGGGCACCTGGGTGGCTGAATTGGTTAAGCTTCTGACTCTTGAATGCAGCTCAGGTCATGACCTAATAGTTTGTGAGATAAAGCCCTGTGTCAGGCTCTACACTGACAGGGAGGATCCTGCTTAGGATTCTCTCTCTCCTTCCCTCTCTGTCCCTCTCCTGCATTCTCTCTCTCTCTCTCTCTCTCTCTCTCTCTCAAAATAAATAAATAAACATTTTTTAAAAAAGAAAGAAAATACTTTGGAAAATCATGCAACTTCTTCCAGGAAAAGGGCAATTCAAGGTTCATTATAAGAACTGATTCTAGGGGTGCCTGGGTAGCTCAGTTGGTTAAGCGTCCGACTTTGGCTCAGGTCATGATCTGGTGGTTCATGAGTTTAAGGCCCACATCGGGCTCTGTGCTGACAGCTCAGAGCCTGAAGCTTGCTTCGGATTCTGTGACTCCCTCTCTTCCTACTCCCTGCCCACTCACGCTCTGTCTTTCTCTCTCTCTCAAAAATAAATAAACATTAAAAAAAAATTTCAAAAAAGAACTGATTCTAGGGAAAATAAATCAAGAAGTAAGTATGGCCCATTTTCTGCTTCATTTTCTGTGTAGTGGAAGAAACCATAATCTTGTTAGTTACCCCCTAGAAAATGGAAGAGTGTAGCATCACAATTGTTTCATATTTTTAAGAGAACACAAATTTGCTGAGTCTACATTAAATTTGAAATTACTGATATAAAAATACTGTGTCAATCAAACACTTCTCTTGGAGTCTTGAAAGTAAAAGAAGTAAAGTATTCAAGTAGATGATGATTATTTACAGAATACTTGCCAGCCAAGAGTACAAATCAAGTGTCACCAATATTTCCCTGGCTCTTGGACTCACCTGGCAATGCATCATCTTTAACGTTACCTAAAATCTCTCATAGAATTACTGCTGAGCATCTCTGGGCACATACATGAATGTACATTTACCCTGAATGTATTGTATACCATGTTCTGCTTTTGACTCTTCTCAGATGCTTATTTGTCTTTATGGTCCAGGAGAGCACCTCACAACTACTACATCTGGTAGCATCTTCCCTGGGTGTTGAGAATGTTGTCTGTATCAAGGTTTCTAGTTCTTCGTGTTCCTGATAAACCTCTTCATGTTCCTGATAAACCTGTGTATATTGGGCTCCTCCATGCACAGAAGCATGATGCTTTGTCTTGGGACAGCAAGGCTCCCACATCAAACAGAATCCACATATAAACAGCTATTTCAGATTCTATCTACAGGCTGTCTTGTGTAGATTCAGACATAGTTCCATGAGGACCAATACAACTTTAATTTAATGATACCATGTTTCAACTCCTGAATCTCATCCCTCTAATCGTGCTTATGCAATAGACTTTCCTCCATTTCCTGTTCCAGCTGTTTGGTTCCATAAGAAATTTCTTTATTCTTTTTTATTAATTTTTTTAACGTTTATTTATTTTTGAGACAGAGACAGACAGAGCATGAGTGGGGGAGGGTCAGAGAGAGAGGGAAACACGGAATCTGAAACAGGCTCCAGGCTCTGCACTATCAGCACAGAGCCGTATGAGGGACTTGAACTCATGAACCGTGAGATCATGACCTGAGCCGAAGTCGGACGCTTAACCGACTGAGCCACCCAGGCGCCCCGAAATTTCTTTATTCTTAATATATAAACCCTTTGGAAAATTAAATAATATAAATCAGTGGTTCTGAACATGTAGTCTATGTACCTCTTGGGGTCCCTGAGGCCCTTTTAAGGGGGTGCATCAGGTCAAATTAGTTTTACATACAAAAGGCCTCCTTTCATTTACAGTGTTCTGGATCTTTAGGAATTTTAGATTCCCAGCATGAATTGAGCCCTATTTATGTCCTCACCCATACTAATCCCTCTAAAAACTGAAAAAAATGTCAGAGTTTACATGAGCTAAAAAAGATCCTGGTGACCAGATGAGAAACCCAATGTTAATGCTCAAAAGGTTTTCATTTTGTATAGGATGAGGTGACTGCCTGTTTTACAGGGCATGGAAACAGGCCTCCGTGATGAGAGATGGAGCAGTTAGGACTCATTTGTGAGCTACAGTATTCCCTCCTTGTGTGAGGTTTTCCTTTTTGTGGTTCCAGTTACCAGAGGTCAACTGCAGTCTGGAAGCAGATGATCGCCCTTTTGACATGCCTCAAAGGTCAGTCGTAGCTTAACGCGACATCACAATGCCTACCCCATTCACTTCACTTTATCTCATCACAGGGGCATTTTATCATTGCGTAGCATCACAAGAAGAAGGTGACTATAGGGACAGGAAGATATTTTGAGAGAGAGATCACATTCACTTAACTTTGATTACGGCATATTGTTGTAATTTTTCTGTTATTATTAGTTATTATTGTTAATCTCTTACTGTGCCTAATTTATAAACATTATCATATGTAAGTATGCATAGGAAAGAACATAGTATATATAGGGTTTAGTACTATCTGTAGTTTCAGACATCCACTGGGGGTCTTGCAATGTATGCCACATGTATAAAGGGAGAAACATTGTATTTGTCTGTGTTGCCCATGGAATGAGACCTCATGGTCCTGGCTGAGTGAGTCCTCCCCACATTGCCCAGGCAGAGCTGGCTGACTTAAGCTGGGCAAGCCAGAGCCTTGGAACTGGGACAAAGAAGATATAACAAGTGTCCACTCATGACTAAGTTGGCCATAATTGTGTACATACAAGAACAGTAGAGAATGCTTGTCTGCAAAGAGAAAGAGGGTTGAAAGGTATTCAGTGGAACAGACATAATTGACTATGTGACCTTAGAAAGAGAGAGTCCCTGGGCATCTTGATATTTGATTGCCTTTCAGGTCCTAGTTCCAGGCTTTCACTAAGATGGGCTTGATTTCAGTTCTTTCATTCTAAAAAAAAAAATCCCCTTGTCCTTAAAAAATTTTCCATTTTAACTTAAACTAGTTGAGTAAGTTTTGTTCCTTAAGAAGCAAATAATTCCTGATGAAGACAAAATTTGATGAGTAAAGCTGCTCATCAGCCCACATGACATTTTTGAGTGATTTTTTAAAAAGCACCTGTTCCTCAAATAAAATATATCTTAAGTCAGTATATTACTTACATAATAATTACATAAATTGTGTATGATTGTAGCAATTGTGTAATTATTATACAGCAGTTACAAATGGAAAAGAATTCCGGAAATACAAATACATTTTTTAATGTAAAATTTAATCACAGTAATCAGAAAGTCAAAGTTGTCTAGATATAATAATCATCACCATAAAAGAGTTATACATCTGCTTTTGTAGATAGAAAATTCTTTATGATAGTTTCAATGCTTAATTGCTCCATTATTGGATTTTTGATATAAATGAACCTTAATAGTCTTTCTTGTAATATTGCAGACCTTATGTACCTTTTCAATAATATTTTTGAGAGCTATGTTCTCTACTGTGGACCAGTTTTGCAACGTTAGGTACAATGAAACCTACATAAATATTTAATAGTTCTAGTGAACTATTGCAGTAAATATGTAAAATACTTCATTGGGGATCCTTACTAAAATTTAAAACAATATTCTTTTAAGTTCATTATACATTGATGTACATCAATAACATATTCTTTACCATGTTCACTAATTTTAACTGTTAATTTTTATATTATTGCACTAGCTTACATTCATTATAATTCTATTATATATCATGTATAAAATGAAAAGACCATGATACCTTTTCAGATCATAAACATAACATTAAAAATGGTATAATTTTGGAAGCATCTGGGTGGCTCAGTTGGTTGCGTGTCTGACTTCAGCTCAGGTCACAGTCTCATGGCTCATGGGTTTGAGCCCAGCATCGGGGTCTGTGCTGACAGCTCAGAGCTGGAGCCTGCTTCAGATTCTGTGTCTTCCTCTCTCTCTGCCCTTCCTCTGTTTGCACTCTGTATCTCTCTCTATCTCAGAAATAAAAATAAACATTAAAAAATTATATAATATTATGCAACATAGAAAAATAAATTGATTTTAAAATTTAGTTTTAGATTAATGATAAACTGATCTTGGGATATGTAGTTGAAGTGAATTTCAACATTTTTTTTTTCCAGCATTTTCTGTCTGAAAGCTAACTAAACATTTGGCATCAATTTGTTTTAGCCTCAATAATATACTTTCACAATATCACTTAAAATGGTTTCTTATTCCTCTCAATGTTTCGAAGGATAGTATATATATTGGATTTTTTTCATCATAAATTTGCTTAAAATATTAATTTTACTTAAAATATCATGTCAAATTGGTACTAAGTTAAGAAAGTCACAAGTGGACATTTCCTAAAGTATATCTTATTTGCAGTCTAGAATTGATATCTTACTATCAGCTTCTTTAAAAATAGGACCAAGTATTCAACTAAATTAACTTTTAAGAACTTGATGGTATCATCTTGGTTTTTCTATCGTACATTCTATGGTGGGTTCACATTGCCAAGTAAATGCCTTTCAACAAATACCAACGTTTCACTGGATAGCAATAAAGAATATCAATGATGGGGCGCCTGGATGGCTCAGTCGGTTGAATGTCCGACTTCAGCTCAGGTCACCATCTCACGGTTCTTGAGTTCGAGCCCTGAGTCAGGCTCTGTGCTGACAGCTCAGAGCCTGGAGCCTGCTTCGGAAGCATTTTATAGTAGTCCTCTTATATCTCAGGCTGGCATAGCCTCAATGTTAAAAGGGGCACCTGAACTGGGATTCTCCCACACCCGCTGATGGATGAGGAGAACAGGAGGATCCCAACAACCTTCATCACTGAGGGCCCCTGTAGGGATGACTATATTAGATAAGACACAAAAGACTGTAAGACAAAAGCTGTCTCTAGAGACAACGAAGGTAACTATATAATGATAAAAGGTCAATTCAATAGAAGAGTACGACAAATATAAATATGTGTACACTCAACATCAAAGCACCTAAATATAAAAGCAGATATTGACATATCTGAAGGGAGAAATTGACAGCAATACAATAACAGTAGGAGACTTCAATGACCCACTTTCAAAAATGTATAGAACATACAGACACAAAGTCAGTAAAGAAACAACTGACTTGACATCATAGACCAAATGCACCTAACAGACACGTACAGAACTTTCCCCTCACAGCAGAAGAATACATTCTTCTCAATTGCACATGGAACATCCTCAAAGGTAGATCACATGTTAGGTCACAGAACATGTATTAAGACATTTAAGAAGATCAAAATTAATCCAACTAGAATGGAATACACCCAAAATCAGTAACAATAAGTAATAGAAAAATTCAGGTAAGTGGAAATCAAATAACTATGTTATACTGGAAATTATAAAACACTAATAAAGAAGATTAAAAAAACCACAAGTCAAAATGGAAAGACATCCTGTATTCACAGAATGAAATAATTAATGTTGCTACAATATCCGTACTACTCAAAGTGATCTGAAGATTCAATGCAATCCCTATCAAAACCCAATGGCATTCTTTATAGAAATAGAAAAAACAATCATGAAATTCATTTGGAGGTACAAAAGACCCTGAAGAGCCAAAACAGTCTTGAGTAAGAAGAAGAAAGCTGAAAGAATCAAACTTCTTGATTTTAAAATACATTACAAAGCTACAGCAATCAGAACAGTGATATACCAGCATGAAAATAGGCATATATACCAATGGAAAAGAATATAGAACCCAGAAATAAATCCACACATGTATGGTCCACTGATCTTTACCAAGGTGGCAAAAACACACAGCAGAGAAAGGATAGTCTCTTCAATAACTGAGTCTGGGGAAAACTGTTTTTCCATATATATAAGAAGGACATTAGACCCTTGTCCTATACCATATATAAAAGTCAATTCAAAATGGATTAAAAACTTAAACATAAGGTCTACAATTGGAAAACTACTCTAAGAAAACCTAGAAAACTTCTTACCATTGGTCTGGGTGATTTTTATAGATATGACACCAAAAAAAATCAACAAAAGCAGAAATAGACAAATGGGACTATATAAAAATAAAAACTTTTGCACTGCAAAGGAAACAACCAACAGAGTGAAAAGGCAACATATAAAATGGGAGAAAACATTTACAAACCACATATCTGGGACAAGAGGTTAATATCCAAAATATGTAAGGAACTCCTACAACTCAATAGCAAAAAAAACCCATACAAATAACCCCCTTAAAAATGGATTAGGATCTAAATAGATATTTCTTTAAAGAAGAGATATAAATGGCCAACAGGTACACAAAAATGTGCTCAACATCACTAGTCATTAGGAAAATGAAATCAAAACCACAATGAGATATCACTTCACACCTGTTAGAATGGCTATTATCAAAAAGACAACAGATAACATGTACTGATGAAGATATGGAGAAAAGGGAACCATTGTATACTGTTGATGGGAATGTAAATCAGTCATTATGGAAAACAGTATGGAGTTTTCTCAAAAAATTAAGAATAGAACTACCTAATGATCTGGCAATCTTCCTTCTGGCTATGCAACCAAAAAAATGCAATCAGTACCTTGAAGAGATATCTGCACTCCCATGTTCATTGCATTATTCACAATAGCCAAGAGATGGAAACTGCCTACATATCTATTAACAGATGAAATGAATAAAGAAAATGTGCTATGTATATATATATATATAATGGAATATTATTCAGCCTTTAAAAAATGAAATTCTACCTTTTGGGAAAACACAGATGGACTTGGAGAACATGATGCTAAGTGAAACAAGCCAGGAACAGAAAGGTAAATACTGTATGATCTTATATGAGGAATCTAAAATAGTCAGACTCATAAAAGTGGAGAGTGGGATGCTGGTTACCAGGATTGGGAGAGGACAAAGCATGCAGATATTGATGAGAGGGCACAAAGTTTTAGTTACGCAAGATGAATAAAGTCTGGAGATCTAATGTACAGCAATCTGACTATAGTTAAGAATACATGCAATGTATACTTGAAATTTACTAAGAGTGTAGATCTTAAGTTCTAAGTTTTTGTGTTCTCACCACAGAAAGAAAGAAAGAAAGAAAGAAAGAAAGAAAGAAAGAAAGAAAAAGAAAGAAAAAAGGAAAATGATAACCATGTGAGGTGATGGATATGCTATTTAGCTTGGTGGTGGTGATTATTTAACAGTGTATACTTACCTAAAAATACCAAGTTGTGCACCCTACGTACATACAATTTTTGTCAATTTTACCTCAATGGGGAAAAATAGCCAAAGTTGTTGTTGTTATTTAAGGTGTCTTAAAACAACACAAATTTCTTATCTCACAAATTTCATATTTGGTCATCTAGACACAGGTTAGTTGTGTCCTCCATTCAGGGTCCCTCGAGGAAAAAATCAAGGTATTAGCTGTGGCTGTGTTCTCATGCAGAGCTCAGGACACTTCCGACCTCACTTGTTGGTTGTTGTCAGTTTCCTACAGTCAAGAGACTGAGGTTCTCATCTTCTAAAGTCAGCCCCATTCCCTGCCACATGGCTCTTACTTGTCATGATGGTTTGTTTCTTTAGAATCTGTAAGGGTAACGGCGCCTGGGTGGGTCAGTCAGTTCAGCATTGGACTCTTCATTTCAGCTCAGGTTATGATCTCTCGGTTCATGAGAGCCCCCTCCCCCCCACTGATGTGCGTGCTCTCTCTCAAAAATAACAACAACAAAAAGAATCTGTAGGAGTATATCTGCTGTCTCTTCTCTTTCCCTGACTTCCACCATCTCTGACTTCTAAATCCCTTTTTTAAAGAGCTTACTTCATTAAGTCAGCCCTCCTAGGATAATCTTTTTGGATTTTACTTTTTTTAATCTTAAGACTTTATATATATAATATGTAATATATATATATATATATATTATATACATTATTAGAGAAGTTTTAGGTTCACAGCAAAATTGAGAGGAAGGTACAGAGATTTCCTATATACTCTCTGTCCTCCCACATGCACAGCTTTCCCCATTAACATCCCCCTCCAGAGTAGCACATTTGTTATAGTTGATGAGCCTGGTTGACACATACGTATATCAAAACATTAAGTTGTACAATATACAATTTTGTCAACTAGATCTCAATAAAGCTAGAAACAAAAAAGATATTCTTTCTCCTGGATTTATAAAAAACATTTAAAGGGCACACTCACCAAGAAATACAAAATGCCATAACGGTTTTTATGATAACTTTTCATTCTATTAATTTTTTACAGTATGTTAACAGCATTGGCATGTTCCTGGTTCCTCAATTTTTTCTTATATTTTTATCTAGATAGGGTTTTTGTAAGTGTTTACATAAATGTGTGCAATCCTGCTTCTGCTGTGTTATTAGGCAAAATTCTTCACATTATTCTCAGATGGAGCCACTTGTATTTTGGAAGTTATAAGTCTAACTCTAATTATGATCTCTTTCACATTACTTTGCTCAGGGATTGTATCTACAAAATTGAGAAATATTTAGAATCTTTCACATTTTCAAAATAAATTTAATATATCATATCTTCTATTTAAATTATTCATTTTTATAATTTATTGCCTGCAAATATGTTATATTGTTTGTTGTTGATTTTTGTATTCTGCACAACTGTTTGCCTATACCATCATCAAATTTTGATATAGTTTTTGTTTGGTATTGGCTAAGCATTTCTTGAAATAAGCAACCACATAATCTCAGTGTTACACAAAGATAAGCATTTATTTTGCTCTAGTGACTCTGGATTCACAGGGGTGACCCAAACCGAAGTTGGACATTAAACCAACAGAGCCACCGAGGTGCCCCAAGATGTTATTACTTCTAACTTGCGATGGAGAACTTTCAACAAGACTGTCTTTTAGTTGAAAATCCCAGTTACATGGTTATGTATCTGGACAGGAGAAAGTACTTTGGTGTAAATAGGTCATCCATTTTTTTTTTTCCTTTCAGTTTTTCTCAAAACTCATTAGATATAGTTGGTATGGAGGTAGAGGGTAAATTTACATTTTACTCTATCAGTGACATAACTGTGCTATAGTTTGCTGAAGGTAATAGCTCTGAATTCTATTTTATTTTCCCCTGGCATTTCATCAAATTTCTCCAGAATGTCTTTTAATGACACAGAATAATATTCTTATAATTCTATTCTAACACCTCTGCTTTTCTTTAATCTTGACATCTGCAGTGAAGTGATATTTAACAATGTAGTGTTTTATCTTAAATTTTATAGCGTTTTAAAATAATATGCATCTAAAGTTATTTAATTTGAAAGCAGTTTTATTTTAAATAGTGAAGTAATCATAATAACAAGCAAATATTGCTATGCTATACTAATCAAACCGTTACAGAGTAATTCCTAATGTATTTACATATAACACTTTAAAAATGAAAAAAAATATACCTTAGCCACTAAATAATGCTTTGTATTATTAAAGTACTTATATAGTTAATTTTAAAATTCAGCAATGTAATTATAACACAACTAAGGTAGAAGAGTGTATGAGCTACAATATTAAATATCAAATTTTGACACTGTGCTAAGAACAATGGAGGCTTCTAAAATTTTTTTAAGATATGGTAATTAGTATATTAATTTAAAATGCAATTTCTTTGTTTAGAAGCACAGATTGAGATGTTAGATCAACAATGCCTTTTGTTTATCAAATATGTATATTATAATATTGGAATGTGTACATATATAATATTAGAACAAAGCAGTTTACTTCCTTCTATCTAAAAATTATCATAATATACTAATTTATTAGAAAAAAATTTTGTTGATATAATTTTTAGAGTTAAAAAACTTAATAATAAATCTCTTAACTTGAAAACATTAACAATGTGCACACCGTGAATTGCAACCTCTAACATGGCACTTTGATTTGGGGAATAACTAAAGCTTTCTCAGTAGTTTAATGTTTCACTCACTTCATAAAATATTTCCTGTGTGATTAAAATGAATCAATGATTTAAAATGATTAAATTGAATGAGAATTTTTTTGTTAGGTGTATATATCTAACAAGGCCAACAATGACAAGTAGTTCAAGTTTACTGATTATAGGTCTGCTATTTTTTGTCTCAGTTTTAGAGTGGAATGGACTGAAACCTCCAGGTACCATTGTTTTATCTATTCTTTTCCTTCAGTTCTGCAGTTGTTGTTTTATATATTTAGGAAGTATATCATTAGGTGCACATATGTTTATGATTGCTATAGCTTCCTTTTCTGTTATTCCTTTACCACAATATAAAATTTTCTGTATTAAGGTAACATAAGCTGAAGTTATAGATAACCCACAAACAGCACTAATTTAACACACACAAAAAATATTTTCTTCCTCACACAAAGCACATTCAACTCCAGGGGGTATGGTCACTCAGGGACCCAGGGTGACAGAGTCAACATTGTCTCCAATACGTAGAAGCAAATAACAAAATTATAGATCTAAAACTCCAACATTTTCCTTATTTTCAATTAGTGCTTTTATCTACTTTAGGAATTCAGGTAATAGAAGCCTTATAAAATGAGCTGAGAAGTTTTTCTCTTCTACTGTTTACTGTAAACACTTGTATTAGAGAGAAATTAACTGTTTCTTGAAAGTTGGTAAACTTATCTCTAAAACTGCCTTAACCTAGAGTTTAGGGAGAAGATAGCATTTGGTGAGTATTTTTAATTTCTTTCAATTATATTGACTGTTCCAATTCTACACTTATTCCTGAGTTTTAACATTAAAAACATTTTTTGGAAAGCTATTTATTTAAACTAGATTTTTAAATGAATTAGCATATAATTGTCCACAATATGTGTGCATTTATGGTTGTGTGTTTGCTTTTGTTTTGGAACATAATTGTGTGGGATTGAGTTAATCATACTTCCTCGGTTCCAGGTGCCGTGTCAGTTTATGGCCACACCAGACCACTCTGTTTTACTTCTTTATGTAATCTATTTTACCTTTTTTCCTTAACTATCTACCCTGCTCACTTTGACAACAATTCAAATGTGTTTATTAAGTATATATTTCTTTGTATGTTTTTTGCAAAATATATATTGTGTGCATACATATTTTAGTTTAAATAAACAGTATCATGCCATATAGTTAAAAGTTCTCCCTGAGCTCAGTGTTTTCAAGATACGTCCATATTGCTATGCGCACACCTACTCTGATCTGTTTAACTAGTGCACAATAATCCATGATGTATTTCCACTGCATTTTACCTATCTACTGTCTTTTTATGGACACTCTAGATTCTCCTACTCCCTGTCATCTCAAATGGCACTGTGATAACTATACTTACATGTGTCCTCTGAAGGGTCTATGTGAACATTTCTCAGAGTAAATGCCCAGGAGAGGGTGGGATATGGAGAATGTGTGTGCTTAATTTGACTAAGCATTTCCACATTACTCCTACTGTATATGCACGATAGTTGTGTCTGCACATCCCACCAACACTTAACATTATCAAGCTTTCTAATTTTTGACAATTCTATAGGTTTAAAGTAATCTCTTATTATAATTTCAGATATCTAATTATTAATGATTTTGGATATGCCAGTCATGTAAATTTGGCCCTATTTGGGTCTTCATGTGTCATGTGTCAAGATTCAGGATAGATAGCGAAACATCAAATAGAACAGATTGAAGAACCATCTTTCTTTAAGGAAAAAAGGAAACTCACAAAACCAAGCCCAGCAGAAGATAAGGGAAAGTGTGGATTCCCCACCTGTTCTGCTTGCACAGAAAAAGAATATGCCAAGCCTGGGTGTTGCTAGACCCTCTGTAGTTCTGCCTTTCAGGGGAAGACACTTCCCCTTGTTATAATGCCAGTCTGAAAGCAACCTTGTCAGTAAGGGACAGTGATCTAGACAGTGGTCTGGATTGAGATGGTAACTTTTTACAGTTGTTTGGGAACAACAGCTGTGTAATACTTAGAGGCCTCGTACAAATCCATGGATTTGTACAGTGATACAACTTGGTCAGAGACTTAAGTTAGAAAATTCATGAACATCATTCTGCTGATTCATTTCCTAAGCAGTGAATTGTGTTCTCTCCATTCTGCCCAATGAGTGATCTTTTCTTGACCAGCGTTATTAACATCAACCTTTGAGAAGCTATGTAGCAATCTACTGTTATCCTTTGTACTTGGCCCTGGAATGCTGAAGGGGCCCCTGTTTGCCAGGTATATTCGTCAGGGTCCAATCAGGAAAAGAGAAACCAATTAGGTATTTTTTTAAGGTATTTTAACTGAAGGGAATGTGATACAGAAATTTGGCACTTTGAATTCACATTCTAATGTGCCAATACATAACTCCCAAATTGCTTTGGCCATCAATATTACCAACATATAGGGGATAGAAGGATCACATATTTTATGAGTTAGGCCTGGAAGTGGCATACTTCTTCCCATTTTCCCTTGGCCAAAATATAACCACATACTTACACCCTACCTCAAAGAAAGCTGGGGAAGGTAGTCTTGCTATGTGTTTGCCTCACATTTAAAAGGCAGTCTGGTTGATTTAAAAATTATAGGTTCAGGGGCATGTGGGTGGCTCAGTCGGTTAAGCGTCTGACTTCAGCTCAGGTCATGATCTCATGCTTGTGAGTTCGAGCCCCACGTCGGGCTCGTGCTGACAGCTCAGAGCCTGGAGCCTTCTTATGATTCTGTCTCCCTATCTCTCTGCTCCTCCTCTGTTCAGTCTCTCTTTCTCTCTCATAACAAACATTAAGAAAAATTATAAAAATTATAGGTTTAAAGTTGATTTATTTAAGCACTTAAAAAATATTACTCCATTATCTTCTTGTCATCAAAGTAGTGTTAAGAAGTCTCACATAAGTCTGATTCTTATTTCTTTGTGGAAAGCCTTTAGAACTTTCTGATGTCCTTATATATCATTAAAATTCCTATTTTTATTTTATATTTTTATAATATTTCTATTTTCCGTATGTTGGTAGTTTTGTTTCTCTCCTCCATATCTCTTCATTTTTCTTTTATATTTTATTTCCCTTTTGCCTTTCATGCTATCCTCAGGAAGTTTTCTTCAGTAGAATCTACAGGCATGCTAGTTGATTTCTCAGCTATTTCTACACTACTATTTATTTATCTTAAACCATTGAAACTGTTTTATTTTCCAGAACTAACATTTCTGCTTCCTGTTTATGACTTCATCCCACTAAATATTACTAAACATTCATTTTAATATTTTTGAGAGCATTTATCATGATTGCTTAAAATTATTTTTCTATTCATTGTTGGTTTTGCTTTATTTGTTGAAAGGATTGCTTTAAGAGTCTAGCCATGTTGGCTTGTATGTTCATGTTCTCTTAAAATAGATTCCTGCTCTGACTTGTAAGGTGTAATGGGGAAATACCGAAGCCCTGGAAGAACCTGTTTTCTCTGAGTTTTAGGAAAGGGCAGGAGGGGAAACCAGCACATCCAGGCACTACAGAGCCACTAGGTGGGCCATTATATCTAAAAGATTCACCTTTAAAACCCCCTTAGATGGAGGCAGCTTAGGAAGGGGTCATTTCTTTGGAGTGAGGTGAACCTTACTGTTTGAAGAGAAAGGAGGCAAATAATGAATGCCTGAGGGTAGCCAGTGTGCCTACACCTGTTTCTGCCAGCTCCTGGCCCCAGCGGGATTTTTGTGCTACCATTGACTTCTCTTCCACATTCATCCCTTTCCTCAAAACCAGGTTGCCTAGACTTGAGGGAATTCCTGTGACTATGGGGCAGCCAATAATTGTCCAAAGCAATTTAAAGAGAAGAAAACAACTTAATGTATTTCCTGCAGTGTATTCCCTCAAAGCTGGATGTTTGTAGCCAGATGCTAAAGCTTCCTTCTTTCCTTCCAAGATGCTATCAGTCTTCCCGGAGCTCTCAAAGGTTTTGAATAATTTTTTCAGCTTGATTCTTGTTTTCTGTGGTTTCTCTAGGGCTGATTCAAGGGAGGGAGTAAGAAGCAATCTAAATCTGATTGTTATTTGATTTAAATTATAATTTTGATATTTTTGCTGAATAAAATTTTTGAATGTTAATGTAATCAAATATTTTGTTCTTTTAATTTAAATTCTCTCATATTTTTTCTTCATTTCACCCCATTCAAGAGATATGCCAAGAGCACATTAGTAACCCTTTCAGGTATTGGTTCTCTGTATGTGAATAGGACAAAAGATCTGCCTAGGGGCACACACACATCACTCTGTGTGTGTGTGTGTGTGTGTGTGTGTGTGTGTAAAAGGTATCACCTAATTTTAGTAAAAGGCGAAAGATTTATACGATCTGAAGAGAAACCAGAGTATTGCCTAATTTTAAAATATTCTGTTCTGATTCAGGATGCTGTATACTATCTACCCTACTAGGGAATTTGATAATTGCTAGTGTTGAAAGTCCTTTCCCATACCAAGGCTTGAGTTAAATTTAATATGGCCAAGTGAGTTATCCACACTGAGTATACACAGTTCCTGAGAAAATCATACGGGTAATGAAAAACAAAAAAGTTCATTGAAAGGTGAAAATAAAAGAATTAAGTATTCAATAAGAAGACTGAAAAATGATGATAGTCAAGTGATTTTGAGAGATTACTCCTCAAACCAGCCTATTTTAGTCATTCCAAGTGTGTGCGAGGTGGAGAATGAGGAGAGATGAAGAAAATAGAGGTCCTTTTTTTCAAAAGACATGCCATCTAGTTTGAAGGAGATGTGCATATATAAAATGATGAGAACGAGTCAACAGTATATAATTATCTGCCCCTCACATAGTATCGACCTCGAGGGCAAGAGAAATCAGAGATGAGAGAAAATAAAGTTATTATGAGTAGTTAGGGAAGTCATAAAGGACATTCTCAGAATGGATTTTGATATGGGTGTGATAGATGTGGAGTGAGGCGGAGAAATGTTTCAGTTAGGGTTTGTGTGTGTGCATGTGTGTGTGTATTTATGTGTCTACTGTTGAGGTTGTGAAGAGTAAAAGATTTAAATAATGAGTAACTGAATAATGAGTAACTGAGCAGAAGTATTTGGCATTTATTTTCTGGACAGCAGAGGGCTATTGATATTTTTTGAGTAAGGGACTGATGTGAGAATTGTAGTATTTTTATCAGGTGTCAGAGTGCCGGATAAATTGGACAAAAAGATGGTAGCAGATAGGAAGGCCATGTAAGAAACTATTTTGACAATCCAGATGTGAGTTAATTCAGGTGTAGACAAGGGCAATAGCAATTCAGTAGAAAAGAAAGAACCGAATGAAATTCAAATACCCCTGACATTAGCACTAGGAGGATTTGTGATTATATGTGAAGAAAAAATAAGAAGCAGTCATCATTTTACCAAAATGATATAAATATTAGGATGAGAGCACAGTTTTTGATGAGAAATGGTTAACATGGTATAAAATAGAAGAACAAGTTTTAAACTGTGCTATATGGATTATCATAGTTCCTTAGAAGCATGTCAGGATTTCTGAAAGCCACAGAACATAATTTAAAAATTAGCTATTGACACATTTTAATATAAAACAACACACTCACTTAAATGTGCAATAGATAAATTTTATCTCATTGGTGGACACCGATGGCATAAATAGGAGCCTCTGTGCTGACTCACTCATTGTACAGAACTTGTTTGTCTACGTACTCAAATTCAAAATTCTTACAAAAGAATTGCTGAGAATTTGCTGCTTTTCAATGTCTTTTTCTGAATTTAGACCACGGTACAGAAATGCAACCCAACTGTTACCCATAGTTTTTTATGTATATATGTATGTATGTAGCAAAATGACCCAATTGTCACATTTAAGGATAAGTGTTTGCTGTTCTGTTAACTTTAAAGTGATAAAATATTGGGTTTCCATTTAAGACATGTTGTAAAAAGGAGTCTGTTTTTAAAAGGTTTGAAAGCTACTGGTTCAGAACATATTAAGTTTGAAATTTTAGTGGAACACAGATGAAAATAACGTTTAGAAAACCGGGAATGTGGAATTAAAAAATTCTGTTGACAACCTTGAGTCTTGTGGGCAGATCTGAAAATAACTCACATGTTGAAACTGAGAGTGATTGAATTCTCTCAGTACCAAGAGTGTTTTCAGGAGTTTCCCAGGACGTGGAGTGTGAGAAGGAGCAGTATCCAAGGCTAGAAAAGAAGGGAAATCAGGGGGTTGGAGGTGTACTGGTTCTTAAGCATATTTGATTATTGGATCTTATTCTGAGAAACCAACCAAAAGAGTCTCAATCTCAAGTGAAGATTCTAAAAACTATATATGTAGACAATAAAAATTAAATTCCATAAGGAGCTGGTGAAGAAGAAATCTAAAATGTCTGGTAGAAGTAGAGGCCTGCCCAAAGGAAAGTAAATGCATTGCATTGCTTCTATGAAGAAACCATGGTCCAAAACAGTGTGGCTAGCTAATATAACATCTTTTCTAATTGATGAGAGGGAAGGAGAAAGACACGCGCACACACACACACACACACACACACACACACAAACACAGCAAGAGAGAGAGAGAGAGAGAGAGAAAAGGAGAAGAGGGAGACACAGAAAGAGAGGGGTAGAGAAGGAGAGACAAGGAGTGGGAAAGAGAGAGGGTGAGAAAGAGAGGGGGAGAGAGGGAAAGGGCAAGTGGGAGAGAGAGAGGAGATGGGGAAAAATAATGAGTGGTATTCTACTTTACAACAACAAGTTAAAAGCAATAGAAATGAGGGAAAGAAAGCTGGCAGATCTGACTGGACACAACTAAAAAAAAGAATAAATGGAAGATAAGTCAAAGGGTAATTGAGCACATAAGAAATTTATAATAACTATAGTTCTTTTTGTAAAGCATGATGGAAATGGAAAGATGAACCAGGGGAGAAACAAAAGTGGATGTTCGGTCTCCCACAAGGCCTGCAGAAAAGCAAGGGGAATTTCAATGCAATGAGCCTGTTTCCATTTTTCATGCTGTAGAAATGACTTTTATTTCTGCCCCAGATGTTGGGAACACTTACTCTCCATTAAGGATCCCAGGCAGCTCTTGTGAGAGTTTATATTTTTTCGCTCTCAATTTTTCTCCCTGATTGGAGGAAGTGTTTTATCTTCTACTTTAATAAACTGTGTAGAAGACTTGCTATTGAATTCTGGCCTCTTTCCTGTAAAAGGCTAAGAAGGGATTGCTTTGAGCTTTGGACAAAAGTAAACGCTTCTCTTTCTGTTTATTTAATTTTAGGAACTTGTTGCATTTGTCCACATTGTGTGAGAGCTGGCTTTCACGATGTACGTACGCATACAGACTCAATTCAAACAAACATATATTTTTCTGTACAAAGGAGAGTGTGCTTGTGTAGAGCGTGTCTCTGTGTGTTCGTGTGTGTATAAACTAAGGATGGCATATTTCACAATAGCGCACACTCACCCACATTGCTTCCAGTTAAGCCTTGTTTAAACCAAGCTTTGACTGTGAGGCTTTCCAATCTAGAAAACAGGTGCAAAACACTCTAGCACCATAATCACATTAAATTCCTTCAACATCCCCCTAAGACATGTGCACAAAAATAATCTCATCTTGAACTGGAAAAATCAAGTCAGAGGTGATGCGTAGTTTTTTTTTTTTTTTTCAAGGACCTAATATAAATCTGAAAGTACACACTAAAAATCTCCACTAAGTTCCTGCTTTCTTGAATCCGCTTACAGTTTTAGCGTACCCCCAACTGCTAGAATCATTTCTGATTTCAGACCAGAAGGATTTACTTAATGCTATGATCTGGCACTAAACACACTGGGAGCCAATCAGGTGCTCACTCTGTGTGCTAGTTCTGATAACATTTCTGAACTGAACTTCCCAGAACCTTCAGACGCCTGCTGTGCCATTCTCTGTTTCCCTCAAAGACTGAGTGGTGGTCTTGCCTTGAATCCCAGCCCCGTGTGTGGGTACCCAGCTTCCTGCCGCCAGACCTGTAGCCAGCAGGCTCCACGTTAGCCCCTGTGTTTTGTTCTTCTCTCTCCGGGGGAGGCACGCTGCTGCGTCCATGCATGCTATGTGCCCCCAGTGATTGCCTGTGTGATCCAAAGCCCTCTGTCCATCACCCTAGTCCACCAGAGCAGTGGTTTCAGAGCTTTGGCCGCACTATCCAGGCCCACACTTCCACTCAGTTGTGCTGTGGGTTTCTGCATTCTCCTGGGTGCTTCCCCATCCTGCATGGCCTTTCAGTTCACCCAGTATCTCCTGATGTTGATGGAAATTATAACTGAACCAAAACAGTATTCATTTTCTGACTTTCCATTCAATTCTACAGATTTAGAATTCAGGATAATTGGAAGAGAGGTTAGCCTAAACTTTTATATCATGGTAATTAAGGACAAAAATCTGCTAAACAAAATACTAAAGCATCAGGTAGAATACTTAAATTTCATGAGAGAATGAATTTTCCAAACACATTTAAACTCTTTTCGCCTATTTATATAAAATACTAACACATTATTTGGGAATCTCATGTATTCAACATGGCACTCCCCCTAATGAAGGCTTTGCAAATAAATTTCACTTACTTTATTGATTAAGATTGTATGTCACTTAAAATTGTGAGCAAATAACATTTTTATTGATGCTTTTCAAACAACCTATTTCTCTTCACTTAGATAAAATTAGCAAGGCTTGTGGAAATAGTTCAAAAATGTTAATCATGCTAACATTTATATATTTGTGAGTTTATAGAAGCACATGTAATAGAAAATACAGTGGAATTAAAGCCTAAAAATGATGCAGCTGCCAAAACAATATTTTTCCAAGGTCCATTGAAAACTTGTAGTATCTATGCAGTTTTAAAAACATATGTAACCGAACTGTGTGAGGGTTAGAATATGGCCAACTTAGGGGTGCTTGGGTGGCTCAGTTGGTTAAACATCTGACTCTTGATTTCAGTTCGGGTCATGATCTCATGGTTCATGAGTTCGAGCCCCACATCAGGCTCTGCACTGACAGTGCAGAGCCTGCTTGGGATTCCTGCTCTCCCTCTTTATCTGCCCCTCTTCTCTCTCTCCCTCTCTCTCACAAAAAAATGAATTAATTAAAAAAAAAAGAATGTGGCCAACTTAAAATTCAGCTCTCTTTTCTGCATATTCTTCCTGGGCTCTATTTCCTTGCTTTTGAAACTGTGCATTAAGATGGAACATAGGGAAGTAAAGAGCCCAAGGAACTGCATGTGTGTGAATGAAGCAACACACGAATGCCTGGTCTCATGGAGCTCTCCCAGGGACCCCCTGCATTTTATAAATGAGAACCTTTCAAGGAAGGGCCCAGAACTAGACAGAGGAAACCAGACATGGAAGGACCTAGCCTACCTTGAACTCAGGCCACGTGCCAGGTGCTTTACAGACAGGGCTATTTACTCAGCTCGCTAGACTCCGTGTTGGACAATGAGGAAGAAGCTTTAGTATCGTTTTCACCACTGTCCTGAAAACTAGCTCTGTTGGTTTTTTTCATCTCTGAAAGTTAATCTTGCATAAATACCAGAGATTTGGGTCACTCAGATCTCCTTTTCCATTATTACAAGTCTGATGGATATTGAAGTTTCAATCTGTCTTCAAATTAAAATCTTCTCCTCTCCTTGCTCTTAGAATTTCTAGGTGAGGTGTAGGGTGGGGTGGGGGGGAATTTCTGATTTCAACCTATTCTCCCAGGTCTTCACCCCCAGTTCTCCCAATCCGGAGTCATGGCAAATTCACCACATGCAGACAGCCCTCTTGGAAAGGATATTTTGTGCCTGAATCTGTCTGTAAAGTGTTCTGGATTACAACGCCTTCTTATCAGTTTTATCAATTAGAAAAACATGCCTCACCTTTAATTGTTTTGGATCATATTCAATTTTTCTTTTTAAATAAGGAGGAGAGCATTTCATTAACCGGCCCAAAGCCATAGCAAATGGCTTTCCTGGGATTTGAAACCACATATTTGGAATCTAGAGTCCAAGCTCTTATTGCCTTATAAAGCTTCTCTGTGAGTATAAACACAAATGAACAAATACGTTTCATACCTTTAATTTAGCTTTTTCTCTCATCAGAGGTTGAATTATTAGATCAACACCTTTTGGACAACTAATACCATTAAGGAACCAACAACAAAAAAGTGATTTATAAATACATAAATAAATACAATGTCTATTTCTGTTTACTAAAAAGCACCCCCACATATTAAATATTATAAATAAAGTAGATTTATATGATATTCTCTATTTAAGGGTAATAAAAATAAAAACTGGTTTTCTACGGATCAGAAAATAGATTGAGAGCTTTTAAAGCTTTGGATGTTTGGACACATTGAGGGCAATCCAATAATTTTCAAACAAAAATAAAAACTTAGGATAATTCCAGGAAGAAATATCAATTACTGAGGTGTTCTTGCAGCTGTTCGGGGCTGCTAGAACATTGCACACATGCAGCTTGGATCTGAAAACTGAAGTGTGGCTGGAGGTGGAGAAAAGCAAAATCAGAGGTGGCTGAGAGAGAAGACTATTGCTGATTTACCCCCTTTCCATACAACCCCCTGGGATTTTATTTGAGCGCTCTGCCTGACCTAAAGAAGACACTGCACTGCCAGTGAAGGAGTGGTTACAAGTAAATCAGGGCTTTTCAAAACCGTTTCCTTTGGATTCTTTGAAATCAGAGAAAAGATTTTTGAAAACCTAGGAAAACAAACAAACAAATTTTGAGGGAAATTAATTGCATGTTCAGAAGACAGCTGAGTGTTAGGTTAAGTCAGATGCTTCCTAGCCTTCCCTTACTTCTCTGCTGAAATCCCCAGCCTCACCCCTTTTAGTCCAATATTGAAAGCTATTTTACGGGCAAATAATAAGAGGGTGAGGAGGAAGGTGGTAGTGACCTATTAAATTATCATGACCTGTTTTAGAATTTTGGCTGTGAGTAATGGTCCCAAACTCTAAGTGTTCCCTTACCGGTAGTATTTGCATGGGGGTAATCTTCAGATTAGAAATCTTTGCTGGAGCATCAGTTTTCCCTTGGCTAGCTAGGAGGAATTCAACAGCTATGCGATCATTTGTGACCACACTGGGTAATAAATTTAACCTAGTTTGTAGGGCTTCCAGAGCATCAGATATCCTATAAGAAGTGCCCTAAAAAGAAACAGATACTATTAGGAATATACATAGTGTTTATATCAACAGTAGTGGGCCAATCATTGTTCCTTTAATGTGAGCAGATTTTGTTTGTTTGTTTGCTTTGGCTGGAGGGTCCTGAAGAGAATACTGAAGATTTTAGCTATGATAGTGCCAACATTAGTTCCCATACCCGGTGCACTAGATTTTGTTGATGTGGAGTCAAGGTTCCTGTTTTATAAGGCTGAAGTGTGGCATGCATGATGTGATAGAAATTTAACGACCAGAGAAGCCTGTAAGATGAAATCTACCTTCTGAAATGTTGAAAGCAAGAACTATTAATTTTTTTGTAGACAGGATCAGGTGGAGGTACAGATCCAGCAATGAATTAAATTCAGGAGAGTAGTTCTATTAGTCATGTTTCTCCAAAGAAATAGAACCAATAGGATATAAAAGGGGATTTATTATGAGA
This sequence comes from Panthera tigris, assembly GCF_018350195.1. NCBI lineage: Eukaryota > Metazoa > Chordata > Mammalia > Carnivora > Felidae > Panthera > Panthera tigris. The sequence continues at coordinate 72,208,785 of NC_056663.1, read as the reverse complement.
AATTCAGCATGCAGTTCTGGGGGCTGACAAGTCCCATGATTTGCAAACTAGAGACCTAGGGAAACCAGTGGTGTAATTCAATCTAAGTCTGAAGGTCTGAGAACCAGGGGAGTCAATGATGTACTTCCCAGTCTGAGGGCAAGAAAAGATGAGATATCCCAATTCAAACAATGAGACAGAAAAGAGGCACAAATGCCTCCTTCCTCCACCTTTTTGTTCTATTCGGGCCCTTAACAGATTGGATAATGCCCACCCACACTACGGAGGGCAATCTACTTTAGTGAGCCCACCAATTGAAATGCTAGTCTCATCCAGAAACACCATCATAGATACTCAGAAATAATGTTTTACCAGAAACCTGGGCATCCCCTGATCCAATCAAGTTGACACAGAAAAATACCTATCACAGTAGCTAAGAGAAAAATAAGCAAGAGTTTGTTTTTCCTTAAGTGGCAGAAGACAGAAGATCTTAAGGGGAAAAAAACAACAGAATGAAAATAATGGAGAGTATCTTGAAAAACCTTCATTCAGCTAATAGAAAGTGTCAAAGTATAATGATAAGCAATATTAGAAGTGAGCAAAGAAAAGTTATGCCAAGGACTCAGAAAATCTTACACTGTTGCCTTGGACAGAAGTAGTCTATCTCTGCAGTAATCAGAGAGTTTGGGAAGATACTGTTTACCCTCTGTAGCTGTCTGTTTCTGGGCATTTTTTTTATATCAAATATAATTTATTGTCAAATTGGTTTCCATACAACACCCAGTGCTCATCCCAACAGGTGCCCTCCTCAATGCTCATCATCCACTTTTCCCTCTCCCCCACCCCCCATCAACCCTCAGTTTGTTCTCAGTATTTAAGAGTCTCTTATGGTTTGCCTCCCTCTCTCTGTGTAACTTTTTTCTCCCCCTCCCCTTCCCTCCCCCCTGGTCTTCTTTTAAGTTTCTCAGGATCCACATATGAGTGAAAACATATGGTATCAGGGCAATTTTTAAGAATCCTCAGTTTAAGGCCTACTGATGGAATGGGCATCCAGTGATCTAGAGATAATGGTGTATGTATTTTTTTTTAATTAAAAAGAATGTTTATTTATTTTGAGAAGGAGAGACAGTGCAAGGAGGGGAGGGGCAGAGAGAGAAGGAGACACAGAATTTGAAGCAGGCTCCGGGCTCTGATCTGTCTGCACAGAACCCAATGCAGGGCTCCAACTCATGAACTGGGATATCATCACCTGAGCCAGAGTCAGACAGTTAACTGACTAAGCCACCCGGGCGCCCCTGCTGTACCATATTCTTAATAAAGAAACATGAATCGGGGCACCTGGGTAGCTCAGCCATTAACTGTCTGACTTTGGCTCCAGTCATGATCTCCCAGTTTGTGAGTTTGAGCCCCGAGTTGGGCTCTGTGCTGACAGCTGAGCCTGGAGACTGCTTCGGATTCTCTCTCTCTCTCTCTCTCTCTCTCTGCCCCTTCCCCACCTTTTCTCACTCTCCCTTTCTCTAAGATAAACATACATTAAAAAATTAAACTAAAAAAAAAAACTGCATCTAAGGATCATCTTAGAGTTCTGCTGCCACGTGAATTGTTAACAGTATATGATAATGTTCTTTCCATCATGGTTAAGGGCAGAGTTCGCCAATGTCTGTCCCTGGAGACCAACTTTTCAGGATTCAGATTATGCAGGGGCTGCTGAAGCAGCTGTTCTGATAATGGAGCTTGAACCTGTCGGTGATAAAGCTGGAGGTACTGTATGAGTCCTTTGCAGTATTTAGTCATATTGGTTTGCAACTGGCAGAATGGGAGGCTGGAAGTGAAATTTCCCCACACACGGGATGGCTTGTTACTGACCCTTAGAAATATTTTAGGTCCCTAGAGGGAGTTGGCTTTGGGGCTGTCAAATCTAAACGGCCTAAATTTTAAGGATTTCTGAGAAGTTTTTTTTTTTTTTTATAAGAGTTTTAGAATTTCATTGGTTCTCTCTACTTGTTGGTTTTAGAAGAAAGGGACAGTGGAGTTTCAGAATAAAAGGCAAAAATTTACAGTTATGTAATGGCAATGCCAGTGAAATGTGTGCCCCTGTCCCTGGAGAGCTAAATGAATCCCTTGACTCCACCACACCCCAGATCAGGAAAATAAAATCAACCAGCAATTATTATTATTATTATTACCATTAGGATCATAGCTTTCTGGCAAGGAAAGCCCTCAATTCGCTCAGAGTAAGGAAGCAATAACTGGGACATAGTCATAGCTCATTGCTCCTGCTATTTGTATAAAATCCATTTGGGGCTGTTTATAGGGGATTCAAGGCTTTACTTCTTTTTTGGTTCCCACTTTACTAGTTTTTCAAGGATCATGTCATTACCAGGTAGGGCATCTATTAAAGGTATTCTCAGCAGTACCCTTAACATCAGGCACCAATGTTATTTTCGAATGGTTTACTATTTGTCTCTGCTGCTGTGGGGCATTTTTGCTTGACTCAACTTGAAATACTTTGGTTCAAGAGGTAGCCATATTTTGAGTACTGAAGTTATCTCCAGGTATTATGCATCTTAACCTTCGAGCGTTTTTTCTCTGTATCATGGGTTTGTCTCTGATAGTCAAAAATAACCTCTCTGAGTCCCTTTCGTGTGTGTCTTCCTTAAGTGTTAATAGGCGTAATTACTCAGATCAATGGTGCTTGTGAATCACAGTGGTCAGCTGCAGTGTTTAATTGTATTTGTCCAGTCAGAAGGTTCCCAATAGATGACAACTGGATTTTGGCCAACCTGCAGAGACATGAGGTTGTACAAGCACCGCTGAAATTTTCATGTCAGCCGCTGAATTTGAAGCTCTGCCTCCTTCAAGCTGAGCACCTGCTCCGTTTGGGATTTCTCAATTCACAAGAAATCTATTAGCCCTTAGGTCACACATCAGGGGGAAAAATTAAATTTCAACTCACATACACATTTTGTTGTTATGGTGGTCAACAAAACACTTAGAATCATAATAATGTGTTATCTTGAGATAAAACTGTCTGGAGTTAAAGAAATGGAAACACAAGGTCAAGGATTAAAAGGAATGATATGAAATTTCTGACTGTTAAAACAACGTTAATGGATTATTTAAAAGTGTAAATATCACACTGCTGTGTTCTTTAGATTCCTCCAGATACATTTAGAATAATACAATAAAAATGTTTTAAAATATCAATATTTACAGGGTACCAGAGATTACATCTTTTATAAATATTTACATTGTAGGTCAACTTTCAAACGGGTCAGGCAACAGTTGCAAAATTCTTCTAGAGTGTTTAAAACAAAAAACTTTGGAGGCTTCAAAATCTAGAGCACTGATTCTCAATGCTGGCTATGCACTAGAATCATTCAGGGGGTGGGGGGGACATTTACGAAACACTGACGACTGGATGCATTAATAGCTTCAGGGTAGGGCCCGAAGCCCTGGATCCGAACGAAGGATCTAGAAGCAGCCCTAGTGCTGCTGATATCACTACTGCAGACTGCAGTTAAGATCATTCTCCTGGGGCACCTGCATAGCTCTCTGTAGGTTAAGTGTCCGTTTTCAGCTCGGGTCATGAGTTCGTGAGTTGGAGCCCCACATCGGGCTCTGTGCTGACAGCTTAGAGCCTGGAGACTGCTTTGGATTCTGTGTCTCCCTCTCTGCCCCTCACCCCGCTTGCATTCCATTTTTCTCAAAAATAAATCAACATTAAAAAGAAATTAAAAAACAAAACCAAGATCATTCTCCATCAGCCACTAAAGCCTCTGCCTGGCTGGTGCAGACGTATATTGCTGCCTGCTGTCCAAGAAATTCAGGAAATACTATTAATCGAAAAGTAAGCTAAAATGGTTAGATGATAAAATTTTGACTAGCTAAATGTGTGTTTTGGAAATGCAAGTATTGAAAGGAAATATACTGAAATCTTCACAGCGATAAAATTACCTCTTGGGACTGCAGATAATTTCTTTTCTGTTTCTTAATACTTTCCTAGTTTTTGTAATAAGCATGATTTTTTTCCTAGCCAAAAAAATAAAAAGAATATACTCCAAGTTATGAGTGTTCCCTTAAAAATACATCTCCTGCATTTAGTTCCACCCCAAAAGCCCAGTCACAAATAGAAAATCACATTATCAAAACTGCTGCTTGTCTTGCTTTGTGTCTCATACCATATGATCCTACATTAAGCAAGCATGTTAAATGAATAACATTAAGAATTTTTCGATATTTTCCTTGGGTTTCTTTGGGATCATGACTTGATTTACTAATTAAGGATTAAATAATCATATAAGAAAAAATATAATAGGTACCACTTGTGAAATATGAGTCCTTATATTTATCAAGTTGTTACTATTCACTGTGATTATTTCAAAAGAAAATTTCTACCTTTTTTTATCTCCATGTTTTTCTATCAATAAAATTATTTTCCTTTCATCTAATTCCAAAAGGTTGTTTCTTCAAAGGATGAGTTTTCTCTGCTTGCTGCTCATGAGGGCATTATCTCTATGGAGACCCACACTTGGAACCTAGAGGTTATGAAGATAAGGTTGTTTTCCTTGGAAGTGACCTAGTCTCCGCATGGCCCTCTAAAGATATATTGGATTTTGTTTACTGAAACAGAATATAAATCAGGTTCTTTGAAGATCGAGCTCTCTGAAATAAGTCAAAATGCCTATTTGGTGTCCTGATCTTAAATTAATGTGGTTAAATTTCTGATTTTTCATGAAAGTAAATAACAGTGTAGGATATATGTGCATAACATGGACACACACACACACACACACACACACGTAGTAAGACACTGTGAATAAAGGCTACCAGCACTGTCACAGGGATTTTGTGGCTAGTCACTTCTTTTGGTCTCAGTTTCTGGGTTCTGAAACTTTCTTTGTGAGGGCTACTACCTTGAAATTATAGTCTATGTCCTTAACGCATTTTGTTTTCTTGTTCCCCCAATTCTAGCTTTTTCATGACCCTACGTACTTCTTGGTGTATACATTACTCTCTTGAGCTAGAGGAAAAGTATGAATGGGGTGAATACGTGCTTTGGAGTCCTACAGATGGGGTTAAAAGTATTTTTTCATAACTTATTGATTAAACAGCCCTGGGAAAGTTATTTATGGTGCTTGAGGCTCCATTTCTTTATCCTTAATATGAGAACAGCAAAAATGATTATCTCCTAGAATTCTGAGACAATTCTTATGAAGGACTTAGTGAGTATGCGGAAAGCATTCAGTCCTTCTTTCTCTCACCCTGTCTTAGTCTGTTTGGGCTGCTACAACAAAAATCCAATAGACTGAATGGCTTATGAAAGACAAAAATGTATTTCTTACAGTTCTAGAGACTGGGACGTTTAAGATCAAGGTGCTGGCAGATTGGGTGTCTAGTAAGAATCTGCTTCCTGCTTCATAGACAGCTATCTTCTCGGTGAGTCCTCACACAGCAGAAGGGATGAGGGAGACTATGGAGTTCCTTTTATAAAGCTGCTAATTCCATTTATGAGGGCTTTATCCTCATGACCTAATCACTTCCCATAGGCCCCAACAGATACCATCAAATTGTGTTAGGATTTAACATATGAATTTGGGGGGCATACAAACATCCAGTCTATAGAACCCTCCGCCATTTTTATAAACACACAGACTTTAGGTCTGTTATGTTTTAGGTAATTAAAGGTAAGAGCGTTGGCTCAGGTGTTCAGAGAAGGGGTGGCATGGAAGAGCAGGAACAGTTCTTACCCCGTGATGATGGAAAGGTCAGGAGACACCCCGACCCTCTGACACAGGTGCTTCCAAGTTTCACCTGCCTAATTTTAACTTCAAAGATGGGAACGGTCACAAATTGGATGGAATTTTTGTCAGGGTGCAGGGTCAGAAATAGAGACACTCCTAGATTGGCCAATTCTTCCACCATAATTCATTAGACATCTTCTCTCATTTTGCAAATCCTTTTCCTTTATGCTTCTCAGCCTCACCTATTAAATTTCTTTTGTCTTCTCTAATGCATGTTTACTGTCAGAGTAACATAATTCAGAAGCATAATTACAAAAAAAACAAGAGACATTTTAGATAAGTAAGAAGCAGGATCCATTTAATGTCCCTTGCATCTTGCTACACACTGACTTTAATATAAATATTAAAAACATCTCAACCGTAGCATGACAAAGGCTCAAACATATGAGGCATGAGATGAACATTATAATTGTCTTGCCTTATTACTTACCTAGAGCTTAAACTTTCTTTAATTTCACTCCAAATAATTTATCCAGGGGTGATGCAACCATCAGTGGAAAAACATGAATCATTTAAAGACCTACTGAAGAACCTGAATAGAGATACTGTGAAAAACCCTTGAGGTCCTTTGGAAGAAAGAAGCAATATCAATCATAAAGTGCATCATCATTAAAATGATTATCCAGGGGGAAAAATTATCAATACTAATATTTCTATGACAGACCCATAAGTATTTTTTTCTGTACTACAACATGCAATATGTTCCCATGGCTACCTTTTGCTTGCCTGAAAAAAACCAGCTGATAAAGAGTGCTTTTCATATTGCCCAGATCATTTAAATGCCAAATGCTAAATTATAGATATTTAAGTGATCTAAACTTTAGGAATTGGAAGCAGCCTCAAAATTCAATTAAATCCTAATCACTTACTTTACTAATTACTGAAATAAAATGTTTTCTTTACAAATGAAGTCACTAATTGGGGAAAATGAATGCTAGCAATTTATTTTGATTTAGTCATATTTTTACATGGAAATAGATTGGTGGTTTTAAAAAGTTGACAGTAAAGGAGAAGCTCATTTCATTTTTTAAAACACTGCGATTTCATTTCTATTTCATCTACAAAACGTTACATAGTGAGCATGAACATGAACGTGATACTTAGGTTGCATTTGGCTTCCAATCCCAATCTTAACTGTAGGTTGTTCAAGGGTAAAAATGGATCTCTTGTTTTCTTGCCTTTCTTGCTTATTGCTTCTTCATTCCATTGTTCATGATATTGGAAGGCGAGAAAGGAGAGAGACTCAAATGGTGATTTTTTTTTTAGCACCTCTGGCTCAAATTAAATGTAAGGGGACATTGAAAACAGTAAAGATACGTATGAAAAGATGGTAAATGAGGGAGGCTGAGGACTGGGACCTGGATCATACTCACCAGTGGGTTTTCTATGGATGAGAGGAGTTATGTCAGAAGTGAAGTTTTCAGAAGGCAGAAGAGTATAATCCAGGCACCTATGGGGGGGGAGAAAAAATGAAATAGGACAGTTATAGACTGAACTTTGTCTCCCCCACTCCCTTCCCCAAAATTCCTCTGTCAAAATCCTAACTCTCACTACCTCAGATGGTGAGTGTCTTTGCAGACAGGGTCTCTAAAGAGGTAATTAAGGTTAAATGAGGGCACTGGGGTGTGACTTAATTCAATGACTGGTGTCCTTTTTAGGGGGAGATTAGGGCACAGACAGACACATAAGAATGACCAGGGGAAGACAGGGAGAAGACACATGCCTACAAGCCATGGAGAGAAGTTTCAAAAGAAACCAGCCCTGCTAACACCCTGATCTTGGATATTTAGTCTCCAAAATGGTGAGGAAATGAGTTTCTCTTGTTCAAGCCAACTGGTCTGCATTACTTTATTATGGCAAACCTAGTGAAGTGAAACAGGCATCATTTACGGTAGCAAATTTTTACATATTCTTTGATCGTCCCTCTTTCCATAACTGTCACCCTAAACCTGACTCTACAAATTTTAGCAAAGTGACTAAAGTCATGAAGTGTTTGGATCCAGTGAAGCAGAGGAATGAAGATGAAAACACCATGAAAAATGAAGTTACACGCAATACTACCCAGAGAAAAGACAATTGCAGACAATTCTCAAGGTGGGCATTTCAACCTTTGGAGAAATTCAGAGGCCCTATTTTTCAATCAGAAAATAAAATTGGAAACTTCCGAACTCTTTGTGAAGTCACAGCTTGAGATTTGTGTTTAACTCATGTTCCATTAAAGAACAACTTCTTAAGGAATTGGGATCCTACACATATAGACTTTCCTGAAGAATTTTGTTCTTGTGGTAAAGGTTATTGTCCTGAACTGAGGCATGACTTGTGGAGCAATGAGAAGGAAGGAGACAGGCACCTAACCCGCCAGATCAAGGAAGTGGACCTTTGACATCAAAGGAAGCTGAATTGTCATGGCCTAATATTCTCAACCTTATTCTGCAGTAGGGCTTTTGGGCTTGATATTTGAAAGTAAAGGATAAGATTTTTATTGATCTAGTTATTGGCTTGAAACAATATTCTCTTGGCTGTCCCAACATTACAAGGTGGGGCATAAGAAGAATCAGCTCCCCACAACTCCCCTTTCAGTAAAGAATGAACAGAATGAATCTCAAACAATGAAATATCCATCCTTGGGTCTTAAGCCAGCTGTGTCTCCATGACACTGAAATGCAATTGTTGTAAACTAGGTTTGTGGTCTGAATGATTGTAGGAAGCATAGCCTCCACATGGAAATTGGTTTGACCTGAAAGAAATTTGGGTGAAGCATACTGTGTCCATTGGAATGTTTAGGGACGACAGATTTATGATACACCAGACAAATCTGTTCTGCCGTACTCTTCTCAATGTGATACTATATACATCATACACTATAAAGCCTTACACAGGGCTCCTTGATGAACCCAACAAATTGGTAGGCAGCAGCTCCATTTAGAGCATCAGGGTGACAGTGTTTGCATATGCGAATTTTTTTCAATTCTGCTATTAAACCAAACTCATGAAAGTCAAAGTCACCAGTTCTCCCGGAGTTGAGGACAACTGAGTAGAAACAGAACAGCCATAGCCATCAGATGTTCAGGGTCTAGCAAACATTGATTTAATTTTTACCTCGAGCTTCTGTTAGCTTTAACCTGGAGGCCTTTGTTTTTAGAGATGAATCTGAAAGTTTGCTATCCCTCCCCTATTCATTTTAGGGTACTCTCTGTGTAGCCACTGCCTATAAACATTCCATTTTCCTCTAAGTAAATAAATTCTTGTAAACTTTGAAAGGAAGCAAAGAATAATGGGAAAAACAAAGTAGGTTTGGAGTTAGAAACACCACTGTTTCCCAACTTTGCCACTTGTGGGTTGAATTTGAAAATGTACTTAATCTTATTTTCCTCATCTGTAAAATGAGAATAATAGTCATCCAGTTCTTCGGGTTGTGATGAGGAACATTCAGTGATGTAATGTTTGAAAGCACTCAGTGTCATGTTGAGCACATATTAAATATAAAATAATTGATAATTGTTCTCATGGACTATTGGCTTGGTCCATTTCAGTGTACCAGCAGGTCTGATTTGGGGGTTTTCTCTTATTCTTTTTGATTTGATACAAGCAATGTTTTCAAATTTTCTCAAATTATAATGCCCTTATGTTGTGGGTGAAATAAACATTAAAGTTTTCTCTTAGTCTATATCACAGCAGAGAAACATTTGCATCATTATTCGGAACTGTTTATTCAGTGTCAGTGAAGACAGTTATGTCACATCTGGTCTCTGCAAGACGGGAGATGATGGAAAAGTTGTGTGTGATCCCTAAGGCTAGGTAGCATACATTTTGTTTCTGCTTGCCTGCTGTGTGTCCAGACAGGCAGCATTTCGGTAGTCTTTACATTTGTCTTTAAAGAAGGAATCTGGCTTAAAAGGCAAAGCAGAGACACTTAAAATAGCTTGAAAACAAGAGGAAAGTTAACAACAGTAAAGCACTATGTTACAAGAGAAATGTAAGTATCAAAAGGAGACAACAAAGCTCCGAATCTAAGAGATTCCTGGAAAGGGTCGTTTGAGTCGAATTTGAAACAAGTGATAAACGTGGACTTACCACGGAAGAATATAAATAACATTTATTAAGCACCTTTGAATTGAGAGCATAACAGTAGGTCTGTTCCTTCACTCAGTCATTTCATTCATGGTTTATCTCATGTGCCAGTCACTCCTCGAATATGACTTGTTTTGTCTTTCTTTCAGAAATTGAAACTCTGAGAAATAATTAACTTGGTCAAAGTTTCACACTATGCGGCAGATCTGGAATCGAAACCCAGCTGTTTGACCATAAACCAAGCTCTGCTTCGTAACATGTGAGCTCTTTGAAAAGAAAAAAAGTGATAGACCAGTGCCATAAAGAAAATTTTCTTCTCCTTAGTAAATCCTTCAATCTTCCAGTGATAAGGAGGTCTCTTTATGTTTTTACTTATTGGATATATTAGAGCTAGATCTGAAGGGTGAGAATCAGTGGCACAAGATTGGTGAGAAAAATAAATTTCCTATGATAAACACGGTTTAAAAAAATGGAACTAAAACAGTTTTCTACAAAAAAGAAATGCTAACACATATGCTTTCTAAACAAAATTTATAAATTTCAGCACCACAAGTCATCATTTTATGGAAACCTTTTGATCATAGTATTCAATTTTATGGGAAATTCTTTGTATTTCTCCAGTAAACAGACTTAGAAACTCAGCTTTATGATAAACTAGCAAATAAGTATACAAATAAGTATAGCTTTAATTTAAGTGCCATGGTAATTGGTATGTAAACACTCCCCAGTCTTAATTTCTTAACTCTCTACATAAGTATAATGTTTAATCTAACACTTTATCTTCTAAGCACTAGTACAAATAACATTATTATCATAATATCTCAGTAAATTTTTCTCATTGACTGTTAACTGAAACTTATGACCTTTGGTTCACATAGAATTTTGATCATGAATGAATGAAACATGTTTGGGCTTTAAAAACAGGCTTATAACATATACTATATGTGTGTATAAATAAAACTATCATCCATCTATGTATGTATGTATATATGTATGTATGTATACATCCATCCATCCATCCATCCATCCATCCATCCATCTATCTATCTTTCTATTTATCATCATCTATGCTGTCTCCTCTCCTTTCCCACTTCTCCCTACCACCCCTGTTTTCCTACTCTTTAACATCCTCACAAATGTCCCTCTTTCTCCCATTTTCCTATGGGTTTCCTCCATGGCTTCAACTCTCTTTTTTATTTTTCCTTTCTTATTTTTATTTTTGTTTGTTTTTTATTGATCCTTCTCCCTCCTTGATATAGATTTACTTGAGAGTCTTCTGCTCTTATTTATAATACTATGAGGTAACAATGCAAATATTACCTAACGTGAGTTAACTAGATGCTTTTATAGATTTTTGTTCCATAAAAACTTTTTGGCATTTTTAGTAAAGAAATATAATTCTTATATCAAAATTTCCAAAGATAAGAAACTCCCCTCAACATAAAGCATTTTCACAAAGGATAAGGAATTACATAATTTGGTAAGCAGCAGGAGAGATAGGCAATTTGGAAAGAACTGTCTAATTCTTAAATGGTTTTATACAGCTACGTCTGAGACCTGCTGGGTTTACAAATTGGTTCATGCATTCAGAGTCTAACCTTAGAAATCCTTCTAGAACAAAGATAATCAGATGCCAGACCTCCTGGACTGTCCAGGGTCAGTGGGTGAGATCTAAATTCTCCATATATTGACTTCAATTAAAGGGCAATATGCATTTTATTCTTAATTTAACTCTTATATGAGATGCTGATATATGGAATTATTATTGTAAATAGTATGAGTACTTGAGAAATTTCCTAACATCCCCAAGCTTTATTGCTTCATCTCCAAAATTCGACACTATGGGGTTGTTGGATGACTAAATTAGATAATGTATGTGGATGGCTCAATTAGTTCCTGACTTACCAGTAAATATCACCAGTACTGATAATGATGATGATAAAAACAAATTCAAAGCTCTGGTACCCATGTTAGGTCTTCATATAATAAACATTCCATGCTCTTAGTTTCAGATATTCAGCTTCCCAGATATCTCATTGTGGATGCTCCATTGGTATCAAAGATTCAAGTTTATTTCAAACAACTTGTAAACTTCTATCCCTCCTTCCAGAACTTTTCACCAGATGATACTCACCCATCATCTCCCCCTTCCCAAACCTGTGCACCTGATTGCATTCTTATCTTGGTGCTTGACATCCCCACAATGCCATGAATCTGCTCCTTCACTCAGAATCATGGTGTCCTCCTAAGTTTCCCAGGGCCTTTCCTGCCACTACCCACCCCTCCCATATAAGATCTGCCTAATCTACCTGCGCATGAAAAGAGTGACTACTTCCTGGGTTCTTTTTCCTTAGTAGGCACTATAATAGTTATGTTAGCTCCATATCACACTCAATCTTTTCAATAGCTCTTCGGTTTACAAGTGGAGAAGTAGAAGACTGCTCATTCCACAAAGCCACACTGCCCCTTGTAAAAATCTCTTGCTATCTCCTGCTGTTCTCCTTTTATGTCCGTTTTTATTTCCATTGGCCTATTTCCGAACTTTTCTTTTCCCATGTGGCCTTCTACCATAGACTCTTGATGGGTGTCCTGCAATTTTGCCTTCCTCCAGTCCATGCTCCACAAAACAATTGTTCAGATGTGCACTTTATTTCCTGTCACTTTCCCATCCCAAATCTACTCTGTAGTAGACCTTAACTGCTTAGGGTTCCTAAATATCCCCCCTCCTACACCCCCCGCTTTTTTTTTTCTTTTTAGGCTTCTAGAGTTTTGCATGTGCTGCTACCACTTACTGAAATGTCTAATGTTGCTGCTGCTCTGCTCAATATCAGGTGATCTCTTTAAGAGGTTCTCAGCTCTGGCTGTATGTACGGATCATCAAATATCCTTTTTAAGGTATTTTAAAAATGCCTATTCCAAAAAACAATGTGATTTAATTGTCTAGGGTGGGTCTGATCTTGGCATTTGTTCCAAACTCCCCAGATGATTCTAATGTGCTCAGATGCTCCTTCCTCTTATGTTCCATTTATGTACTGTGATTGCCTCTATTATAATATTGATCACTTCTTATTATAATTTATTTTCCAAGTTTAATTTCCCAACTACAACACGAACTTTTAGAAGGCTTGAGACCACGGCATTCATCTTTATGTTTTCTGCACTTACAAAACAAATATTTGTTGAATTAATGATTCTGTTGTCGGGCTCTGGGGGGTATATTTATTGTGCCAGGTACAGACAACACCTACAAACCTTACATTTGTGCATTAAATGAATTTTTATTTTTCTCTCCTTTGGTACCTTTAAATTTAAAAGCAATTTAACTTATGTCAGATTCTAGAAATGTCAATTATTTTGAACAATTTTTTTTTTAACGTTTATTTATTTTCGAGACAGAGAGAGACAGAGCATGAACGGGGGAGGGGCAGAGAGAGAGGGAGACACAGAATGGGAAGCACGCTCCGGGCTCTGAGCCATCAGCCCAGAGCCCGACGCGGGGCTCGAACTTGCGGGGCTCGAACTCGCAGGGCTCGAACTCACGGACCATGAGATCGTGATCTGAGCTGAAGTCAGACGCCTAACCGACTGAGCCACCCAGGCGCCCCAACAATTTTTGTTTTTAAAGCAATAGAAAAATAAATCTTAAGGAAACTAAAGTAAGTAATCAAACGTGTTTTCTGGGTGAAAAAGTTGATTAAAAATTATACATATTTCTGTGCAAAAACACACCAGCAGTTATCATTGTCCGCTCATCTCTGCCATGTTGCCTAGAACTTATCACTGTCATATTGATCCTTTTTGAAGCCTCTACATCCAAGGTGTTATAAAAGCGACTCCAGAAGCACTTATTATTCATGCATTTATTTTTAAGCTTTAATTCACACTTGTGATTCTATATTAAGAATTATATGTCAGGGGCGCCTGGGTGGCTCAGTCATTTGAGCATCCAATCTTTGATTTTGGCTCAGGTCATGATCCCAGGGTTGGGGGATTGAGCCCTGCTTCAGGCTCCATAATGAGTGTGGAGCCTGCTTAAGATTCTCTCTCTCTCTGTCCCTCTCTGTCCCTCCTCTGCTTGCACCCATGCATGCATGCTCTCCCTCTTTCTCTCTCAAGTAATAAAAAAAAAAAGAATCAAACTTCATATTGGAGATTCTGAATTTAAGACCTCACAGTGTACCTCTAATGCTTTCAGTTCTAAACTGAAAAGAAAAAACAAAAAACAGCTCATCATTAGCTATGTTTATTGCAACACCATTCTTAGACTTTAAACTCAGATTTACATTTGAATCCATTTGATAGCAAGCTAAGTAATATGCCATCTTCAATGAGGACTGTGAACTCTGGATGTTTTAATATGCAAAATGCAAATTTCAAAGAGCATAATTTTATATTTATTTTCTGTGCTTGCTTATTTTTTGGACGTAGTTAATTTTAGTGCAGATACTTATTTTTCCTTAGCTCTGCTGTACCTCAATAAAAAATGTCCAAATGCATTTTTAGTAGTTAAATTTGAACAAACAGAATCTTCTCAATTAGAAGAAAATACCGTGTATGTTATTATAAAAATGTCTTGCAGTTAGAAATAATGATAATTTACCAATAATTAAATTTTTCAGGGAGACAGCAGGACAGAGCCACACAAATTATCATCCTGGGTTTCCTGATAACGTTAACTTTTGTTTCCCTGTGCACTATTGGTGGGAATGCTAACTGGTACAGCCACTGTGGAAAAGAGTGTAGAGTTTCCTCAAAAAGTTAAAAATAGAGTTACCCTATGATCCAGTAATTATACTCCTGGGAACTTACCCAAAAAATACAAAAACACTAATTTCAAGTTATACACACACTCCTATGTTTATTGCAGCATTATTTATAATAGCCAAATTATGGAAGCAGCCTGTGTCCATCGATAGATAACTGGATAAAGAAGATGTGATGTATACACACACACACACACACACACACACAGTGGAATATTATTCAGCCATAAAAAGAATGAAATCTTGCCATTTGAAATGACATGGATGGAGCTAGAGAGTATAATGTTAAGTGAAAAAGTCAGTCAGAAGCGGACAAATACAATGTGATTTCGTTCATGTGGAATTTAAGAAACAAAACAAACAAGCAAAGGAAAACAAAAGAGAGAAAGAGACAAATAAATAAGCAGATCTTAACTATGGAAAACAAACTGATAGTTACCACAAGGGAGGTCGGGAGGGGAGATGAGTGAAATAATAGGGGATGGGGATAAAGGAGTACACTTAACACGATGAGCACTGAGTAATGTATAGAATTGCTGAATCACTATATTGTATACCCCAAATAATATGACATTGTATGTTAACAATGGCATTGAATAAAAAACTTAATAGAGGGGCGCCTGGGTGGCTCAGTCGGTTAAGTGTCCAACTTCGGCTCAGATCATGATCTCACGGTCCGTGAGTTCGAGCCCCGCATCGGGCTCTGTGCTGACAGCTCGGAGCCTGGAGCCTGCTTCAGATTCTGTGTCTCCCTCTCTCTCTGACCCTCCCCCGTTCATGCTCTGTCTCTCTCTGTCTCAAAAATAAACATTAAAAAAAAACTTAATAGAAAAGAGCAAAGTAATAAAGGTAATAAAAAAATTAGGCCAACTGAGCCTTAAGATTTATATTGACTCTAGCCATATTCTCTACAATCTCCTCTTTCACCTCGGGCTTTTAAGTTTATTTTGCCAATATCATTTATTTTTGAATGTAATTGTTTCCTTGCTGACCATAACTAAAGAAAACATTCTAATTTTAAGAACCATCTCAGATCTTATCGCATACATGAAACTTCCCCCAACTCCTCAATGTAGGCAGAGTGGATCATTTCCTCCTCAATGCTCTTACACCACTCAGTTCATTCTTTATTGTAGAAACTATGTAGTTTCGATACAGTTATCGGTTTAGGAGCATGTCTCCCCCTCTTGGAACATAAACTATTTGAAGATGGATTACTCATCTTTGCACAGCCAGAATCCGAAACATTGTCAGAGACATGGTAGTTGACCCAAACTAAAAATAATTATTACATTCCAATATTCTGCAACACCCCTCCCCACAAATACGCATACAAAAGATACCAAATGCTGTTTTTACCCTATTTTTTCTAATGTCCTGAACTCTTCAGTTTATGGAGTTTAGTAAATGGAGAAGCCACTTAATTTCCTACCTGAGACATAATGTAGCACTGACACTGAAGTCACTACTAGGCTGAAGTCACTACAAAAGGGCAATGGCCAGAGTGGGTTTTATTTCTCTGGATGGAGCAGAGGGTAATCATGGCATAGTACTGGTTTCCTAATTTATTTTTTGCCATGTGAACTGAGAGCTATACAAGGTGGAGGGCTTCAGAATCTACGTTGGTTGACAACATACACCATGGGAGTGAAATGATCCCTAAATTATAAATGTAATAATTAAGAAGTCATTACTGTCCCCTATTATATGCCAAGGTCTATAAAAGATGCTGGATGATAGTGAACATCTCTCCTTTTTATTTTCTTTATTTTTTCACCCTTGTTTTAGTAGTTTATTCCACATTCCTTCTGGGTCTTGCCTTGATTTTTTTCTCTTCAGCTTATATTAATAAAATAATCCCATTTTGATTTATTTTCATGCTTCATTCAATAAAATTAAGACATGATAACACTGACATACCGAAAAGCTGCTGTTTCCCTTAGAATTTTGAAAACAAATACATTTCTTAGGCATGTTAGGCTCTTGCATTTAAATATTTAACAATTATTGGGGCGCGTGGGTGGCTCAGTCAGTTGAGCATCCGACTTCGGCTCAGGTCATGATCTCACAGTTCGAGAGTTTGAGTCCCACATCGGGCTCTGTGCGGACAGCTCAGAGCCTGGAGCCTGCTTCGGATTCTGTGTCTCCCTCTCTCCCTGCCCCTCCCCCTCTTACGCTCTTTCCCTCTCTCGAAAATAAACATTTAAAAAAATGTTTTTGAATTTTAGCAATTATTTAATTTACAAGTCAATTTCTCCTCTCAGCAAGACTGCTTTCTGGTGCTTTCCTATCCCATTCCTTCCAAACCTTATCACCAAACTTGTTACTGAGTACAATTCTCTACCTCACATACGGTGGGTAATGTGTGAAGACATACTTGTGTGAGCATCTTCAAAATCAATTCTTGTTGGCTGAATATAGGTAAAGGTAGTAGGGTGTAAGTTGATGTTTATAAATGTCCCAGTTGAAATTTCCATGGAGGCATGGAGGGATTCTCCTTAAACCAGACTGAGGCACCTTTGACATCAAGGCTAAATCTTGAAAGATAATCAAAGACTCAATAGTACCAGGGAGCCAGTCTCTTCAGAAGAACCTCACTGAAGATAAAGGAGAAATCCTGCACTTACAGACTTCTAAGAGTGGAAGTGAACCAGGGAATCAGAAGTGTTTAGGAATTTAAGAATGGCTGACCAATAAAATACCTCAGAAAGGCACCCATGGGAATGAACACTGCTGTATCCAGGATGCATCAATGACAGGGTTTGGAATGTGTGAGACTGAAGATAGGCTGGATAGGGAGCTGCTCTGAACGATGTGTCTCCATCTCACATTATGCATATGAGTTGTGGTTTGTGGCTAGTTAAAATGAATGTTTTTAAAACTATGCTGACTCCAGGTTATTGTACTAGCTCTCTATTTTGCTGAGAATTTGTGCTGTAAAACCTTATGTGGCTTGGATTTGGTCTTACTCTAGTAGCTAGTCAATTTTTCCTTTCTTTTCTATTCTTATCCTATTTTCTATTTGCAGTCTTCTTACAGTTTATGGTAGATTTTTACAAAAATAGCTACCGTAATTTCTTATCCTATGTCTATACCTTTTGCTAGTGCCTTTCCACACTGACCCTGAACTTGCCCATGTGACTTAGTGACCCATAGAACATTAGGTGACTTGAAGGAAACATTATGCTGAAAGTGCTTGTACATCGGGGTTCACCCTCTTCCTACTCTTGGAACTCTGCTATGTGTGGAAAACTATGCTAAGTGTCAGTGTGAAAGGCCATCCTTGGTAATACACCCACCAGCTGCCTTTCCAACTGAATGCAATGCCTGAGAGGACTCAGGAGAGATCAGTTTATTTTCAGTGTGTCATAGATTGCCACCCCAGATCAAAGAACCACTAGCGTCGTCTACAAAATAGTGAGCTAAAGAAATGGCTTTTGTTTTGAGTGACTATGTTTGGGGTAATTTTTTGTTTTTTGCAACAAAAGCTAACTGATAAAGAAAGTGATACCTAGACTTGGGGTGTTTCCATAACCACCACCGCCAACAACAAACACGTGACAGTGACACTGGAAACCATTCGGGGGCAGAAGCCGTAAGATACTTTGCGAAGTCTGGAAGATTGGCAAGCCAACTGCTAGTGGAAGATGGAAAGATTGTGACATGTGTTACGTAATCTTATGAAACAACTCATAAAACTCTTGCCTAGGGTAATTTAGAAAATAAAACATGGGAACCTTGGCAGGATCATTTTCAGAGAGAGTTTAAAATTCCATTGGCTTCTTTTAGTTGTCTATGAAAGTGACAGGGAAAGAAAGATGAGCTCTAAAGAAAGAACGGATCAGCTTGCAAGAAGAACTTACGTAGAATGTAGAGGAGGTAGGGTGTGCTGGATTAATTGGTTTTCATTTGCTGTCTCTCCAGCCAGTAACAGTCCCAATGCAAATGAAAACCTAAGAGTGTTTTAAAAAGTCAGGACACTCCCAGTAAAACATGGTCTCTTCATCAAGATCAGATCAAGAATACATCTGTAAGAACCTTGTTAGGACTTTAAGAAAAATCTAAGGTGATGTCTAGTGGAACTTGTCAGGTAGATAAAGGACTTCAAATAACTCTAAATAAGACTCTAAAGAGACTCTAATAACATTGCCTCATAAGAAGCCTGAAGTAGAGAAAGGCCTGTCTTGAAAATAATTGTGGGAATGACTTTTGTTAAAAGATGCACAAAAAGCACACAAATGTTTGAAGGAAGTTGTATCAGCAAAAGGACTGCTAACTTAGACTAAAAGAAACTGAGTCACTTCAAATGAAGAAGAAGTCTCTGGACTCTCAAATTTCTATTGGAGGCAGACTTAGAAAGTTACTCAACTGCCAACTTGGGCCATCTACTTTTTACAGAAAAGGAGGATATATCAGAAGGAGAAGGCAAAAGCCAAGAGGGCAGAGCTAAGAGTTATAGAGAAGAGACTGTTTGCAAAATGACGGCTAAAATTCCTATTCCACTCTTAGTTCTTCTTAGTAGTTCTTCCCACACTGCCTTGGGCTTGTCATGTGACTTCTTTTAGTGGATGTGACATCAGAAAACTTGATCTAAGTAGAGGCTTAAGAGTGCTTATTCACTGGGGCCTGTCCTTTTCCTGATCTTGGATCTCTGCTTCGTCTACATAAGGAAGTGTGGCCAACCTATTTGATGAGTAACATTTGGCGTAGACCCTTGTCACTCCAACCAAGTGCCTCCACCAACCACTAGACCTCTGAGTGAGATTCTATTAAAATATCGAGTAATGGTCAGCTACCCTCTTAACTAACACATGGGACACTCCTGGGGAGGTAAGCTAGAACCAACCAGGCAATCTACAGAATCACGAGCTAATAAATGGTTATTATCTGAACCACTAAATTTTGGGGTAGCTTGTTATACAGAATAAGCTAGGTGAAGCACACTTTGTCTAAGGCATTTATATTTTATATTTCTCTTTTTTAATCAAAGTATAGTTGACACACAGTGTTACATTAGTTTTAAGTATATGACATAATGATTCAAAAGTTTATACATTATGCTATGCTCAGCACAAGTATAGCACCATCTGTCACCATACATTATTGTTAACACAGAGTACCATGACTATATCCCCTATGCTGTACATAGGGGATATAGTCTTTTTTTTTAATTTTTAAAAAATTTTTTTTAATGTTTATTTATTTATTTTTGAGAGAGACAGAGACAGAATGCTAGTGGGTTAGGGGCAGAGAGAGAGGGAGACACAGAATCTGAAGCAGGCTCCAGGCTGTCAATACAGAGCCCAGACGCGGGGCTTGAACTCACGAGCTGTGAAATCATGACCTGAGCTGAAGTCAGACGCTCAACCGACTGAGCCACCCAGGCGCCCCCATTATGCTGTACTTTTTATTCTTGTGACTTATTCATTCCATATCTTATTATATTTTAATTAATTGCTTAGAGGTCTGTAACTACTCCTGTGCTATCATCACCATGCTTTAGTAGAGCACATCATGTCTTAGTCACCCCTTTATCCCTAGCAACTGGTAGAGTGTCTGGGAGATAATTAGGAAGGGAAATGTGATTGCCTTTGAAAAATAGAAAACTGATTATGTTGCTTCCCTAATTAAAATTCTAAGCTCTTTGCATATGCATCCAAGGTATTCAATGCACACTTTTAAACACACACGTTAAGCTTTTAACATGCTTTTTTTGTTGACAACTATTAATGATTCTTCTCCACCTCCATCTTCCCCCAGCTCTAAGATGCTTACTTTGAATTCATGAACAATTTGTTAACAGCTAACATATACCTGGCATATGATGTGCTAACATTCTAACAAAGAAAACAGGATTTAAAACAAATGCAAATACAAATATAAAAATATGTATTACTAATGCAATAATGAGCATATATATTGAGTACATTGACCAGCACAAAGGAGTGCTCTCGGAGGAAGTGAGAGGAAATACCTCAGCTGTGCTCAGTGTTGCATTATGACTGTACCAGTTGGAGAGAATAAGTGAGAGGAGAAGCAGCAGCATGAATAGACTCCAAGTGGCAGGAAACTGCAAGGAACACAAGGATATAAAATATTTTGTATGGTTGCACTGTAGGGGTGAGAAGGTCAAGTGCAATTCTTGCCTAGAGAGGTGAGGCAAGGACAGTTAGGACAAACTGCTCCTGACATCAAGGAGCTTGGGAACACTCCAACAGGCTTACTTGGAGGGGAAGGAACAGAGGTGAGTCATGATAAAAAGTTTGTGTTATAATAAGTAGTCCCAAAGTCGTAAAATATGGCAGTGGTCCTATTGTCTTCCATCCATCCAGATGTAAATGCTAGAATAAATGGGAGGAGTATTATGGATTCTGTTGCCTTTTCTGAATAAGACACAAGGACTAAAACTTTTTAAGTATGCACATCAGTTCAGCCTTGTTCATAGTGGAATGGATCTAAGTTCCCTGGGAGAAGGGAAGGTAGTTTTGCTGATGGATTATCCTTGTCGAATGCTTAACGCTATGGTATGCACCCAATGACTTCTCAGTTCAAATTTGTTGCTCATGTTTTTCTACTTACTCTCTAGGGATGGAGAGTGCTTAGACTGAATAGATTTTTAGAAGTTCAGTTGTGATAGAAAATTCTTCCTCAGTTTTAAACTGCATTTAAAGGGAACATAACCTGTAACTCTCTTAAAGGTTATTTCCAGAGCTCATACTTGAAGGAATTTATTGTGCTTTGTGTTTGTACTACCATCATTTTGTTTAAACATGGTCTTCACTCTGTTCCATTTTGTATTTCTCTTTCTCCTTAAAAATTCAATCTTAAATGTGTTGAGTGAAATCAGTATTTTAATAAAACTGACAGCTCAGATCGGAGAGTGGAAGGTCTCTATTGCCACACCTATATAAAGAGAGCTCTTGCCCTCTCAAGTGTGACTAATGACCACACACAACACAAAGAGAACTGATTTCAGAAAGAGCACTGCAAATCTTATCTTTATGAACAGGAATGCCTAGCCATTAACAATGTTTTGCAGTAGATACCCCTGCTAAACACACCCTCAGATGTCACCCTTTCATTATAGGGAAAGCTCCTTTCATTTCCCTCTTCCATTTAATAAAGGTAAGCTCCCATGTGCTGAATCGCATTCCTGAAAGTGTTGATACACAGGACCAGATACCACAGTATAAAACTGACGTCTCTTAGCTAAAATGTCACCATCGTGGGTCCGCCTTATGCTTACTAATTGCCCATGAATCTACCTCCAACATTCAGGAATCTAAGAAAGGTAAAGGTAGAGAAATTTTCAGTGGAGCAGGAAGAAAATATGTATGTGACCAGAGATGGGATCTGTTGATGGAAGGGAGAAGCCTGGTGAGATAAAAATGGAGATGACAGATTGAAAGCAGGAGTCCTGGGGTTGAATCGTAGATATAGACTGAAGGAAATGTAATTTTCCCTGGTTTAATTGGGCATGGAGGCAAAATAAACAGGAAATGTTTTTATGTCCTGTACCAACTATTATACCTACTGTACTGAGAACAATGTCATAACACAAAGGTGAAACATATTTAAGATTGGTAGCAACATCTGGAAAGTTCAAGTCTCAGACTTCTAAACCCTTTTACTGGATCACTTGTATCTCTTTTTGGTTACTGGACCATCATTTAATTTAGTTAAGGTCCCTGTGTCAAGTCAGAATTTTTTTAGACCATATTTTATTAATTTTGTCAATTAATCATCCATTAACCATGGATGATTTTTGAATAACTGGAAAGCAAGTTATTAAAAGTCGGGATTTTTCCCTGCAGTTTCCTACTTTGATGAAAACTGACTTCCTAGGAACAAACAAGGAAAATGTGCACATTTATGATACAACAAGGCAAAATAAAAAGCAGTGAGAAGCAAAAAAGAAAGTTTAATATAAATTATGTCGTTCAGCTATGGTTTTTATTTAAAAAAATTATAGAGCACCATGGGATGGACTGTTACAATCACATCATCACCCTTGGAATACTTTACCAGTAAGTTTCAAGATGGAAAAATTAACTTTGCTGTCCATTATGATTATGATCATCTGTCTTTGTTTACCTTAGCCTGGCTTTAAAATGAAAAAAAAATATTAATGAAAAGGAAGTATTTTGGAGTTATGTATCACCTTGTTTTTAGCTCCATTTACATATATCATAGAACACAAAAGTTACTGATTCATCTTGTATGGCAAGGTATTTGCCAGTCAGTAGACAAAGTAGGAGTGGGATGTGTCTGATCAGTCTATCCAGAAAATACAATCAGATGGTGCAAAATAGTTTTTTATGAGAAAGGGGCTCAATTTTCAAATCCCTGAGTATAACGGAACTTCGAATTTGCCTCTAAAAAAGCCTAGTGGTGATCCATGCTGCAAGATTAGTTATCCTCTTCCTAAAGAAGGAAGCCTACCCTCAAAATGAAGCCCCAGTTACAACCAATGTGCTTGTGGGTTGGGGCAGAAGAAGAAAATGAAAGCTGTCAGATCATAACATACACCTAAAAACTGCTGGTCTTGTTTTTTATATCTAAACGAGTCAGTTAGGACAAGGAGGAAATGATACTCGTTAGATTTCAAACCGGTAATTGAGTGAACTCCAGGTGCTCCTGTGTAGAGCGAGCTTCTTTCAATTCCTGTTTTCAGCAAATATCTGTGGAATAAGTAAAACTGCAAAGGTCACAGATATTAATGATAATTTTTATGTTATATAAATACTGGATTTAATTTCCTCATATTCTGTGAAGAATTTCTGTACCTATTTTCATGAGAGTCAATACACCAATAATTATTTTCTTTATCAAGTTCTGGTAGTGAGATTATGTACGATTCATGACCTGACCTGAAATCAAGAGCTGGATGCTCACCTGACTGAGCCACCCAGGTGCCCCAGTTCATGATATTTCCTTAAACCCTTTTATTTTTATTTATTTATTTATTTATTTATTTATTTAAGTTTATTTCTTTGAGATAGAGAGACAGTGTGAGCAGGGGAGGGGCAAAAAGAGATGGAGAGAGAGAGAGAGAGAGAGAGAGAGAGAGAGAGAGAGAGAGAGAATCTCAAGCAGGCTCGATACTGTCAGTACAGGCCCTCAGGTGGGGTCAAACGCACAAACTGTAAGATCATGCCCTGAGCCAAAAGTGAGTTGGACGCTTAACTGACTGAGCCACCCAGGCATCTTTTAAACCCCTTTTAATGTGTATAGAATTTGTAGTGATAACTCCACTTTCTTTTCTGATACTGGTAACTTGTGTTTCTTTTTTTCTTAATCCATCTAGTTAAAGTTGATTAAATTGATTTTTTTCAGAGAATCATTTTTGGGCTTTGTTAATTTCCTTTATTGTTTATTTTCCATTTTGTTAGTTTCTACATTTTATTATTTTCTTCTATTTAAATCAGTCATTAATACACCATAGTCTTTTTTTTCTAATAATTTAAAGCTGTAGCTTTCTCTCTGAGAACTACTTTAACAACACCAATTTTTTGATATGTTGTATTTTTAATTTTCATTTAGCTTAAAAAATGTTAATATCTGAGTTCTTATCTATGAATTATATAAAAGGTTAATTTATAAGTATTTGAAGTTTTCTAGAGATTTTATTGTTATTGATTTCTAATTTTATTCCACTGTGGCCAGTGAACATATTCTGGATGATTTTCATCCTTTTTTAGTCTATGGAGACTTCCTTAGCCCAACATTGTGGTCTATCATAGTGAAAATACCATAAGCACTTGCCAACAATGAGCATTCTGCTGAGTTTAGAGTTCTATGAATATCAATAAGGTCAATCTTGTTGAGAGTGTTCAAATCTTGCATATCTTTACCTACTTTTTTGCATAATTATTCCACCAATTTTTGAGAGGACTACTAAAATCTATAATCATTAATACAGATTTATCTATTTTTCTCTTTAATTTCTATCACTTTTAGCTTCATGAACTTTCTTTTTATTTATTAGTTTCATGAACTTTTTTTCATTAGCTACATGAACTTTTAATTTCTGTTATTACTATAAACCCATTTACAATTGCCTTTCTTGTAAATTAACTCTTGTACTATTATGAATTATTTCCCTTTATCTCTGATAATAATCTTTGCCTTGATATTTTTTCACTTTATTTTATTTTAATATACACATTCTGACCTCCTTAATCTTAGTTTGCTTGGCATAACATGTATCCATTTTTCAATAACTCAGTTTTATTACATAGAGCCCTTATGTGCGGGAGCAAAAAAAAAAGTATTCTTTTATCTGAAAGATTTTCTTTCTTCATTTTTGAAGGCTATTTCACAAGGGTGTATAATTCTAGGTTGAAAACTTCTTTCATCACTTTAAAGATGCTGATCCATTCTCTTTTGGTCTCTATTGTTTTCATGAGAATGCTACAGCCATTTGAATAACTGTCTCTACATTTAACATGTGCTTTTTCTCTGCTGTTTTTCAAGATGTTCTCTTTATCATTGCTTTTCAAAAGTTTATCACTTAATTAGGCATATTATTCTTTGGCATTTACTGAACTTTTCAAATATGTAAATTCATGTCTTTCACCAAATTGGGGGAATTTTTGGCTGTCGTTTCTTCAAAAGTATCTTTTGCCTTGTTCTTTCATCCCCTTTCCTTTGGAGACTCCAATTGCACCTATGTTAGACATTTTGATATTGTCCCACCAATTACTGAGAGCCTGTTTATTTTTAAAATATTTTTCTCTATCAGGTTGCATAATTTGCATAATTGATAGATTTTCAGGTTTACAGAATCTTTCCTCTGTCATCTCCATTCTGCTATTAAATTCATTATTTGAACACTTTTACTTTTGGTATTGTATTTTGCAATTCTAGAAATGTGATTCATGTCTTTAGGTTTTCTATTTTTTAGTTTTTAGCTCTTTGCAAACATAACTTCTTTTACATCCTTGGACATGGTTTTAATATCTTCCTTTAACTCCCTGTCTCCTCATTCTAACATTTGGATCATCTGGAATCTGTGTCAGTTGATTGTCTTTTTTCCTTGAGAATCAGTTGTGTTCTCCTACTTTTTGGTATGTTGATTAACTTGAACTTGTAAATGTTATTCTGCGAAGGTTTTGGATTCTATTAATATCCCTCCAAAAGAATGCAGTTTTTTGTTTGTTTGTTTAAGCAATTAATTTGGTTTGTATCAGATGGAAGACCCGTTCCTGGGAAGGAGCACACACCTCAGTTCCCTTCTTCTAGTCTCAGACACAGTGATTGGAGATGGACACACACATAATGAAGATGTCAGCAGGGACTTAGGCATAGGTTATATACAGAATTTGAGACTCCTTTCTCTGCCTGTTTTCTTTTGGTGATTTTGCCTCTCATTTTTCAGTGGTTCTTGTTGCCCCAAATCTGGTCTTCTGGTTCTTCAACCAAGAAATATAGTGGATTTCCTACTACATTTTTAACCATCCTACCTGTCACAGATTGTGAAGGCCCTGAAAAGTAGGGAAAATTTACTCAGTGCTCTTCCCTTCTCCCCAAGTGATGATTTCCCTCCAAAATTTGCTGCTGCTTTCTCCTTCATTCCCCTCTCTGTCTTTCTCCTCTTCTTCTTTGCCTTCCAAAGAACTTCCATAGTTGTTTTTATAATTATTCCAGCATGTGTAGTTGTCTGAGGAGGATGAGTCTAGCAAAAGCTTACTTGACTATTGTTGGAAGTGGAATGCATAGAATTGATATCACAGAACAAATTACATTTTCTTTAGAAAGAAAAGAGATGTCTGTTCATAGAACAAATATTTTGGGAAGCATTTCATCATTATCTAAACTTCTTTTTTTAAAAAAAGATTTTACTTAAAGAGATTACTTAATCTCTACACTTAACGTAGGACTTGAACTCACAACCCTGAGATCAAGTGTCACATACTGTACTGCCTGAGTCAATCAGGTGCTCGCTAACTTCTTGGCAATTTTCTGTCAGATATTGTGGTAAACGTGTCAATTCCAGGTTCCTATGGTCACCATTATGGATGCTGTTGAAAAATGATGGTACCTTGGCCAAGCTGTTACTTCAGATATAGCGATTGGGGGTGGAGACCCATAAGTATTTGTCTGTACTATATAAAGTGCTGCTGTAAGTGGAATGAATGTAAAATAAAAACTACTCCAGATAGAAATCTGTAAACACCTGCATGCACCTGGGAAAATTACCATGTCAAAGATTAGATAACTAGTATTCACCAAATATCTATGAAATCCCTACATTTCTCCTTTCAATTATGCTAGGTTTATTTAACTAATTCTGGATAATGAAAAGGAAGCACAATGACACAAATCTCTTCTAAGCCAATGTATTTAAGAATTGGTGAGCTACCTCTTCCCCTATTTCTCAATGCTGTGGGACCTTGGAGACCACATACTATATGTGACAGGATTTATATTGAAGAGGGTTGCCTGGCCTGTAATGGACTTTGCAGGAGGAAAAATTAAGCCTTGTTTTATGAAGCCGCTGAGATTTTGGTGTTTTCTGTTGTGTCAGCTATTTTTTATTTCTGAACATACCATTCTACAGTTTAAATTCCTATTCAAATTATAATTAGCAACCTTTTCATTAAAGTTTCCCATGGAAAATTTACTGAAAATTTACTTTTTATTTTAATTACATGATTTTTTTACTCATATGTGGTACTTTTTTTTTTACCTTAAGAGTAGTCAATTTTTGCATTGAAAAAGGAGGACAAGAAGAAGTATTTGTACATTTTGGACTCTTAGAACAAAATGCATTTCCAATGTGAACTATTGGGACCTCATGAAGATAAAAAGCTTCTGCACAGAGAAGGGAACAATCAACAAAATTAAAAAGCAACCAACAGAATAGGAGAAGATATTTGCAAATTACATATTGGATAAAGGGTTAGTATCCAAAATCTATAAAAAACTTATCAAACTCAACACTCAAAAAAAGCAAATAATCCAGTTAAGAAATAGGCAAAAGACATGAATAGACACTTTTCCAAAGAAAACATCCAAATGGCTAACAGACTCATGAAAAGATGCTCAACATCACTCATCATCAGGGAAATAGAAATCAAAACTATGATGAGATACCACCTTATACCTGTCAGAATGGCTAATATTAACAACTCAGGAAACAACAGATGTTGGCAAGGATGCGAAGAAGGGCAACACTTTTGCATTGTTGCTGGGAGTGCAAACTGGTACAGCTACTCTGGAGAACAGTATGGAGTTTCCTCAAAAAACTAAAAATAGAAGCACCCTATGACCCAGAAATTGTACTACTATGTATTTATCCAAAGGATACAAAAATGCTGATTCAAAGGGGCACATGCATCCCAATGCTTATAGCAGCATTTTCAACAATAGCCAAATTATGGAAAGAGCCAAGTGTCCATCAACTGGTGAATGGGATAAAGAAGGGGTGCCTGGGTGGCTCAGTTGGGCGTCCGACCTCGGCTCAAGTCATGATCTCACCTTGTGAGTTCAAGCCCCGTGTCAGGCTCTGTGCTGACAGCTCAGAACCTGGAGCCTGCTTCAGGTTCTGTCTCCATCTCTGTCTGCCCCTCCTTCTCTCTCTCTCAAATATAAATAAACATTAAAGAAAAAAATTTTAAAGATGTATATATGTATCATTAAATACATAATTATATATATAATTATATATATATATATATATGTATATATATAAAATGGAATATTATCCATCAAAAAGAATGAATTGCAACAATGTGAATGGAACCAGAGTATACTATGCTAAGAAATGTCAGTCAGAGAAAGACAAATACCATATGATTTCACTCATATGTGCAATTTAAGAAAAAATGAGGTGAACATACGAACATAGGGGAAAGGAAGGAAAATTAAAAATAAGATAAGATAAAAACAGTGAGGGAGGTAGGCCCTAAGAGACTTAATAATAGAGAACAAATTGAGGGTTGATGTAGGGAGTTGGGGGGATGGGTTAAATGGGTGATGAGCATTAAGTAAGGCACTTGCTGGGATGAGCACTGGGTGTTATATGTAAGTGATGAATCATTAAATTCTACTCCTGAAACCAACACTATACTGTCAGTTAACGAACTCGAATTTAAATTTTAAAAAATGAAAAAAAATTCATTTCCAATGGAATAAAAATCGCATTCTCCCATTATATCGTTGATTTATTTAACTTGGTCATAGCAATGAGGTTTCTAAAAGTCTTTATGCATTAATTGAAGGTATTAGATAATTAAAGTGCTGATAGCTTCTAAGGCTATGTTACAAAAGTGGATGTGTATCTACTTTGATGCTTTCTTTTTTTTTTCTTCAATATATGAAGTTCATTGTCAAATTGGTTTCCATACAACACCCAATGCTCAGCCCAAAAGGTGCCTTTCTCAATACCCATCACCCACCCTCCCCTCCCTCCCACCCCCCAACAACCCTCAGTTTGTTCTCAGTTTTTAAGAGTCTCTTATGCTTTGGCTCTCTTCCACTCTAACCTCTTTTTTTTTTTTTTTTCCTTCCCCTCCCCCATAGGTTTCTGTTAAGTTTCTCAGGATCCACATAAGAGTGAAACCATAAGGTATCTGTCTTTCTCTGTATGCCTTATTTCACTTAGCATAACACTCTCCAGTTCCATCCATGTTGCTACAAAGGGCCATATTTCATTCTTTCTCATTGCCACGTAGTACTCCATTGTGTATATAAACCACAATTTTTTTATCCATTCATCAGTTGATGGACATTTAGGCTCTTTCCATTATTTGGCTATTGGTGAGAGTGCTGCTATAAGCATTGGGGTACAAGTGCCCCTATGCATCAGTACTCCTGTATCCCTTGGGTAAATTCCTAGCAGTGCTATTGCTGGGTCATAGGGTAGGTCTATTTTTAATTGTTTGAGAAGCCTCCACACTGTTTTCCAGAGTGGCTGCACCAATTTGCATTCCCACCAATGGTGCAAGAGGGTTCCCGTTTCTCCACATCCTCTCCAGAATCTATAGTCTCCTGATTTGTTCATTTTGGCCACTCTGACTGGTGTGAGGTGATATCTGAGTGTGGTTTTGATTTGTATTTCCCTGATGAGGAGCGACGTTGAGCATCTTTTCATGTGCCTGTTGGCCATCCGGATGTCTTCTTTAGAGAAGTGTCTATTCATGTTTTCTGCCCATTTCTTCACTGGGTTATTTGTTTTTCGGGTGTGGAGTTTGGTGAGCTCTTTATAGATTTTGGATACTAGCCCTTTGTCCGATATGTCATTTGCAAATATCTTTTCCCATCCCGTTGGTTGCCTTTTAGTTTTGTTTGTTGTTTCCTTTGCTGTGCAGAAGCTTTTTATCTTCATAAGGTCCCAGTAGTTCATTTTTGCTTTTAATTCCCTTGCCTTTGGGGATGTGTCAAGCAAGAAATTGCTACGGCTGAGGTCAGAGAGGTCTTTTCCTGCATTCTCCTCTAGGGTTTTGATGGTTTCCTGTCTCACATTCAGGTCCTTTATCCATTTTGAGTTTATTTTTGTGAATGGTGTGAGAAAGTGGTCTAGTTTCAATCTTCTGCATGTTGCTGTCCAGTTCTCCCAGCACCATTTGTTAAAGAGACTGTCTTTTTTCCATTGGATGTTCTTTCCTGCTTTGTCAAAGATTAGTTGGCCATACGTTTGTGGGTCTAGTTCTGGGGTTTCTATTCTATTCCATTGGTCTATGTGTCTGTTTTTGTGCCAATACCATGCTGTCTTGATGATTACAGCTTTGTAGTAGAGGCTAAAGTCTGGGATTGTGATGCCTCCTGCTTTGGTCTTCTTCTTCAAAATTACTTTGGCTATTCGGGGCCTTTTGTGGTTCCATATGAATTTTAGGATTGCTTGTTCTAGTTTCGAGAAGCATGTTGGTGCAATTTTGATTGGGATTGGATTGAATGTGTAGATAGCTTTGGGTAGTATTGACATTTTGACAATATTTATTCTTCCAATCCATGAGCACGGAATGTTTTTCCATTTCTTTATATCTTCTTCAATTACCTGCATAAGCTTTCTATAGTTTTCAGCATACAGATCTTTTACATCTTTGGTTAGATTTATTCCTAGGTATTTTATGCTTCTTGTTGCAATTGTGAATGGGATCAGTTTCTTTATTTCTCTTTCTGTTGCTTCATTATTAGTGTATAAGAATGCAACTGATTTCTGTACATTGATTTTGTATCCTGCAACTTTGCTGAATTCATGTATCAGTTCTAGCGGACTTCTGGTGGAGTCTATTGGATTTTCCATGTATAATATCATGTCATCTGCAAAAAGTGAAAGCTTGACTTCATCTTTGCCAATTTGGATGCCTTTGATTTCCTTTTGTTGTCTGATTGCTGATGCTAGAACTTCCAACACTATGTTAAACAACAGCAGTGAGAGTGGACATCCCTGTCGTGTTTCTGATCTTAGGGAAAAAGCTCTCAGTTTTTCCCCATTGAGGATGATGCTAGCTGTGGGCTTTTCATAAATGGCTTTTATGATTTTTAAGTATGTTCCTTCTATCCCGACTTTCTCAAGGGTTTTTATTAAGAAAGTTTGCTGAATTTTGTCAAAGGCCTTTTCTGCATTGATTGACAGGATCATATGGTTCTTATCTTTTCTTTTATTAATGTGGTGTATCACGTTGATTGATTTGCGAATGTTGAACCAGCCCTGCATCCCAGGAATGAATCCCACTTGATCATGGTGAATAATTCTTTTTATATACTGTTGAATTCGATTTGCTAGTATCTTATTGAGAATTTTTGCATCCATATTCATCAGGGATATTGGCCTGTAGTTCTCTTTTTTTACTGGGTCTCTTCTGGTTTAGGAATCAAAGTAATACTGGCTTCATAAAATGAGTCTGGAAGTTTTCCTTCCCTTTCTATTTTTTGGAATAGCTTGAGAAGGATAGGTATTATCTCTGTTTTAAATGTCTGGTAGAACTCCCCTGGGAAGCCATCTGGTCCTGGACTCTTATTTGTTGGGAGATTTTTGATGACTGATTCAATTTCTTCGCTGGTTATGGGTCTGTTCAAGCTTTCTATTTCCTCCTGATTGAGTTTTGGAAGAGTGTGGGTGTTTAGGAATTTGTCCATTTCTTCCAGGTTGTCCAGTTTGTTGGCATATAATTGTTCATAGTATTCCCTGATAATTGCTTGTATCTCTGAGGGATTGGTTGTAATAATTCCATTTTCATTCATGATTTTATCTATTTGGGTCATCTCCCTTTTCTTTTTGAGAAGCCTGGCTAGAGGTTTATCAATTTTGTTTATTTGTTCAAAAAACCAACTCTTGGTTTCGTTGATCTGCTCTACAGTTTTTTTAGATTCTATATTGTTTGTTTCTGCTCTGATCTTTATTATTTCTCTTCTTCTGCTGGATTTAGGCTGTCTTTGCTGTTTTGCTTCTATTTCCTTTAGGTGTGCTGTTAGATTTTGTATTTGGGCTTTTTCTTGTTTCTTGAGATAGGCCTGGATTGCAATGTATTTTCCTCTCAGGACTGCCTTCGCTGCATCCCAAAGCGTTTGGATTGTTGTATTTTCATTTTCATTTGTTTCCATATATTTTTTAATTTCTTCTCTAATTGCCTGGTTGACCCATTCATTCTTTAGTAGGGTGTTCTTTAACTTCCATGCTTTTGAAGGTTACTTTGATGCTTTCAAACACCGCGTCACTCAGGGTCATGGGATAACTAACAGAAACACTCTTACTTTCAAAATGTTGCTTGCAATACTGTGAAATTTGTGGTACCACAGGCATAACTTTAAAGACAGTTTGGGTCAAAACGTACATTTGACCAAGGTGTCTCATTTTGATCTAGGCTTTTATAATTTAGGCCAAATAATTCTCTTATTGTGATCCTTCTTCGGTTCTACCTGTCGCTTTTTCTCCCAAACTGCCAGGTGTTATCAGTTGAGGAGTCCCACCATCACTGCTATTGCCATGAATCTGTAGATATTTAGCCTCAGAAGTCTTCCCTTCCCATGGGCTTTTGACATTCTATGGCATATAGCCTTGCTCAAGAGCACTGAAGAATTACACGATGGATCTAGAACCTCCTGACATCTTCACCTCAAAGGAATTACTAGACTGTCTCTTAAAGAAATATAAAAATCAAGTAAATCATACATATCAACAAGAAAAATGCCAAAGAGCACTTCAAAGGTGATCAGCCCAATATCCAAATTCTCAACCTATTCTTTGCCCATCTATCCAGTTTCGTATCCAGGCAGGAATGACATTCTCCCCTACCCTATACATCTAGTAACTTAACAAGTCCTATCAATTTTACCTCAAAATATCTCTCAGGTGTGTACCATTCTTTCCATTTCTGTTTGCAGCCTTCCCTTTTAAACTACAGGTGTAACTGCCCCGGGATACTGTGACAATCTGTTCCCAGCAGCCTCTGTTGTGTCACTCAAATTCCCACTTCAGAACTCTATACCCAGAGTGATGGTTTTAAAGTGCAATCATGTCATCATCTCTCTGCTTAAAACCCTGTTAGAATTTTCCTTTGCTCTTATGAAGAGCAAACCTCACAAAATAGCATACAAGGCTGTCAGTTTGCCCTCCATGACCATTCTGGTTATTCCACACCTATCTACCCTCCTGTTCTCTGTGGTCAGTCTTGATGATCTTCTGAGTCTTAATGACATTCTTTTGGCTTTGGGCTTTCTTCATCAAGTTAAAATTCACTCATCCTTCAGGTTCTGGCTCAAATGACACTTCCTGGCAAGTCACAATGTCATATCTTTTCTTACCCTTTCACACTTTATTTTTCATAGTATTAAATAAAGATTGCATGTATGCATTCACTTCTGTGACTTTTAAAACATGTCTCTGTTCTAGTAGATGGTAAGTCCCATAATGCAAAAGGCTATGCCTATTCAAGCTTCCCATTTCATCCCTAGAACTTAGTACCCTCCTTGTACTTAGTTGGAGCTGAAGCAATATATATTTCGTGAGCGTATAAATATATAAGCAAATAAGTAAATAGCAATGGAAGATTATCTGGCTAGATCTACTTAGTGGAAAATGAAATGCAGGAATAATAGAGTGTTGTAGGGTTGCTTAACCCTAGGAATCAATAGTAATAGTAATTAGACCAACTTTAATTCCAGATTACCCCAGTGTAAGTGGCAATTCCAGAATGAACCTTTTTCTTATTGAAGTCCCGCTTAAACATTTTTTTTCATATTATGAAATTTTTTTTTCATATTATGACTGCCTCTGCTTTCCAAATACTGTTTTGTTTCTAGCTCACTTGTGCATAGCATTTCTAGTATTAAAGAAAAGTTAGAATGATTGATTATTATGTCTCATAATTAATTTTTCAATAAATAGGCTAGTCCTAGAAAGGTATGAACTTTACAGTGCATATCATTTATACAAAATAATCTACCATATTTTCCATATTTATCTTATCCCCAAATACCACCTTTGTTGCAATGTTATGAGAACCATTATTTCCAAAGTCAAATCTAGCTTGCCTCATGCCTCACACGTTTGCAACAGTTTTCTTTTCAAATTTTTATTTAAAAAATGTGTTGTACCTTGAAAAGAAACCAAAGACTCAGCAAACTTTCACAAAACAGAATTTCTACAATTGTTGCTGCAGAGGAATAATTAGTGTGTTTTTACTCGTGAGCCACTGCTGTTCTTAGGACCTTCATTCCCCTTTTGGTTACATTTGCCAGATTTAGAATCCTGCTGTTTGGGTCTATAAGCAAAATGCTGCTTTTATGCAAAAGATTGTTGGGTGCTGGGTAGATGAGGTGCCTGAAAGTCTATAGGTCTGGGAAGTGATGTCTCAGAAGCCTTATGATGTCCCTCTGGCTGGGAGTGCCAAGGAGTACTGCCACTTTCCTGTTCTGGAAGCATGTTTCCATTAGGGATATGAAGTACTGAATTGAGAGTAGAGACGCATAGTTTCCAATCCCGCCTTGTGACCCGCAGGACACTAGCACCACATTTTGGTGACTTAATGAAGACGAAATCACATTACGTGACATTTTAATGCTTTGCTCAAACTGAGTAATTTGGTAATACCTACCAAAATTTAACAAGCAAATACTCTTTGTTTCCGTATCTAAGAATGTATTGATGATCAAGGATATTCACGATAGCGTTGTCAACAGAAGGAAATAAAATGGACTCACCCAAACCCCCTAAAAGCAACTGGTTTAGTCCTTTTACCTCCACTCAGAGGGAGGGCACTTTGTGGGCTGTGTATGCTCTTCCAAGGCGAAATTCTCTCAGGTCAGCTGTTCCAAGGCCTCTATTGGGGAAGAAGTTATTAGCAAGCCCTTTTGGGTCTCACATTAAGCTAAGTCCTTGTGTTTTTCATCAGCGTTAAACCTGGTTCTTGTGTTCTCCATCTGGTGACTCTTGTCACATCTCAATTGGTTCAGAAGTCTCGTGAGGAAGAGTCATGCTCTTTATTAGATCCTGTCAAAACCCCAAAGCACTGATATGCAGTGATCTTCGAGATATAAAAGTAAGTGAAAAAAAAAGGTGTAGAGCAGTGGGTATAATTTGTGCTAAATAGAAGGATTTACATATATTCTGTTATATTCATTTAATATTTCTGAAAGTTTATACTGTGGGTGCCCCTAAGGAGAATTTTCAGGCAACGGCAAAGGAAAAGAGAATGGCTTATTTTTCACTGTATACCCTATAATCTTTTTGTCATTCTAAAACTGTGTGTGTATGTAACTTTTTCAGAAAAGGCACCTTAAAATATAAAAACTTAAATAAATGCATTCTAATTTATTTGAGCACAATCTGTTCTTTGGAAGCAACAGGATTAATGATACTACTAGAGACCACTGATTGAGAAATCTGCTGTGTCAGGCTCTTTGCTAAGCCTTATGATTGCTGTCTCATTTCACCGTCCTATCAGCCCTATTGGGCAGATATAAATTGGAGATGA
The DNA here is from genome assembly GCF_018350195.1 of Panthera tigris. Classification (NCBI taxonomy): domain Eukaryota; kingdom Metazoa; phylum Chordata; class Mammalia; order Carnivora; family Felidae; genus Panthera; species Panthera tigris. Next base: position 72,173,247 of record NC_056663.1, on the reverse strand, counting down.
GGAACTTGAGCCCAGAAAGGTGATTTATACAAGGTCACACCACATGTATTAGAGCAAAAGTGTAGACTTAACATGTGTCATTCCAAGGGTCCATGCTTACTTCATTCTATCACACTGGAGTTCAGCCTTATAACTCATTTCATTTATTCACCCTGGAAAAAATGTATTTTGACCTGTTCTTTACTAGGATCTAAAAGAGATACAATTTTTGTCAATTATTGACATACAACTTGCATACAATAAAGTGCCAAATTTTTAATATGATGGTGAATGAACTTTCAATGATTACACTGGTGTATGAAATGTATACACCTGTGTAATCATCTCTCAGGTAAAATACAGAAAACATCAAGCATTGCTGAAGGCAGAAGCCTCCCTCCTGCCTCTTCTCAGACTATCTCCTCTTGGAAAGGTACCCATTATTCTGACTACTATACCCACAGATTAGATTTGTCTGTTTGAAAACTTCATGTTAAGTGAATCACGCAGTATATACTGTCTTGTACATAGTTTCTTTTGTTCAACATTACGTCTGTTAGATTCATTTAAGTTGTTGAATGATACCTATTTTTTTCATTGCTGGGTAGTATTCCATATATACCATATATATGGTAGTATTCCATATATATTCCATATATATATATTCCATATATATATATACACACACACACACACACGCATGTATATGTACATATATACACGTATATGTGTATATATATGTATATATATGTGTGTATATACGTATATATACGTATATATATGTGTATATATGTGTATATAGATATATAATATTCTCCAGAATATTTATTTATATTTCTCCGATTTACTATAGATGGGTTTTTCCAGTTTTTAGTTATAAACAGAACTGTTATGAATATTTTTCTATATTTTTGATGCAAATACTTATTACTGTTGGGTGTATATGTAGGAATATTATTACTGAGTCATAGTGTATATTTGTATTCAGCTTTGGTACACACCATAGACTGAATGTTTGTGTCCCCACCAAATTAGTATGTTGAAACCCTACCCCTCAACGTGATGGTATCGGGAGGTGGGGCCTTTGGGAAGTCATCAGGATTAGATGGGCTGTGAGTCATGAATGGTGGGTGAATATACTAATTTATATCCCCACCAGCTATGTATACAAGTTCCATTTGTTCCATATTCTGAGCAGTATTCAGCAGTATTATTCTGGAGAATGTGTGGGAACATTTCTTTTTCTTATATAGCTTTACATTATTTTTCATTGTTTTACAACTTTATTCAAGTTATATTTATATAGTATACAACAACCCATTTGTAAGTGCATAGTTCAATGATTTTCAGTAAATTGTGTTGCAACAATCTCAATAATTCAATTTTAGAACACTTTTATAATCCTCCAAATTTCCTTCATACCTGTATATGATCGATCCTTTCTCTTTCCTCAAATTCAGAAAACCACTGATCAGCTTCCCGTCTTTATAATTTGGTCTTTCTCAAAACTGCATGTAAATGGATTCATGCAATTTGTAGTATTTTGTGTTTGTCTTCTTTCACTTAGCATAATGCTTGGAGGCTTTGTACCATAGTATGGAGTTTCATCCATATTATTTTGTATATCAGTAGTTGTTTCTTTTTATTGCTGAGTAGTATTCTTTTGTATGTATACACCATTTTATCTATTCACCAGTTGATGGGCATTTGGATTATTTCCAAATTTTGGCAATTAAAAATAATGCTGCCGTGAACATTCACATACAAGTCTGTGTGGAAATAGGTTTTTATCTACTCCTAGATCACCAGGAGTAGAATTACCCGGTTGCGTGGCATACTTTTTTTTATATTGCTGCACAAAAAATCACCAGAAACAGCAGTCATTTATTTCCTCACAGTTCGGTAGGTCAAAAGTCTAGACTGGCTTACTTGGGTTCTCTGCTTAGGGTCTCATAAGATTAGAGTCACGTTGAAGGTCGTGGGCTCCTACTTGAAGATTGGAGAATTCCATCCAAACTCATTCAGATTGTTGGCAAAATTTAGTTCCTTTCTGTTGTAGCACCGAGGTCTCTGTTCCTTGTTGGCTGTGAGCCAGAAACTGCTGTCAAGTTCTAGAGATAATCAACATTCTTTATCAGGTGGCCCCTTCCATCTTCCACCCAGAAATGGCATATCAAACTCTTCTTTTGTTTCAGATCTCTGTGAAATTCCCTTATTCCATCAGTTGGAAAAAATGCTCTGTTTTTAAAGCGCTAATGTGATTAGATTCAGTGGACCTGTACAACCTCCCTTTAAACTTCAAAGTCAATTGGTTAGTAACCTTAACTATATCTGCAAAATCTCTTTTGACATATAGCCTGCTGTACACTTAATGGGTACCCCCAAAATTCATCTGTTGAAACCCTAAAGCCCAAAGTGAGGTTGAGAGTTAATTCTTTAAGAGTTAATTGGTTCAGGGGGGTAGCACCACTGGATGGGATTAGTGCTCTTATGAGAGACACAAGAGAGCTTACTTTCTGTGCTCTCTCTGCCATGTGAGGATATAATGTTCATCTGCAAACCAGGAAGAGTGATCTCAGCAGGCACTGACTCTGCTGGTACCTTGCTTAAATTTGGATTCTCCAGCCTCTAGAACCAATACAAATAAATTTCTGTTATTCAAGATATTTCGGTCTATGGTGTTTTTTTCTTATAGCAGCCCAAACTGACTAAGACATAACATAAACAAGTGTGATATTTCCTTATATTCATGGTCCTGGGGATTTGGGGAAGAAAATCTTGGGGGACTCATTTTGAAATCTGCATACCTCATATGGCCATGCATGTTTACATTAAAAAAAACAATGGAGCACCTGGGTGGCTCAGTTGGTTAAGCGTCAGACTTCAGCTCAGGTCATGATCTCATGGTTCATGGGTTTGAGCCCCGTGTTGGGCTCTGTGCCGACAGCTCAGAGCCTGGAGCCTCTCTTTCTGCCCCATGCTCTGTGTGTGTTTCTCTCTCTCAAAAATAAACAAATGTTAAAACAACAACACTAACAAGTGCCATACTGTTTTCTAAAGTAGCTGTAGTATTTTACAGCAGGCATACCACTAATTTATAAGGATTCCAGATTTTCCATATCCTTATGACAATTTCATCTTGTCATTTTTATGCCCATTATGTTATGTATATATGAATGTATAATGTGGTGTATCATTGTATCTTGACTTTTACTATGGATAATGATGCCGAATTTCTTTTTAAAAAAATTTTTTTTTTTTTACGTTTATTTTTGAGACAGAGAGAGACAGAGCATGAACGGGGGAGGGGCAGACAGAGAGGGAGACACAGAATCGGAAGCAGGCTCCAGGCTCTGAGCCATCAGCCCAGAGCCCGATGCAGGGCTCGAACTCACGGTCTGTGAGATCATGACCTGAGCTGAAGTCGGACACTTAACCGACCGAGCCACCCAGGCGCCCCAATGATGCCGAATTTCTTTTCATGTGCTTCATATTTTTTGGTAAAATGCCTATTTAAATATTTTGCCCATTTAAAAATGGTTATTTTTCTTCTTAGTCATAAGAGTACTTTATATTTCTGAATATGTCATCATCAGAAAAATTATGTAAATATATCCTATGATTCTAGCTTATATTTTCACTTTCTTGATAATTATTTTAAGGAAGAAAATGTTTAAATTTTGATAGAACCCAATTTATGTCTTTTTCTTTTATGGATCATGCTTTTGATATCAAATGTAAGTAATCTTTGCCTACCAAAGGACACAAAGATGTTCTAGTTTTATACTTTTAAAACCTGCATTTAGGACTTTGATCCATTTTGAATTAGTTTTTGTATATTATATGAAGTATGGGTCTCTACTAATTTTCTATTGCTGCCTAACAGGTTAACACAAATTTAGGAGCTTAAAACAACACACACTTACTGTCTCATAGTTTCGTTGGGGCCAGTTTGGGCACAAGGTAGCTGCATTCTCTGCCCAGAATCTCACAAGGCCACGATCAAGATGCCAACTGGGCCACATTCTTATCTGGAGGCTTAATTGGGGAAAGATGCATTTCCAACCTCATTCAAGTTGTTGGCAGAATTCATTTCCTATGGCTATGTGACCAAAGGCACTGGCTTTCTTCTGGATGTCTGCTGGAAGCTGACCCCAGGTCCTAGAGACCACTCACAGTTCCTTGCCATGTAAGCCTCCTCATTATGGCTGAATACTTCATCAAGTTAGCAAGGAGATTCTCACTCAAGCCTGCTAGGAGAGTCTTACACAATACAATGTAATTACGGGCATCATTTCCCATAACTTCTGCTACATATAACATTACCGAATTAAGGAGTGACATCCCATCACTTTTGACACTTCTTATTAGTCACAAATCATAGGTTCCAGCAGCTCGAGGGGAGAGGATTACACAAAAGCATGGACACAATACAGTGGAAATATTGGCGGTCATCCTAAGGTTTATCCAACACAGAGTCTAAGTTGATATTTGTTTCTTGATTGCACCCTTTGTTGCAAAGACTATCCTTTCCTTATTGGTTTATAGCGGCAAATTGTTGAAAATCAGTGGATCATAAATATTATAAGGGTTAATTCTTGGACTCTCAATACTGTTCCTTTGATCTATATGTCTATGTTTATTCCAGTACCAAAGTTTTAGCCCTCCAATTTTGTTTTTCTTTTTCAAGATTGTTTGAGTTATTCTGAGTTATTTTCATTACCATGTATGTGTTAGGACAGATTGTAAATTTTTCCAAAAAAATATTATTCTGGGATTTCAACAGGGATTGTATTGAAATACAGACGAAATTTAGGGTGAATTGCTATATTAATATTTTGAATTTTCTAATCCATGAACATGGGTGTCTCTCTTATATTTATATCTTCTTTAATTTTCTCATTTTTTTTTGTAATTTTCAGAGTACAGGCCCTGAATTTATTTTATTAAATGTACTCCTATATTATTCTTTTTGATGCTATTGCAAAAGTCATCATTTTCTTAATATTGTTTTCATACTATTAATTGCTTAAATAAAGAAATACAAGGGATTTTTGTTCATTGGTTTTATATTCTGTGACCTTGCTAATCTTGCTTATTAATTCTATTATTATTTCTGTGTTTACATATAAGATCGCACTGTCAGTGAATGAACACAATTTTACTTTTCCTTTTTAAATTCTAATGATTTTTTATTTCATTTTATTGGCCTGTTATACCATGTAAAATACCCATTTAACTATAAGTGGTGAAACTGGACATATTGATTTATTTCTGACTTTAGGGGAAAAGCATTAATTCTTTCACTATTATGTATGATCTTAGGTGCAAATTTTTCATAGATCCGTTATCAAGTTGTGGAAATTTTTTTTCTATTCATAGTTTGCTCAGAATTTTTATCTTGAAATTATGTTGGATATTTTCAAATACTTTTTTTGGATTTATATATAAAAACAATAGTTTTGTTTTATTTTTCATTCTATAATATGGTATATTAACTGATTTTGGATTTTAAGCTAATTTTGCTTTTCTGGAATAAATCCCTCTTGGACTTCTTTATATATGTTGCAGCAAACACTGTTTGCTAATATTTTGTTAAGGTGTTTTGCATTAAATTAATGATGCACATTTGTAATTTTTTTTACTTGTGATATCTTTCTTTGGATTTGGTGTCAGGGTGGATGGCCTAATAATATTACTTGAAAAATAGTTCTTTTTTTATATTCTGAAAAAAAAAATGTGTATGGTTAACATTTTTTTTCCTTAAATGTTTGATAAAATTCACCAGTGAATCCGTCTGGACCTGGGTTTTTCTTTGTGAAAATATTTTAAATTACTTAATTCAGTTTGCTCATTTCATATATGTTTATTCAAAACTTCTATTTCTACTTGAAAGATCTTTTTTGTGTCTTTGTAGTTATTTATCCATTTTACCTAAATGGTCTAATATGTTGTCATAAATTTGTTTGTAATACTCTATTATAATCCTTTAGTTGCTTTAGAATCTGTAGTGGTGCTTCCTATTTCATTTCTGCTTTTGGTAATTTGTAGCTCCTTTAATTTCTCTTTTGGTCAATTTACGTAAAAGTTTATCAATTTTTTAGATGTAAATTTTTTTGATGTTTATTTATTTTGAGAAAGAGAGAGTGTGCGCACATGGGAGTGGGGGAGGGGCAGAGAAAGAGGGAGAGAGAGAATCTTGAGGTGTTCCATGCTCAGCACAGAGCCCAATGCAGGGCTCAATCTCACAACCATGAGATCATGACCTGAGCCGAAATCAAGAGTCAGACACTTAACCTACTGAGCCAACCATATGCCCTAGATTTTTAAAACCTAGCTTTGTTTTTATTTTTTTCCTAGTTTTTAAATTTTCTGTTTCATTGATTTCTGGTCTGATATCTATTTCCTTTCTGCCACTTTGGGTTAGATTTACTCTTTTTTTCCTAGGTTCTTAGAATGAATCAGGATTATGGGTTTTAGATCTTTCTTCCCTTCCTATATAAACATTCAAAGCCATAATTTTCTTTCTAATCACTGCTCTAGTTCCATCCAATAAATTTTTATGTCATATTTTATTTTCAGTCAGTTGATTATGTTTTCCCTTTCTTTTTGACTTCTTATTTAGCCTATAAAGTATCTAGAAGAGCACTGTTTAATTACTAATACTTGATGTATTTCCAATTTTCTTTCTGTTGCCAATTTCTAATTTGATTCAGTTGTAGTCAGAGAACTTACATTGCATGATTTCAGTCTTTTCAAATGTATTTAAGCTTGTTTTATGCCCTCACATATTGTCTATAATGGAGAATGTTCTATGTGCACAAAACAAATGTATTCTGTTTTCTGTGGGGTAGAATGTTCCATATATGTCCCATATATGTCAGTTTGATCAAGCTGGTTGATAATGCTGTTCAAGGATTGTGTATCCTTACTGACTTTCTGTCTAGTTGTTATGCCATTTCCTGAAAAGAGAGTATTAAATTTCCAGGTGTAAACTTGAATTATATATTCCTCTTTTTAATTTGTCATTTTTTTGCTTCATGCATTTTAGGACTCTGTTTTCATATATATATATATATATATGTATTTATAATGGCTATACCTTCCTGACATACTGCCCTATTGCCATTTTTATTATGAAATAGGTCTCTTTCATCTTTTCATATTTCTTGTTTTAAAGTTTTGCTTTATATTAATGTAGTCACTCCATTTCTCTTATGGCTGTTTCCATGGTAAATATTTTTCCACCTTTTCTTTTCAACTTATTAGTCTTTGATTCTAAATTCTTAGAATGATGACTAAATTCTTAGCATTCTGTTCTCAGAAAATGGAATAACATCCAATTATGGTTATTCTTCACTCTTGAAATTTCAACAAATAAATGGCCATTTCTTTGGAATTTTTTAGATATGGAACTACTGAAAGGGATAGAAGGACACTAGGTAGAAAACATAAATAAACTCCCCAAATTTTGGGCAGGCAAATTTCATAAAGCTTGGAGAAAACTAAGTATATCAAAAGTAAAAAATGCTAAAATACTTAGTATAAATGTAGTTAAATAGTAGTAGTTTGCATGACTAATTAAAGGAGACCAGACATATAAAGCCATTATATTCATTCATAATGTAGGAATTTTTGTATGTTTTATTTACAGCTATATCCCCTTCACCCAGAACTGTGTTTGGTCCAGGAAAGATTCTCAATATATGTGTTTTGGATGAATGAAGGCTGCCTCCAAAGAAACATTTTATAAGAAGAAACTATAGTAGTATAACCAAGAATAAACATTAGTGAATTGTTAGAGGGATGCTCAAACACTAGTAAGGTGATTCTTATAAGAAGTTGGAAAGCTACACAAAGATTTCTGATCTCCAGTGAAAGGAAAGAAAAATCACACTATTTGGGACGAGTGGGTATTGACAACAAAGATTAAACAGAATACTAGAATTATAGTTAACACACATGTGTTCTAATCCTTGTTTTTTTCTTTTTTCTGTTCCTTTCTTTTCACTTGGACAAATCAACCTAATTGTTGAAATGTAGAGACTGAACAACCATGTTTATGGTTTCCTCTGCTTTTCACATTGAAATATTTCTTAAATGGAATATTACTTTTGCCTTTTCTGCAGAAGGGAATTATTTTCAGTAGAAAAAAAAGATAGAATGAACATTTCCATGGAAATACAGTACATATGAAAATCACTTAAGATGCAGCCTACAAATGCAAATATCCGGAATCCATTGCCCGTTCCATATATTGATTTACTAGGTTTTAGATGGTACCCAGAAATCTACATTTTTACTGATCAGTCTAGATTATTCTGATGTAGGTGCCCTGAAGGTTAGACGTTTATAAAGTATAACCTTGGTTAAGAACTAAGTTCAGCCAAGGGTTGGGGAATAGGCTATCCAAGAGCATCTAGATACTCCAAACTAAGACTGCCTTCCAGCTGAGGAATATAGAAGGAGAAATTAGTGGAACATATATTATTATGGAAATATTTTTTGTAAATTATAAATTTAAATATTTAAAATTACTATGAATACTTTATATTATTATTATTGGAGATCATAGAAAATATAAGAGGAGTATTAAAAGTTGGTGAACTTATATTAGGGTAAAATGATGTACACATAATAAAAGCTATTACATGAAAGAATATATTTTGGTAGCTCCCTGGGTAGAATTAAAATTTTTTTAATGTTTGCTTATTTTTGAGAGACAGAGACAGAAAATGAGCAGGGGAGGGTCAGAGAGAGAGGGAGACACAGAATCCAAAGCAGGCTCCAGGCTGAGCGGTCAGCACAGAGCCTGACATGGGGCTCACCCACAAGCTGTGAGATCACGACCTGAGCAGAAGTCCAATACTTAACCAACTGAGCCACCCAGTCTTCCCTCCATGGGTAGACTTAGAGCTATTTGATCAAATATACAAAGAGAGAGATTTTATCTTTGAAAAATAACTTCTTGAATATCAAAAATGTTTATATAGGTAAAAATTCAGGAATCGTTTTGACTTCAAGGATGGTTTCCGGTTATACACCAGAGATCTCTATTCTCAATTCTGTTCTCTGTAGCATTATTTATTAGTCATAAATGATAGGCATTATTATAATATTTGGAAATATTAGCCTGAGTATTTTCATCTGATACCTCCAGTTTTTCTCCTACCCAGTCAGCTGAGTGAGTAATCCTGTATTCGTTGCTATAGGGAAGGAATGTAGAACAGGGAAAAAGTATTCTTTATTGGCTCCTGAGTTTAAAGTTTAGGTCTTACAGTATTCTAATAAGATAATGCATTTGTGTAAGTACACAGAAAACATGAATTCTGGCATCTAAGATAAAGGTTCTGGTTGGAGAAGGAGAATTGGGTGAGAAATAGCGATGTGAGTTTTGATGATGGTAGCTTCCTCATAAATGGTGCCTGGGCCCTGACTTCATGCCCCACCAGGATGAGTGGAGGGAGATATGGCAGTGGGGAACTGTGTGCCGTCTCCTGGATACAGTGGATATCAATAGAGTAGCTATAACTGCCTCTTGTGTCTAGACAGATAGAAATTCCATGGAATCTTACCCCAGACTCCACGAGCTCCGTATTTGCAACAGAGCGACAGTTTGAACTGTGTGCAGGGTCCAGTGTGTCACAGAAAAAGAAGTGGATCTGAAGGGAACTTTTAGAAGGGAACAAAGTATAATACGGCAGGACCTGCATGTAACAAGACCTAAGTTGTCATGAGCATGAGAAGGGCTCAACAGATTCCAACATGGTCAGATGACAACCTGAGATACATTCTTTCCTGCCAATCCCCCACCATCTGCCTCATATCTCACTGGCATCATTCGAACCTTCCTGGAATTTAAAGGCAATTCTAGATAATGTCAACTGGGTAATGTCAACTAGATAATGTCAATGTCAATTACAAAGATTCAATTTTTCCACTTGGAGGAGAGGGTCAACTTAAGTTGGGTGATAAAACCAATAAAGAGGCTCACATTGGCTCCACTGTATATGTATACAGTGTATGTATATGAAAGTTAGGTATATGATGTATATGAAAGTTAGGAAAATAACAAAACCATGTGAGATTGTAAATGTGTGGGTGTTTGGCACACGATCCAAAAAGTAATAAATAGTTGGAACTATGGGTCAAAACCATCAAGATGATATGTTATGGGGATAATGTGAGCATAATATAAATATTCGAGTAGAGCCTGAGAGCTTAGCTGCAGAGAGTATAGTTAAGAGCTCCAATGAACATTATAATGCATTAATAAAATTATAGTGACTAAAGAAAAGGATGGCCCTAATCAACTGCATTGGAAGGATAGTAGTGAAGTGTGTGTGTGTGTGTGTGTGTGTGTGTGTGTGTGGTGGTCATTCTTTGTAATGTAATTTACTTTAAATTGGTTTGAGTTCAGAGAAATATAATAAACGGAAAATTTTTAACTGGGTCCTGTATTCTATGAATAATATGACCATATACTATATTTCTGATTAGCTCAGGGCAGTTCCATTAACACCTGTTGTCTTAGTAATTTGCAGGTTTTACATAAAGCAATTGGAAGAATGGAGACTTGTTTTTATCTGTAGATAAGAATTGGTCCAATGGGGAAAACATACTACTCATTAGGTGGCTGTCTTCAAACAATAAGGGCTATCACATGCAAGAGGAATTAAACTTTTCTCTGGTGCCAGTGGGTAGAATTAAGACCACTTAGAAAATATCCAAGAAGAGGTATTTTCACTTTGAAAAGAGAACTTTTTATATATCAAAACTCTCTGAAGATAGGGAGGCTTCCCCAAATTGAAGTGAGTTTCCTGTCACTGGTAGGGAAATAAAAAGACCAAATGGTTTCAGTAATGATATTGCAGAGAGAATCATATATCGAATGGTGGGGTCAAATGAAGTTTTGATCTTTCCCCAAACTGATATTTTTATAGTATTTAGGTTTAGAATCATGTGGGCAATCAGAAAAGGATTTGAAGAATAGAGAGAGAATGATTGTCAGAAACCATTATAGGTTACAAAGGGAGTTTCTAGAATAGAAACTGTTGAAAAACCTGAAGTATTTTCATGTTCTCATTTGTTATAAGCCAAATATATTATTTCCTGTGCTGCTCCTTCTACCAAATAATATAAAAATCTTGCCAGTGCACTTTGCATAAAAGAAATAATCTGAAATGGGGAAATTTTGATTTCTATAAGCCAACTGGCATCCTCTAGCAGAAAACACAGCCACTCTCTGGAATTGCAGAGCACCAGTGAAAGATGGCCCCTAGGCACTGCCTGCCTGTGAACAGTAGAATGAGAACATGGAAAATCTAGCACTTTCTGTTGCCTTTACATATGTATCCACTAGCATGCTTTCAGGAACAAGTAACAGAAGATCCAACTAAACAACAGAGATACTGGGGCGCCTGGGTGGCTCAGTCGGTTGAGCTTCTGACTTCGGCTCAGGTCATGATCCCATGGTCTGTGAGTTTGAGCCCTGCATCGAGCTCTGTGTGGAGCCTACTTCAGATTCTGTGTATCTCTCTCTGATCCTCCCCCATTCATGCTCTGTCTCTCTCTGTCTCAAAAATAAATAAACATTAAAAAAAATTTTTTTAAATAAAAAAATAAACAACAGAGATACTATGTGGCACAGCAGGAAGCCCAGAATAAGGCAGTTACAGGTGTGGTGGATTCAGTGGTTAAGGGTGTCCAGAAACCAGGTTGAATTCTCTCTGTGATTCTTTTTGGTTTTCCCTTCATAGCTGAACAACATGAACAACCATATAAACTGGATGAAGCTGCACAGATATTAGATATTGTTCTCACATTATAATGTCCAAAGGCAAAGAAGAGTAATATCTGTCTTATGTTGCTTACTAAGACAGAGTAAACCTTCCCAGAAGCCCCACAGCAGATTAATGCAACAGCAGACAAGTCATTGGATAGTACTGCAAATGTGCTCGTGGCAAGAAAAAAAAATTACTTGTAAAGGAAATGGAATCACTGGGAGTGGCCAGGTACACAACGGATATTCAGTGTCTGATCTGATTCAGTGTTCTCTCAGCAAGGAAGAAAAGTGATGGGAACCATATGGACTGTGGCTAGGTAACTAACAATGTCTGCTACAACCCTCTTGTGCCAGGTTTCAATGCCTGCTTTAATATGAAAATGGCTGTTGTATTAGGTTCCTAGGGCTGCCATAACAAAGTACCATGGGGATGCTTGGAAGGGAGGCTTAAAGCAACAGAAATTTATTGTCTCACATTTCTGGAAGCTAGAAGTTTGAAATCACGGTGTTGATGGGTTCATGCTGTCTCTAAAACCTACAGGAGAATCCTTCATGGTGTTTTCCTAACTTCTGGTGTAGATACATCATTCCAATCACTGCCTGCGTTATCACATGACTGTCTTTTCCCTGTATAAACACCTTCTTAATAAAAATACCAGTCATATGAGATTAGGGCCCCCCATTAATGATTTCATCTTAATTGCATCTACAAAGACTCTATTTCCAAAAAAAGTCATATTCATAAGTGCCTGGAGTGAAGACTGCAACATACCTTTTTTTAAATGTTTATTTACTTATTTTTGAGGCAGAGAGAAAAAAAGAGAGAGAGAAAGAATGGGCAAGGGGAAGAGAAAGAGGGGAGACAGAGAATCCTAAGCAGGCTCTGTACTGCCAGCACAGAGCCCAATGCAGGGTTTGAATTCACAAACCATGAGACCATGACCTGAGCCAAAATCAAGAGTCAGATGCTCAACCAACTGAGTCATCCAGTCGCCCCTCAACACATCTTTTTGGTAAGGCACAATTCAAGCCTAACATCTATGTCGTGATGCTCTTTTAGGGATCCAAAAGCTGTAAGGTTGCTTCTTCTGAGTCTTCCTATATGAAACAAGGTCTAAAGTTTCCATTCAATGAGACAGCATGCTACAATATATTAGAAAGAGCACCCAAACAAGATTTGAAGACTTTCATACTATTTGGGTCATCTTAAGAAAGTCACTTATTTTCTCTGAACCTGTCAGTTTCCTCGCCATGTCAGAACTTCCCAATATGATACTCTGACCCAAAGACATTACTTATCTGGTCTCTGAGGAGCTCTCCATGAAGATGATCATCTGATCATAAGTTGTAGGACTTCATGATCTTCCCTCTATTAAAGGAGGTTCTATGAGGCAATGTGGCATTCTCATTTTCTATAATACAAAACATCTTCCCTTGATGAGAAATTTGCAATTTGAGGTGTTGGTGGTTTAATAAGAGAAACATAGGGGCGCCTGGGTGGCTCAGTCGGTTAAACATCTGATTTTGGCTCAGGTCATGATCTCACAGTTTGATAATTCAAGCCCTGAGTCGGGCTCTGTGCTGCCAGCTCAGAGTCTGGAACCTGCTTCAGATTCTGTGTCTCCCTCTCTCTCTGCCCCAATCCTGCTTGTGCTCTGCCTCTCTGTCTCTCAAAAATGAATAAACATTTAAAAAGTTTTAAAAAAATAAGAGAAGCATAATTATTGGCTGAGATATTAAATTATGAGAATAGGAAAGTATAGAGGCAAATAAAGTCAAGTTATTGAAGATGGAATTTGTGAAGAAAAATACCCTGACCTCCAGTTACAGGAGCAGGATGGTTTAGAAGAAAAGGGGGTTTCTTGAATTCCATTGGCCTCTTTAACAAAGTTTGAAGAGTCCAATTGTATGAGTAGACAAGCCTAACACAGAACCAACTGAGATGAGATGGCATAAAGTTAGGGGAATGGGCACTACATGTATGAGATCGCTTATCCTTATACATTCTAGGAGAGTCACAAGGATTTAAAGAGGCTCAGGAAAAAATAGTGAGAGTTGGCTCTGATGCTGGGTCGGACACACACTCATGCTTTAGTGACTATAGTAATTAATATTTATGTCTGCCTGCTACCTTTTTCTCACCTTTCTCTAATTGAACATACCTCCCTGTCCTCAGGAGTGTATCTATAATATAGCTGAAACTATCATATTCCCTTACTCTGGTACACTGGATTGTTTTTTGTTTTTTTTAATGCAACATCATCCCCTTGGGCAGGAAACAGGCTAATAAACCTGGTTGGTCTTCGAGGAGGGCATAGACCACAAGTATCTACTTTAGATTTGGCTGAGGAGGATAACGGACAAAGAATAAACTCCCAGAGGGTTGGGCCAGCCAACACACAAAACAATGGAGAAAGACTTACAGAGAGCAGGATCAGTGTCTATTCAAGGTCCGGTTATTTCTGCTATAATATGACATATATGTTCCTAAAAATCACTGCGCTATGCAAAATCATGCTACAAAAACTACAGAGCTTATGGGGAAAATGAGGCTAGGGGCATAACACTCAAAAACTGTCAGTTACATATAAACATAAAAAGGAGCATAAGAAAAATGGCAGCACGGTTTTATATATACTAAATGGTTAAGGAATCCATAGATATTATAGTAAGTTCATCACTTTACCCTGAAAAAGACCCAAAGTATGCTTGTCTTACGGGGGCATTGGAAGGCGTATAGCTTGTGAGTTACTGTGAAGTGGTAGAAGAGGGTTATCTGAAATTGCCAGAACATTCTAATGCCAGATGGGGATGGATGTGGTTTATAACATGCAGTGAATGGTGCTAGCTGGTAGATGTTTAGAGATGTGTGTCTGTGCCTGTGTTTGGGTATTTCTACTCATTTTTCTTCAGCTAGCTCGTTTTCTGTGTTCGTCCAGTGTTTTTTCTGGACTCAGATTGCACATAAGTAAACACGAATTTAGTGTTATGTTCTGCTTGTTTCCTAACACATCAGTCCTTTTGGAACACTCATATTTTTAAAACCAGGATTATAGTGGACTGGGTTATATTTCTAGAATAAAGCCCATTGTCTGTCCATCTAAAGGTGTTTCACGGCAATATATCTTAGTAAAACCTTTTGTGTTGATAATCTAACAGTTTTTAAAAAACTGATTTTCACCCCAAGTTTGTGTGAAAGCCACAAAACCAATAAATTGGACACATATTCTGAGATCCCATTTTATACTGTGTGACCTTGCTATTGATACACCTCTTGCTTCAGTAAAAGTAGGACTTGGAGCGCTGGCTGAGTATTCTATAGAGCCAGCTTAAATCAAGACTTATAATGCTGTTGCTGTGTGTTTAAAATGCATCTTTGTGCTAAATCACTTTCTTTCTGAGGGAAAATAAATTAATCAGAACAGAAAAAGGAGAAAAATCAATTTTAGTTGGCATAGTCAAAGACCAGTTCAGCATTTCCCTTACAATGCTGATTTCCACACATTTCTATATCAACTAGAAAAATTCTCCTTAGGGTGAATATTGCAAATACTGAATTTTGGTGTTTTTGTTTCATTTTTTTTTCATTTAATTTTCTTTGTAAATATTATTCTTTAAATAGTTTGCAAACATAATATTTTTGTTTTCTTCATTCTGTCTCAGAAAAGTGGCAACCCCAAATATTGTATTCATCTCCTAGGGCTCGCACAATAAAATACCACAAACTAGGTAAATGAACAGAAATGTTTTCCTCACAGATCTGGAGACTAGAAGTCCAAGATCGAAGTGTCGGGAGAGTTAGTTTCTTCTGAGGTCTCTTTTCTTGGCTTAAAGATGGTCATTTTCTCCCAGTGTCTTTACATGGTCCTTCCCCTGTGCATGTCGGTGCCCTAATTACTTCTTATAAGGACGCCGGTCATATCGGATTAGGTCTCCCCATATGACATTATTTTACCTCAGTTACTTCTTTAAAGGACCTATTTACAAACATAGTTACGTTCTCAGGTACTGGGGGTTAGAATTTCAACATATGAATTTTGAGAGGACACAATTCAGCCATAACAACGCGTTGAAGTGAAAAACATGGGCAGGTTAAGTATGAACTGGACTTGGAAGGGCTTGGGTCCCAGTTCTTTACTCACCAACTCTGTGATTTGGGGTAGTAATCTAATATTTCCAAACTGCAGTGATTCTGATGGAGCAGGGTGTCTCTCCCAATTCCCAGAAAACAGTCATCCATGTGTGAGGTTCTCATCCTCCTTCCCACACTATTCCTTTCAGTCTGAAAACCAACACAGTCTATACAGAGAAAGGCAAATGTCTTACTGGAAAGTTTAGAGTGAATTTATTTTTAAATTTTTTTTAATTAATTTTTTTTAATGTTTATGTTTTGAGAGAGAAACAGGGCACAAGTGGGAGAAGAGCAGAGAGAGAGGGAAACGCAGAATCCAAAGCAGGCTGCAGGCTCTGAGCTGTCAGCACAGAGCCCGACGCAGGGCTCGAATTCACAAACCCTGAGATCATGGCCTGAGCAGAAGTTGGATGCTCAACTGACCAAGCCACCCTAGTTTAGAGTAAATTTAAAAGAGTTACAACTTAAGGAGAAAGAAATTAAAATCCTATTTTGCACTTTCCCTTGAATCTCAAGAAGGAAAGCACTTAAATATTTGTGTCCTTTCAAAGAAGAGTATGCCCCCATAACACTTTTCTTTATTTGTCTTTTTAAAAAAAAAAAATTCTTATGTTGATTTATTTTTGAGAGCCGAAGAGACAGAGCACGAGCAGGGGAGGGGCAGAGAGCACAGGAGACACAGAATATGAAGCAGGCTCCAGGCTCTGAGCTGTCAGCACATAGCCTAACACGGGGCTCAAACTCATGGACTGCAAGGTCATGACCTGAGCTGAAGTTGGCATCTTAACCGACTGAGCCACCCGGCGCCCCTCTAAACTTCTGTCTTTACACTCAGCCTTAAGTTCATGTACTTTGTCCACCAATTACTCCTTCTTCATTGCTCTCTGCTCTTGTCTGAAGCTCCTTTGCACTGCAAAATTCCACTTTATCCACAAGGGTGAACCCACGCCACTCACTCTGCCATCATGCCCCAGGAATCAAGCAGATTCAGGAGCAAAACAGAACTTTAGCCATCAGTCTCTAAGCTTTGCAGAGAACTGAGGTGGAATGGAGATAGTCAGTTGGGGGATGGTTGTGGGAAGGGAAATGTTCAGCCTCATGTGCAGAGATAGACACTGATTCTTTCAGATAGCCTGCTAGTGCGCTACCCTCAATGTGTCTATTCTCCCAAGGAGAGATATCCATTCATTTTTCCCCTGGAACCAGGACAAAACAAAACAAAACCCTACTATGAGAAGATAAGCAATGCCTCTCCAACTGCTATGCAGAAAAAATGTTTTCCTTCTTTGGATTTTTTTCTGAGGGAAGGCAGGGGGTAGCAGGAAGAAGGTGACAAGGGGAGGAGGAAGGGTCCTGCAGGAGTTGGAGTCTAATGGCTGCTATCTCTGGGGCCCTGGGAAGTGTTTCAGTTTCAATTACATTGCTAGGATTCAGAGTCAAGCAGTTTGAATAGGTGACTTCTCGCTACTTACATGTAAGTTTCGTGTAGTTTTTAGTGCAGACTAAAACTATACAGCACTTCAAGGTCTGTAAACCCTGTTTTAAGATACATTTAAGTTTTTCAAATGATTACCTTTTGGCTAGAACCACTATTTCCAGTAATTCACCAAAATGACCAACGCAAAGGGAAAGGGGAGAGGTACCTGCTATATGTTCTCTAGGCCTTTTAGAAACATGGAGTTAATCCTTTGGCCACACCCATGTGAATCTTCAAGAAAAGTGATATTGTGGACATCAAGGAAATGGGCACTTTTCAGAAAGGAGTGCCCCACAAATGTGACCATAGCAAAACTGGAAGAGTCTACAATGTTACCCAGCATTCTTGTTGGCATTCTTGTTGGCATTCTTGTTGGCATTCTTGTAAACAAATAAGTTAAGGGCAAGATTCTTGCCGAGAGAATGAAGGTAGCTATTGAGCATATTGAGCACTCAAAGAGCCAAGAGAGCTTCCTGAAATGTGTGAAGGAAAATGATCAGAAAAAGAAGGAAGCCAAAGAGAAAGGGACTTGGGTTCAACTGAAGTGCCAGCCTGCCCCACCCCGAAAAGCACACTTTGGGAGAACCAATGGAAAGGAGCCTGAGCTGTTGGAACCCATTCCCTATAAATTTATGGCACAATAAATGTAAAAAATAAATAAATAAATAAACCCTCAAGACTATAAAAAAATAAAAAAAACAAAATTTCAAGTGATTAGAGATATCTTTTTCATGCCATTCTGATCCTATCCCCCCCCCAACAATTTATTGTAGAGATATTGCTTTTTAGGAAAGAATGTATTTAAATATTAAGTGTCGAGTAAAAATTACTGACATCCTAAATTTTCCCTATAATTATAATCTCTGAATATTCACTTCTGATGAGAACATGTAAAGTCTAATGACAGGAAGCATTATCAAAGATACAGAAATATTTCATAATAAATAGTTCAACCTATTGGATATCCATAACAATTCTAATTTGTACATACCTAATAGTTTGGCCAGAGGTCAAACTATTCAGTTCTTTGAGATGTGCACCTTCCCTGTGTGGCTGTTTGCTTCCTCAAATCCAGAAAGGAAGATATAATCTGATATAATATAATCACATACATGTAATCACATCCCTCATTACTTTTGCTACACTCCATGGGCGAGAAACAAGTTACAGTTCCCACCCACACTAAAGGGGAGCATACCATAAAAGGCCATGAACATCTTGGTGGGGATTATGGGGGTGGGGGCCACCTTTCCTCCCCAGGTACATACATATTTACATGGGCTATTTCACTTACTCTCAATAACTCTGTGACATAAGTACCATAAATGCCTTTATTTTACAGATGAGAAAATTGTGGCCCTAGAAAGATTAAATAATTTGTCCATGTATATGCATTGGAGTTTTGATTCAAGTTGCGGGATCTAAAAGTTGAGGTTGCTTGCCTTTTTTGGGTTAAGGTTTATTATTTAATAATCAATAAAAATTTCATAATAAAGTATATTGCAAAAGGGGAATGTCTTTTCAACTACTTTAGAAAGAATATATTTTAAAAGATTATTAATGTACTTACTCCATATTATTATTATCTATTCAAATAAGTAGTAAATTCCCTCTCAAGGTTAAAAAATTCTGAGCCTGAAATGATCTTCTGTTGGATTATTTGGACTATATTGATGAAAAATACAGATTTCTAGTATTTTATTCACATATTCATATTGGTTACAAGATCGTGTATTTTAGTGATAAAGTTCTGCATGTCAAAGATATATTTAAACCCAGATATTGAACTTAATTAAAATTTTCATTAACCTTGTTTCAGTACACTTTGAACTATTTTGTTTTAATCACATTTCTAAAAGGAAGGGGAGAGAGAGACAGAGAAAACGACCTGATCCTAAGCATTTAGTTTCTAATTAGCTGTAGGTTAGCTTTAAAGTGATGCAATGGTACAATACACATAGGTCATTGTAATCATGAGCAGTGAATTCTTACCATGTTATCATTTAAGTTCTCTGAAATATAAAGTAAATGGCAAAACCTCATGACCCCTGGGTGGCTCAGTTGGTTGAGCATCCAAATCTTGATTTTGGCTCAGCTCATGATCTCATGGTCATGGGATCCACTCCCTATTGGGCTCTGTGCACTGAGCATGGAGCCTGCTTGAGATTCTCTTTCTCCCTCACCCTTTGTCCCTCCTCCACACACTTGCGCACATGCATATGTACTCTTTCTCTAAAATAATAAAAAAAAAAATGCAGAAAGTGAGGACTTAGCAGACTAAGTAACATTTGTTGCAAAACACCCAATTTACCAAGATACCATGCTCATTAGTGGACAGATTATAGGTGTTTTGCCCAAACAACTAAAAATGGAAAGCGATGACCACAGTCTCTAATGTTAGCTTTCACTGAGTGAGAATGCCCACCAGTACTCAGAGCCCGGGAAACATATACATTGACAGGTCAAAGTGAAGGACTGTCTATTAAATATCTTTAGGAAAATATTTCCTAAATCAACAGCCTTGGAAAAAATCAGCATTTTGCCAAGCAGTGAGTAATAACTTATGTATCCTTGAAAGTAAATCTTGGATTGGTCAAGCAATTTTCTCGGGATTACACAGCAAGTACAAAACAGAGCCAAGATTGAAACTCTGACAATTGGACCCAGTAAAGCCTTCATCTAGTGCTTCTCAATCCTGGTGCCCATAAGAATCACCTGCACGGCTGGGGTGCCTGGGTGGCTCAATGGCTTAAGCACTTGACTCTTGATCTTGACTCAGGTCATGATCTCACAGTTGGTGAGATCGAGCCCCATGTTGGGCTCTGTGCTGACAGTGAAGAACCTGCTTGGGATTCTCTCTCTCCTTCTCTTTCTGCCCCATCCCCATTTGCTCTCTCTCGCGTGCTCTCTCTCTCTCTCAAAAAAAAAAAAAAAAAAAAGAAAAAAGAAAAACAAAAGAATCACCTGCACAGCTTTCAAAAATTATAAATACTTTGGCCATATATGAGACTAATTTAAATCACAATCCCAGGATTTGGAGCTCAGGCATTTATATAGCTTTAAAAAGTATTTCTGGGGATGTTCAGTAAGTAACCAGGGTTGCAAAGCATGATTTTATGCTCTATTATCATCATTATATGCTTATTCATATCAGTAAATTTTAGTACCACATCAAATTCTCTCAGCTATGTCTCCTGGTTTTATTGTTTGTTTTTATTTTTTTAACTTTTATAGTTAAGAGGACATAAGTATTATGTATTTTGGGAACCATATTCATTCAGATTAAGCCACAGACACAAATTCTCATAGAAACCTATCAAACATAAATGGGTAACAAAATGTGATTTTTTTTTAAAGCAGTGTTATCTTAGTTTTGATTAATTTGTTTTTACCTCTTTATGTTACTTAAAAGAAGACTTCGTTTTTCCTGGGGTCTGAATTCATGCCAGTAAATGGATGTTTTTCTAACCCCTGTGCTCATGTGCTTTAATAAATGTTTTAAAGCTTCACAAAACATGGATTTATACTGTTCAAATCATTTTGGGATTAGGTCCAAGTTAATCATTTGTTCAAATGTCAGTACAAGCTGCAATTTTAGGGCAACTTTAGGTAGTTCATTTATTTCCTTTCTGAGCATTAGATAACAGGGTTGTCCTAGCCTTCTTTTTTTTTTTTTTTTCTTTCAATATATGAAGTTTATTGTCAAATTGGTTTCCATACAACACCCAGTGCTCACCCCAAAAGGTGCCCTCCTCAATACCCATCACCCACCCTCCGCTCCCTCCCACCCCTCATCAACCCTCAGTTTGTTCTCAGTTTTTAAGAGTCTCTTATGCTTTGGCTCTCTTCCACTCTAACCTCTTTTTTTTTTTCCTTCCCCTCCTCCATGGGTTTCTGTTAAGTTTCTCAGGATCCACATAAGAGTGAAACCATATGGTATCTGTCTTTCTCTGTATGGCTTATTTCACTTAGCATAACACTCTCCAGTTCCATCCATGTTGCTACAAAGGGCCATATTTCATTCTTTCTCATTGCCACGTAGTACTCCATTGTGTATATAAACCACAATTTTTTTATCCATTCATCAGTTGATGGACATTTAGGCTCTTTCCATAATTTGGCTATCGTTGAGAGTGCTGCTATAAACATTGGGGTACAAGTGGCCCTATGCATCAGTACTCCTGTATCCCTTGGGTAAATTCCTAGCAGTGCTATTGCTGGGTCATAGGGTAGGTCTATTTTTAATTTTCTGAGGAACCTCCACACTGTTTTCCAGAGTGGCTGCACCAATTTGCATTCCCACCAACAGTGCAAGAGGGTTCCCGTTTCTCCACATCCTCTCCAGCATCTATAGTCTCCTGATTTGTTCATTTTGGCCACTTTGACTGGCGTGAGGTGATATCTGAGTGTGGTTTTGATTTGTATTTCCCTGATAAGGAGCAACGTTGAGCATCTTTTCATGTGCCTGTTGGCCATCCAGATGTCTTCTTTAGAGAAGTGTCTATTCATGTTTTCTGCCCATTTCTTCACTGGGTTATTTGTTTTTCGGGTGTGGAGTTTGGTGAGCTCTTTATAGATTTTGGATACTAGCCCTTTGTCTGATATGTCATTTGCAAATATATTTTCCCATTCCGTTGGTTGCCTTTTAGTTTTGTTTGTTGTTTCCTTTGCTGTGCAGAAGCTTTTTATCTTCATAAGGTCCCAGTAGTTCACTTTTGCTTTTAATTCCCTTGCCTTTGGATAACAGGGTTGTCCTAGCCTTCTGATAAGAGTTTCACATTGATCTTATTCAAGAAAATCAGGTTTACGATCATGGTAATAGTGAATTTCTAGCTGTCATTGGTTTTGAAGAAACTAAGAACTAAGTTTGCCTTAATTAACTCCAGATACAAATTAACTAAAATATATATTACCAGGTACTCTGATAAATACTTTTAACTTATTATCTTATTATTCCTCACAAATATTTTATTCTTATTTTTCAAAGGCTATTTCCTTTTTATGCGTGAGAAAACCTAGCTTCCCAAGCTGATGAGCAACAGAGCTCGTATCTATCTAGACAGGGATATTTGGGATATCACATGCCACACTTAAAAATATATATAGTTTTTCAAATCCCTACATTTAAATCTGTTTTAAATCTTTGGATCAAGATATGTTTAATTATATATACAGCCTAAGAAGAATACTTTTGTCATGTAAAGCATAAAAAGAAGAGTGTGGATTAAGAAAAATGCATTTTTGGAAATTGAAACTATACTAACCCATTCTAAGAAAAAAGTTCTCCTTCAGCCTTAAATACCCTGAGACATAATCATAATGGAAAAGACTTTTGAGAACAACAGCAAGAGTCTGGAAGAGTCTGTTTGAGAGTGTACAATTTGGGGAGTTCAAGGGACATGAGGATATTAATGAGAACTTTCTGATATTAAGTCACTGCCATGATTTAAATGATTAATTATGATAACATGAAAATCATCCCACGATACTAAATCTAGCCATGACCGATTTTTGTTCATTATGACTATTTTATTACAAAGATATGAAATTGCACAGAATAGAACTGAGTTATTCTGAAACTATTCTCTATTAGGTAGAAAATTTAAAAATCTTTAAAAATGGAATTGGATCTTAATCTTCTACTTCTACTTAATCTTTCTAATGAGAGGGAAGAGATAGCTCATTCTATACCAATTTCCCATAGTTAGCTTGACAGTCTTCTTCAGAAGTAATTTTAGCGTATCATTAAGGCAAATATGGTTAACCAAGTACCATTTGAAGATAAACAAAGTGTGGCTTTACATAATAATTGCAAGGAATATGAAGAAAGAAAAGGAAGGGATGTGAACTTTTGTGACATCTGCACAAGTATTTGTTAATGCACAAGGGAAATGCAATCAGTGAAAATGGCATTATTTTAAAAGTTTTTCAAAGTTGAAAAGAAAATGAGATTGCTCTAGATGAATAACAGTTAAGCCCCAATAAAAAAAATAATTCTATCTCTATTAAAGCCAACCTCAGCCCTGCTGTGTAATCGTGTCTTTAAATACCCAGCCCTTATAGCCTTGTCTTCAGTCTGTTTTTCTCAGTATTGCTGAGGAAATGGAGAGATCATTTTGCTTCATATACAACTCGTGGGTTTTAATGTTGGTAAAAACAGTTAATTGCAATATCTAGATGATGGTGCCTTGTCACTTTTTATGCATAATTTTTTATTAAAGGGCTGGTCTAAAGTGTAGTTGCTACTAAAAGTGACAAGATGGTAAACTACTAGTTACTGCTGGGTTGCATTTCCAAGAAATGATGTATATTAGTTTTCTATTTGTTGCAAGTAATGTAATTTAAACTCAAACCAGTTTAAGCAAAAAAAAAAAAGAGAATTTAATGCGTCACATACATGAGAAGTACCAAGGGTGATGCCTCTCTCCCTCCATCTCTCAGTGCTACCTTCAGCTGGGTTGGCTTCATTCTCAGGCAGTCTTTCTCTGTGGTGAATGTCCACCAGTAGTTCAAGGAGTACAGTGTTCCCATAGTGATCATACATCCTGGTTCACTTAAGACCGTCTGAATTTGTGCCTGTTGTATTGCAATGTCAATAGTCTCCCCTTTCACTCTCAGAAGTGTCTTTCTTGGACCATAAAGCATATGGTCACCCTCCCTTATAGCCAGGGTAACCACAAAGCTTGTGACATATGCACAGTACAACAGAGTTTTGTCATGCGGCATCTCTTTAACATTTACTCAGTGCCAGTTCTCTCTCCTACCTTGGTTGGAGACTTAGCTTCTATGAGTTTTTTGCTCACTGTAAATGATAGACAGCTCTGTGGTCATATGTAGTCACAGAATGGCTTCAATTCAGTTATAAGAATGTGTCTACCAAGAATTTAGTTTCTTGTTTTCTTTTTTTTTTAATAAAGTTTTGCATTTTAATCTTTCTGCAAATGTTCCACCTCTCTTCCCCTTCCACCAAGGAAGAAAACTGGGGTCATCTGATTTTCCCCTCATTCACATCTTTCCTATTATGGTACCTACTGTTTCAAACACACCAAGATGAATGTAAGGAGATAGAAGAGAGGTGTGGGGTGAGGATAGCTCTTAAGAGGCTGGATGTCTTCACAGGCTTTGTATATGGCAGCTGATTAAACTTAATCTTTTGTCCTTGAGGCACTTCCAGTTTATTCGACTGGGGCCCACTGACGTTTCTTTTAACCTGGTAGACGGGTGTCAGTTTTAGGTAGTTACTAGCAAATTCTTTGACAGCCCCTAAAGGTTCAGCATTCACATCTCACTCCCTGCTGCTAAGGTCTCTGCACCTTTCTAGGCAACCATGTTGAGCTAGACCCTTAAATAACTCTGAACTGCCTCCATTCTTCTTTGTGATCCATTTTGGTTCACAAGAGACATTTATGAGTCTTCTGCCCTGTTATACTCTAAGAGTTCCAGATGACCCCAATGCAGCTCCCTCTCTCTTGTTAGCACAGGCTGCTACAGCTATTTTAGAAATGAAGCTACTACAGTCCTGTGTCTCCCAATTGCAGGAATATATTCCAAACTCTCTGAGAGGTCCCATGGAAGCCTTCTCTAGAGGCCTAGAGGTGAAGATCTCATACCTTCTCCCTCTTAGGTGGATTTAAGGACTCACAGGATGGCAATGAGGATCCCCAAGGAAATCTTACAACATCCTACTTTTTTTTTAACACTTTGAAACTTTTGCAGAATTTATCTGGTGAAGGGATCAAAGTATTGTTTGGCCATTTCTTTTATATAACATTCTAGCTTTGGTTTTTCACATTTCTTGCATCTTGGTGTCTCTGTGGAAATTCCACTTAAAACTTCTATTACCTTAGTGATCCCAGAAAGAACACAATTCTCTTTCCTTTAATGTCCAAATAATCACCACAAAAGGATTATGTTTGATCTTGCTTGGGACACATGCCCATGGAGAGAGGCTTATTTGATGGTCAGTCTAGGTCATATACTTATTTTTGTGATGGGGGAGATGGGTCTGTGTGAGTAGCAGCTCTGCCAGAAGAGACAGTGTGGTAAAGTTTCAGCTTCGAGACAGGAAAAAAGTGGCAGTAGCTATATATTTCTTTTGTTTTCAAATATAATTTCATTTTTTTCAGAGAGCATTTTAATTCTTTTAAGCTAATTGAGACTTGCTTTATTGACCAGTGTATGGACTATCTTGATGTATGTTACATGTATACTTTATTTTTTTTTATTTTTTAATGTTTATTTACTTTTGAGAGGCAGAGAGATAGAACATGCGTGGGAGAGAGAGAGATGGAGACACAGAATCTGAAGCTGGCTCCAGGCTCTGAGCTGTCAATAAATTTCAATAAAAACAAGTTGGTTGATGTTGTTTGAGTCTTCTATAAATTCATTGGTTGTCTCTCTACTTGTTCTGTAAGTACTGAGAATGAGGTTGAAATAGGCAACTATAACTGTATTTTTCATTTAGTTCTTTCTGTCAGTTCAACTGTCTCATCTTAGTTCTTTAAGTTTTTGTTTCACATCTTTTGAAGAATGTTTGAAGCATATTATGCATTTAGGATTATCATAACTTCTTGGTAAATAGAACACTTGACATACTTATTTTAGAAGTCCCTCTTGTCTATGCTAATATTTTGTGTTCTAAAGTCTGCTTGGTCTTAGTTTTCATTAACTTTGGAAAACTTTCAGACATCATTTCTTCAAATATGTGTGTGTGTGTGTATGTATATGCATATACTACATATACATACATAAATACATATACATATAAGTATTTTTCTTCCTTTTGGCTAGTTTTGCTTGCTTTAACTTCAAACTCACTGTTCTTTCCCCACCCCACCCCTAATAGGCTCTAACTTGATGGTAAGTTCATCTAGTAAGATTTTTATTTCCAATACTGTATTTTTCCTATCTAGAAGTTTCTTTTTTCATATATTCCATCTCCCTCTTAATTATGAGCATTAAGATGTACCCATTTACATATCTGAGTATATTCAAACACTTAGGGTAACTGTATTAATGTTCTTAATCTGCTAATTTTATTATAGTTGCCATTTTGGTGTCTGTTTCTATTATCTGATTTTTCTCTTTGTTATGAGCCACGTTTTCCAACCTCTTTGCTTATTTATTTATTTTTGACTGGATGCCAGATATTATAATTTTTACATGGTTGAGTACTTGATTTTATTGTATTCCTTTGAATAGTGTTGGAATTTGTTCTGGTAGGTAGATGACTAACTTGTGGGACAGTCTGATCTAATTAAGGTTTGCTTTTAAGCTTTTTTCAGGGTAGTTTTTCTAGTATCCTCTAACCTTGGGTTTATTTAGCTCTATTTCTTAGCCATGACCATTTTTTAAATCTCTACTGATTGCCCTGTATATCAGGTGAGCCCTCTCAACTCTAAATAGTGAGAATTCAAAAGATTTTCAGCCCCTGCATGAGCTCTTGGAGAGTTTCTGTCTCACATTTCTCTAGTAATTGTTCTTTCCAAGGAAGTGTTATTTTTCTAGTCTCATGAGGACCTTCTCTATGCATTCACAGATTAGTGTTCAATCAAAAATTCAAAGGACAGGTTTTATAGTTCTTTTTTTTTTTATATTCTGTCCTGTAAATCTTTGACCTTATGACCTCTCCAAACTCTGATCACTGTCTTCTCAACTCAATGAGATAAATGAGCCATATTTAGAATTTCATACTCTTCTCTTGAAATGTTCTCTGGGAAGAAAGCTGGTTGAATTATAGACGTCATCTCATTTGTTTATTTTGTACCAGGGACCATGGTCCTGCACTATTCTCTTATCTGTAAGGATAGCTGTTTTCTATATCTTGTTCAGTTTTCTAGTTGTTTACAGCAGGAAGGTAATTCTAAACTCTGTTACTTCCACATGGAAGGAAATGCTGCCATCAGTAATTTTAAAAATAACATTTCCTCTGTGATTTTTTTTGTTAATTGCTTATAAGCCCTACGTGTGCAACTGGGGAAGTGTTTTTCTTTAACACAAAAGGTGCTCATATCTACTTGTCCTAAAAATTTGCTTGAATGAAATTCATTACACAGATGATTTTCTACATTTTTCCTCATCTTGAAACAATATAACTGCTCAGTGGAATACACAGAATGATTTTAATTTGGATTTTCTTTCATCGTTATATTACTCATACAGCTGGCTAGATTGATTTTTCAGCAATTTGTATGGCTTATAAAGTTTGTGATTCTTTCTGTTATTTTGTAAGAAACAATGAAATCCTTACCTTTATGCCTAGATTATTTTTAATATTCTAGGGAAAAACAATCTTCCTTTAAACCTGGGAACTCTAATTTATATATTTGATTTTTCGTATTTTTTTCTTTGCAAAATGTTAAGCTTTTTGTTTTCATAGTTCCTGTATTAGAGTAGGAATGTTAGTAACTGTCCATTTTTATGAAAAATTCAAAAATTTAATATTAAATATTTACTTGGATATTGACATGTTTAAAACTATGTGATATAGATAGACAAATAGATAGAAGCATGTACAGATGAATAGATAGATTCTCTGTGATAGTAACACCTATAAATTTGGACTCATGAAATTATTTTGTGATAATTCAAATAATATAAGTAGCCTACTAGTGATGAGATTTACCAAAATGGTGAAAGGCTCTTAGTAAAGTTAAGCATTTAAACAAATTACAGTACCCCCTCAATTTATATGTCTCTGTATTACTAGGAAAGTCAGAATGTTTTAAAACTGTGAAAAAACACTTCGCACTTTTTATAAGACAAGGAAATTAATTCCTAGGCTCATCTAAGTTTTCACTTGCACAATTACTTCATGGTACATTCAGAAATTATATGGTACACAGAATATTTGTAGTGAGGATTTGTCCTGATACTTGAAGACGCCTAGAATCCCTTGATCTCACGCAATAAATGGCAGTAGTACCTTCTCAATCCCCATCCTCGTGGCCTCTAAATACCCGTCACAACATTTTTAAGTGTATTCTTTAGGATGGCATCATCTGTAGATTGAAATATTATTCAAAGAGTTAGGAAGAAATAAATCTTGGTATTTATAATGCACCAACCATTTATCTGTCCCTTTAAGTATCTTCTCTAAAAGAGAATGGAGAACAGTCTCCTAACCAGAACACTGAGAAAAACACTGGTGAGAACAGCACAAACTCCCTTGAGAAACATGGTGGAGGCTATTCTTCATAGAGTTTATCATCTCCAGAGAGACATGGAGAAGCTGCCACTAAAATAGACTTCCTGGTTTCAGTAGGGGATGATGGGATTCCCAATGGAAGAAGCCAAACAATAGAATTTAACCGTTTAAGGTGGGTGTGATTTCCATTATTGTGGAAATTATGGCATTAGTCCTAGAAGAGTAAGTAGAATGTTTTTATCCACCTAATAACTAATGGCTAATCAGTATGGGATCCCTAGGGCCAAAAGAGTTGTTGTCCCTCTCAGTTATTGCCTAAGTTAAATTATATAACTTTTTAATCTCTGCCACATTGCTCTGCTTCCCACCCCTGACCACAAAAAGAAAAGAAACAGGAAAAGAAAACCGGAACTTATTTGAGTTGTCATGAGGGAAAACCATGGAACGTAACTCAACTCTTGAGTCTGAATCAGTTCAAAGACCCATAATTCTTCAGTGAGGAGCAAATTAGTAATTCCTGGGGCTCAGGAGCCAGAAACCACTGTGCTTCATTAATCACAGTAAAGGGTAATTAGAGTGATTTGGTTTAAGGAGTTTGGGTCATAGTCTGTGACTCCAGAATGTAGCAATCATCCCAATTTCTGAATGTATGGTTCGTGTTGATCTACTTGGCAACTCTCATGGCAGCCACATTGCTTGTCTCTTCTGTGAAATGAGAGATATCGTGAAGTACCAAGTAATAGTTTGTGGGGCCCTCTTTCCTTGCCAAAAATGAAGAAAAGGAAGTTTTAGGAAATCACAGATGTTAGTGTCACCATCAAACACAGATTCAGAAGGAGTGATTCTTATATTTCCCCACTTAACTCCCCTATTTAGTCTATACAGAAATTCAATAAGGCAGTAACTCCTTAAAGGTGATCAAGGTATATTTCATTTACTATTTGGTTTAGTAAGCCAAAACAGTTCCTGGCACCTGGAATTCAGCTTTCGATATCACATATTTCATAATTTGATCACTGTGAGTAGAAAACATCAGAAGAGGTTTGCTTTTGCCTGGCAGATACAGCCACGCCCCATCACCCTCTGGCCTTTCAAGACTGTGTCAGGTCCCTGACTCTGGGCCATAAGTAAATCAATAGAAATTTTGATTATTTCATCATACTACAGGATTATACATGTGTTGACTTCATACCGACAAGACCTACTGAGAAACAACATACCCTAAATGTTCTAGTAAGAATGAGAAATAAATCCCATGAAAATTCAGGGTCTGTTACTTTAGTAATGTTTGGGGGGGGGCAGTAGTGGTCTTAGTTATGTAGAAATACCCCATCGGAATGTAAGATTAGTTGCATTAACTACCGCTAAAAGTGATGTACATCAGTCACTTGGTGGATATCTTTGGAGTTTAGGGATAACAAAAAACTACATTTGGTCAGAGTCACCCAACTAATTTACCAACAATCTAGAAACCATTAAATTTGAATAGATCCTAGAGAAAGAGAAGCATTTGTGACTGGATGACAGAGAAGTGTAAGCTAATGTCACTTGGCAATTTGATCCAACAGATCTAATGATGCTTTATGTATGTGTGTTATGCAAAGCCTCTCCGAGGCCCCAACAGGAGAATCACAATGACAGCCCCTTGGGCTTTCAAGTAAAGTCTTCTTGGTTAGAAATATTATTTTGAGATACTGCTGTTGGTTTTCAATAGGAGCTTTGAAGAGAGTGACACAGGACACCAGGAGAACATGCAATCCGTTTCCCATCATGACTATTTGGGTTTAGCTAATCTGCTAAACCATAAACTTGAGTACTCCTAGTGGCATTCCATCCCCAAATAAATGTATTAAGAGCAATTCCATGGCCTGAACAAATAATGAATCTACAAGTTGCAGAAGCAGTTGGCCCACATTCTTTATGTGTTGTGCCTATTTTGCCAATGGATGCCTCTCTTTCTTTTTTTTTTTAAATGTTTTTTAATGTTTTTTTTAAATTTATTTTTGAGACAGAGAGAGACAGAACATGAGCAGGGGAGGGGCAGAGAGAAAGGGAGACAGGCAGGCTCCAGGCTCTGAGCTGTCAGTACAGAACCTGATATGGGGCTCGAACACACAGACTGTGAGATCATGACCTGAGCCGAAGTCGGATGCTCAACCAACTGAGCCATCCAAGCGCCCCTGGATGCCTCTCTTTCAGTACATATTTATAACCTCTGGGAGAGTTCTCTCTGACACAGTGATGAAAAATGTGAGTTTAATTTCCAAATTCTTTTGCATAATAAACTGGCTCCATCCAGGAGTGAAAAACTGTAGCATTCACCAGTAAGGGGTGGCCCTGAGAGACAGTCTAGGAGGAATTACTTCAAGTTGGGCATAATTTCAAATGGAGCCTATGGTTTTCCCAAGATTTTCTGGAAGAGGAGATGGCCAGAAGCATGGGTTTACATACATTTACAGGAAATTTCCAATGATTATTTGAAAGGATTAGAGGAATAGAAAGAAGCAGGCTTGCAGGAAGAAGGGATCGTGGATATCTGAGAGATGTCCTAGAGTGAGGACACTTGTGAACCATGTCAATGCTTGCTCCAAGACTAAAAGTACTCAGTAATCAGGTGGATAAGAGGACCTACTCTGTAGAGCGATTCCTTACTGGGTGCATGAGCAAAGCACCAACAGTGATGGGATAGAAGTTACACAGGGACTCGACAACATAGACTACCTCTGCAAAGCCCAAACCTCTCCCAAAGCCCCTAACTGAATCCCAAACCCACATTAAACAAGCCAACATGACGTCTACTTCATAATTAACATAACAACTATTGGGAACCTGGGGGGCTTAGTGGGTTGAGCACCTGACTCTTGATTTCAGCTCAGGTCAGGATCTCAGGGTTTGTGAGATGGAGCTCTGCATCAGGCTCTGCACTGACAGCACAGAGCCTGCTTAGGATTCTCTCTCTCTCTTTCTATCCCTCCCCCACTGTCTCAAAATAAACAAATAAATAAATAAATAAATAAACATTAAAAATCTATAAAAAAATCTATAAAATAACAGCAGTTAAGGTACATCTTTAGTAAATTCCACCCTCTGCCTACAAATGTATTTGTATTTGGTAATACAAATATTTGCCTTGTAAATGTATTTGGTATTTCATACCCAGCTAAGTCTTATGACAGAGTCCCTAACTCATCTATCATCACTTTCTCAAGTCTCCCTTACCCTGCAGATCCAAAGGTCATTCTTTGAACCAAATCTTACTGGATAAGAGCCATGTAGAATGATTACTGGTGCCAGAGAAATAATTTCTACTTGGAAATGTTTTAGGGTATTTCATGTTGGACTTTGAAAAGCCCATGCTATTTGCTTTCATGTCAAGGCTGAGAAACAAAGCCCAGTAAACCTTCTCAACCTATAAATAAATTTGAGTACATTTCTCCCTCTTATAGATCCTACAACATACACTTTCAGAAGTGACTTTCATTAAACTGTGAAGTAGGGACCCCCCCTAAGCCATAAAAGAGTTACCAGATCTGTACTACTCAGTTGGCTTTGTAGGTACTGGCTCCACATATAAAGTACAATCCTTACTTCTTACTGTTGAGCCTGCCATACTCGAACAAATGAGATTCACTCTCAAATATTGTACTCTGTGATGGCCTTCACTGCATAACCAATTTGTGCAGTTGTGCCCTGGTAAAATGTGGGACAGATGATGATGACGATGATGATGATTGTTAAAGTCTACTTACTTATAGGGTAAGGCGCCTGGGTAGCTCACCCTGGGTGAGCCTGGGGTGCCTGGGTAGCTCAGTTAGTTAGGTGTCTAACTGAGAGACAGAGACAGAGAGAGAGAGAGAGAGAGAGAGCACATGATTGGGGGAGGAGCAGAGAGAGGGAGAGAGAGAATCCCAAGCAGGCCTAGTGCTGTCAGTATGGAACCTGACACAAGGTTCCAACACAAGTCTAACGTGCAACCAATTGAACCACTTGGGCACCCCTAGATCCTATTTTTAAAAATGCAAATTAATATTCTCATCTTCTGTTTTTTTTTTTTTAAACTAATCAAAGGCATGATACAATATGGAGCACAAAATATTATTTACCATCTGGGTGGATTGCATAGAAGGTAAAACAAACATACTTTTACTATACATTGTTACGGGCAGACTAAATACTTTAAACAAATTTATCCTACCAGAAAGAAAACTGTTCTAGATGTGTTCATACAATATCTGGGAATAAAAAGGTTATAATATCCTCAAAATAAATAAATAAATAAATAAATAAATAAATAAATAAATAACACCTGAATAAGCCCATCAATCTGGGTGAATTTTGCCAAGGGTTGAACATAATTCTTTTATATCTCAGGTAATATAATATAATCAAAGTAAATAAATTTCACTTCTCTCAAACCTTCTCCAACTTACTGTACAAAATCAAGTTTTGCCTTTCAGTATGTTCTTTCAGGCTTTAGGACAATCTTATACTTTATTTTAGGACAAAACTTTCCCATTGAAAACAAGAGAAGAACCTCATATTTCATACACTATTCTATTTCATATACATATATGCTCCTGCCCTAGGCTCAAATTACCCATAAGAACTACAAAATTTAACCAAATTAACTAACTTCTATTTAACTGGGAAGTACATAATGGATGATTATTTATCACATACAGGCCATTCAGCAAACAAGCAAAACTCACCAACTAGAGCCCCACACATCACTTTTATATCTCTTAAATGTGACAAAAATAACAGTATATATTTATGAACAAGACCCAAGAAGATAGCCACTCTGTAATATACTGAACTAAGGACAAAAGTTTTGTATACTAAAAACTATGCTTTATGACCAAGATATCAATATTCCTTCTTACTTAAAAAGTTATCTAGGAATTCAAAGATTATTTATTAACTAGGTTTAATATTAGTCTGAGGTTGTAAAGTTAACTAACAATCCTGGATATCATGTTTTAAGCTTACACATTAGAAAATATTATGACTGCTGATACAAAACAATTTTTCAGCCCTGTGATCCAATTTAGAGGGACACAATTTTTACATTATCCATAATTATAAATATTTTGTTTTTGATCACTGAAGCAGTATAAGAAATCTAGGCAGTTTAGATGAGCTAGTATAAACTAGTATCAAAACAAACACAAATCTGGTAATCACATCAGGGAAAAGTCATATAACTGTGCTTTTAAATCACACTTATTTAAGTAATCTGATCTATCTCAGGATTTGCCTTGATTACATGAACTTGGATTCTTTTTTTTTTTTAATACTGGCTTTACTCTTATTTTTTCATTTTTTTTTTTTTTTTTTTGAGAGAGAGATGTGAGTGGGGGAGAGGAGAGGAGCAGGGGGAGAGGAGAGCAGCAGGGGGAGAGAGAGAAAATCTTAAGCAGGTTCCGCACTCAGCATGGAGCCCCACCCAGGGTCTCAATCCCACAACCCTGTGATTATGACCTGAGCTGAAATCAAGGGTCAATGTTCAACCCACTGAGCTACCCAGGTACCCCTGAACTTGGATTCTTACATAAAAATATTTCTTAGGTTTCAGTGAAAAGGAAATTTTTTTCTAAAAGTCTAACATATGGAAATATGAATAGTTCAGCATCTTTATTTTGTACAAACATGGGGAAATATGAGTTTTACATTATTATTCTTATTAGTCTTATTACTCTCTGAAAACCAGTTACAACAAAGCTCCTTTAATTAGAGGAACTTCAAAATCTAATTAATTACTACCTAATGGAAATAGGAAATATTTTACACTCTTACAAAAGATAAAGACTTTGCCTTATTATTGACATGTAAGTACACAACTTTCAACTTCACTCCCATAACCTCAGCTATGGGTAAAGTGAACACAGAAACACAAAAATACACTACTCCAGACCTCAAAAAGATGTTCTCTTTTCTAGTGGGCACAGAATGATTCCTTAGTTGATTTGTGTATACAAGTAGATAAATGATCACAAAATAATAAGAAAGTGAATTCCCTGTCACTTATCACGCAACAGAGAATAGATCCCCATCATCTTGGTAGGGATCATCCAATGGCCAGATCATTGTTTTCTGTTCATTGTTGCCATTATTGAGGAATAACATTTCCTATGTGCAAACTGAAACCAGAATCTATAAAAGACAAGAACCGGAAACAAACAAAAAATCAGTAGAAATAATAAAACCTAGGGTATCAAAGAGTCAGCAAAGGTAAAGTTTGATTGCAAGTTAAAATATTTCAGAAGGAGAGGAAGTGACAGAAAGAGAGAGAGAGACCTCTTGGTTGGCCAGTACAGTATAATTGGCTCCATTAAGAGAGTTTGGTTGGGGGGCGTCTGGGTGGCTCAGTCGGTTGAGCACCTGGCTTTAGCGCAGGTCATGATCTCATGGCTCATGGATTCAGGCCCCGTGTTGGCTCTGTGCTGATGGCTCAGAGCCTGGAGCCTGCTTCAGATTCTGCGTCTCCCTCTCTCTGTGCCCCTCCCCTGCTCATGCTCTGTCTCTGTCTCTCAAAAATAAATAAATGTTAAAAAAAAAAAATTAAAAAAAAAAGAGTGTACTTGGGCATCTTGGTGGTACCTCCCCAATCACTAAAGTATAAATTTCAAAAAGTCAAACTAAAATAAGAAACATGAATCACACAAATATAAACGTGTCAAATATTTTATTCAACTTATTAAAAATGGCCGAAACAGTGAGATGATAGGGTTGATTCAGAAAGCATTTGAGGGTCTGGTTATTTATAGACAAGTTGATGAAGAAATATTAACATAAGATTTCTAATTTGGTAAAGAAAGCACTTAACGTCCTACAGCAAAATAAGCTACAACCTTTGGGTTATCTCTTGTACCAGAAAGAAATCATTTGCAACTCTACCAGTCAAAAATATATAAGTTAACGTGTAACCTAACTAAGTCTGGGAACTTTAATCAGTTGTAAATAGAGAGTTGAACAAAGAAC
Source organism: Panthera tigris (assembly GCF_018350195.1). Classification (NCBI taxonomy): domain Eukaryota; kingdom Metazoa; phylum Chordata; class Mammalia; order Carnivora; family Felidae; genus Panthera; species Panthera tigris. The sequence goes on along the minus strand of NC_056663.1, from coordinate 72,137,747 downwards.
ATTTTCCTAGGTAATAAATTAAACCTTTGGAGGGCCTGGTAAACAATGCCACTGTATATCATTGAAAACACATGCTACTCACTTTTTTTTTTTCTGGCCATATTTCACAGTTGTAAATACTTTTTCATAACATCAACTGATGGGCACATCAACTCCAACAGATCTAAAACTAACTCAACTGTCATTCTTTCAAGACAGATTTCTTTCTTTCTTTTTTTTTTTTTTTGACTTCTTATTTTGATTAAAGCCATCACTATATCCTCAATCATCAAGTTCAAAGTTTGATAATCAAGCTATCCCCTACATCCCTACAAATAATCACCTACTCTAATTCTTTCTTCCTTCCTTTCTTTCTTTCTTTCTTTCTTTCTTTCTTTCTTTCTTTCTTTCTTTCTTTCTTTTTGAAAGAGTGGGGTAGGGGCAGAAAGAGAGGGAGAGAGAGAGAATCCCAAGGGGGCTCCACACTGTCAATGCAGAGCCCAATGTGGGGCTTGAACCCATGAACTGATGAGATCAGAACCTGAGCCAAAATCAAGAGTTTGACACCTAACTGCCTGAGTCACCCAGGCAACCCTAGATATTTCTTTTCCAACCTTTTGAGATCTCCCCTCGAAGTTTCATCCTTGTCATGTTTTTGTGTGTATTCCCTAAGTCTCTAGGTCAGTGTTTTCAAACCTGAATGAGTAGCAGAATCACGTGGAGAGTGTCAAAGACAGACTCTAAGGTGTCTCTCATTTTCCCTGAATCCTGGTATTCAAGCTCTGTGAAATGTCCTACTCTTGAGTATGGGCACCATGTGGATTATTTCTTACCAGTAGAAGAAGGCAAAGGTGTTGGAAGGTCCCCTCAATGATTATGTTACATAAAATTGTAACTTCCCTCTTGCTAGTAGACTCTCTCCCTCCCTTGGTGGCTTTGATGAAGTAAGCCTCCATATAAAGAGGCCCATAAAAAGGAGAGAAAGAGAGAAGCTTCCAGGCAACAACTAGCAAGGAGCTGGGCAATCAGTCCAACAACCCACAAGGAACTGAGTCTTGCTAACAGCCATCTGAGTTTAGAAGCAGATCCTCCCCCAGGAGAGCCTCACATGAGACCCCAGCCTTGGCCAACATCTTGATGGTAGCTTTGTGAGTGACTTGAAAGCGGAAAACCTGGCTAAACCACTCTCCAGTTCTTGATCCACAGAAACTCTGAGATAGTAACTGTTGTTTTAGCCGAAAAGCTTGTACTAATTTGTTATGCAACAAGGTATAACAATAAGGGCACTTTTAAAAACTACAGGACCTAGTCCCATGTGATTCTTTAAGTTTGGATGAAAAGCAGAAATCTGTAGAGTACTTTGAAATTCTCCATGTAATTCTTTTCTTAGAATCTGTCTCTATTGTAAATCACTGCTCTAAGACATACCCAACCCTTCCAAAAAACTTTTACATAGCTACCAGAATGTTCTTATCAAAACTCAGAAAATAACACTTTTTGTGTGCTTTAAATCTCTCAGTGACCACAGATTACCAACACGATAAAATGCAACTATCTAGGATAGAGTACAAAGCCTTCAATTACGTGGCTACTACATGTTTCCCCCTATAATTTCCTAGTCACTCCTATAAAAAACATACCAAAATTCCTGTCAGATCCTTTCATATCTCCATAGGTTTGTGACTGCTGTTTCAACTGCTTAGAATTTCCATCCTCTATCCCAGCTTCCATCAAATAGCAGACTATTCATTTGTATCTGCAGGATACAAATAAAATTTCATCTCCTCTATGAATCACACATCTATTATAGGACTTATCACCTTGCAATACAATTAACTTTAATAATTTGTCTCTTGTGCACCAGATTGTCAGCTTTTGTATGGCCAAGGCCTGATTTCATTAATCTCTGTTTATAGCAGCATTGTTAAAGATTAGATCTCAATCATAGGCACACAGTAAAATTCATGCCACAAAGTCGTTGCTCAGTGAAATCCAGAAAGAATAAAAAATATGTGTTCAGCCCCGGTTGCTTATAAACTACCAGACCCACCGTCTTGCTGTTGCCCTTATCCTTAACATATGCATTTTTCCTGGTAATTCAAGTTTTTATAAATCAAATAATATGGTTGACTTTCACTACCAAAAGGAATTCTTTAGCAAATATTTTGTTAAGCAAAGAATCCTTTTGAAAGCACAAAGTTATTATCTATATACTTTAGTCTTTCTTGCTCTTAAGTTATACTGAGTTGTCTTTAAAGCAGAGCTCATCTGAATTTTGCCTTTCAAATTGTATATCTGAACAAAGGCTTTTTTCCTCTGTGTTAGTCTCTGAATACACATCAGGACTAATACCTTGGTTTTTAGATCCCCAGAGGAGAAGATGCAGCTCAAGCTCGTACAGAAACTGATTTTAGATGAGTTTTGAAAATGAGGCAATGACAATACAAGAATTGCATGGGTCACATTTGAATGCAAATAAAAATTTTAAAAATTCCAATTTCAAGCGATAGAAAAAGCCATCTTTCTGGTGCCCCTAACCAGGAAAATACTTAGAAGATTATAGAATGATTCTAGTACTTGAAAGTGGCTTAGATGCCCATTTTCAAGTATTAGGTCCTTTAAGTGAAAGGGTCAAGAACATGGCTATTAGTTTTAAGCTTTTAAGAAAAGCAAGGTATTGAAAACACATTTTGTAATCATGAAGTGGATTAAATAAAGGAGAGGCTACTCAAGAACCAACAGGCAACAATTTCTCTGCCACTTTCCTATTATTTGTGGCCTTACCCTGCCTCTGTCTCCTATTGGTGAGGAGGGGACAGATAGTTAATCAAATGAAGACGCTTGTCATATATTCCCGTTGTCTTCGCAGATATTCCTATGTAATTTTTAAATTAAACACTTGTAATTTGTGCTCTCTGTACAAAAGGTACATACGGTTTAGGAATTGGGAAAATGTAAATGAATATTCCATGCATAATTAACCTAGAAATTCATTGAATGACCTAAGTCAGGATTGCCAAATATCAATGGCAATTTACCTGGAATTTATCTGAGTGTTCATTCAGAACTTTAAGATATAAGGTTACATCTACATTGATCAAATGAACAAACAGGTGGGTCAATATCCAAGCCACTTACTTAGAGGAAATAAAGCAAATTAGTATTTTCCCATTTTAGTTCTTTAGTTTTTTACACAAAAAGCATTAAAAATGAGTATTGTTTGATTTTTGTTTCCTTCAGGGTTTCAAGGTGGGAAGACAGGTGTTCATCAGGGAGTGAAATAATCACATAAGATGTAAAACTGAAGGTATTCCAAGTGTTGGGAGAGAGACACAAGTGGGTAATTGCTCTCTGACAGAAATATTTGACCTGCAAGGCTTGGTGAGGTACTATATCCCTAAGGAAGTAACTTCTAGTTCATGACTTCTAGCTAGAGAATTAATTAAGCAAAGAGATGTATTCCCACGAATTTACACTGGATAATTTATATCTACAAATAATTTTCTCTATGGAAACAAGATGCATTGACACATTAAATCTGTATGAGCCATGGGAAGTGAAGCATTTCCCAGCAATCTCTGAAGAACAGAAAAGTCTAAATAATTCAGGTACTACAATTCTATCTCTCTCTCTGCCATTATTACTTATTCATTTCTTTGTTCCCTTACTTATTTGCATATTAACAAGATGCTCCTCTAGATTAGCGCTGGTCAAAGCTAGATATACGTTCCCATGATCTGGGAAGCCTGCTGATTGCTGATCGTATCCCTCACTCCAAGAGATTCACTGGCTGCAGAGTCTGGGGTGAGGTCTGGGAATCTGCATTGCTGTGAGGGACCTCAGATGACTTTGATGAAGGGAAGCCTAGCACCATGGTTTGACAAACATAGCCCTGGTTTATGTAATTGTATTCCACATTTGTATTGTCTCCACTATGCTCATCCAATCGTAATCTTAGTATTATACCTATATAATCCACTCAACAGAAGGCATATTTGCATTTTCTGTATGCTTTCACTGTGACAGGTAAACTTAAGTAAGTAATTGGCATCTCCAAACAAAACAATTTCTTTATCAGATTTGATGTGCTCACAAACCAAGAGCAAGATGAATGAATCCGTCAAAACCCTTATTAGAGCTATTTTTTATACTGCCACATAAGAGAAAACATTTTAAAAAATGCCAGAGGACAGATCGGCTAGAAGACTATAATACTCTATAATATTTGCTCTTGCTTATTAGTGTTGAGGGAATAACTCAGTGGTGATAAAGAAAACATAGATTAAATCCCAGGAAATGGAATTTTCACTCAAGTGTGGTCTAAATGTTAAAGGGTTAAATTGAACATTGAACATCTTAGTAACTATTTCTAAGAGTTAGCGCAAAATCCTGAATGATCACCCACACACGACCATGCGATTTTCAGAAGGTCAGGAGGTTCTGCTGCTAAAATCTCCAAATAGAAACAAAAGCAGAAGCACATCCCTTCTACAGACTGGCTGGTGCTCACCATTCCACCATTAGAGCACCTTTCTCTCTGCTGCACCTTTCTGGTAAGATGGCAGGCAAGCCAACACGAATTACCTCTAAGGCTTTCCTGAGAGTAGGTTATGATGGAAGGAAAGAGAAGGAAAAAAAACACCAAAGAGAAAATTCACGTCCTTTATCTTTTAAACTTTTAAGGGGTTGTGGAAGAGGGAAAGAAAGACAGTGAAGAGAAAGGACATACACTAACATAATTATCTTGAACAGAAGTTGCCCAATCGTGGCCACAAAGAAAATGAAATCGAGGGAGATTATAGATTGAATTCAGGGGAGTTTGGAATGGCTGGAGTGACTGAAAATAAATAGGAGTCTGAGAGAAAGGTGTCTGTGGCCTTTTAGTGTGTGATTGTAATTGGTTCTAGATTCGAGTTTGGAGTAGTAGTTTGAATTAGGGAAGAGACAAAGGTAACCACGCCACTAGATCAGACCCTCTCATCTTTGTATTTATAAAGTTCCATGTGCGATTCTAATGTGGGCTCCCTGTTGGGAAGAGCTACCGTGGGCTGTGGTGTTTGAAGAGCACTCTGTGGACAGAACAGTAAATCTATTAATCTTGAGAGATTTCAGGAATATCTGAAGAACAGATTCTATATGTTTCACTTTGCCAGAACCACCTCTGTTAAAATAAACGTTATATGATACATATTTTCATTATTCAAAATAGGTTAACTTAAGAAAATGCGAGAAGAGGGGTGCTTGGGTGGCTCAGTCGGTTGAGTGTCCGACTTCGGCTCAGGTCATGATCTCACAGCTCGTGAATTCAAGCCCCGCGTCGGGTTCTGTGCTGACAGCTCAGAGCCTGGAGCCTGCTTTGGATTCTGTGCCTCTCTCTCTCTCTGCCCCTAACCCACTTACATTCTGTCTCTGTCTCTCTCAAAAATAAATAAACATTAGAAAAAAAATTCTTAAAAAAAAAAATAAAGAAAATGCGAGAAGAAAGATGAAAGAAAAAAACCACATATAGTTTGTATGGCATAAAAAATATAGTTAGCTTTGGAGTATATTTTCCTTCCAGTCATTTTTCATAGTCATAATTAAAAATATGTGGTTATACTTTAAAGACAGATTTTTTGCATTTATTTTATTTTTATATTTTAAATTTTATTTATTTCATGAGAGAGAGGAGAGAGACAGCATGCATGAGCACGGGAGGGGCAGAGAGAGAATCCCAAGCAGGCTGCACACTGTCAGTGCAGAGCCTGATGTGGGGCTCAAACCCACCAAGTGTCAGGTCATAACGTGAGCCCAAACTAAGAGTCGGGCGCTTAACCCACTGAGTCACCCAAGTGCATTTTTTGCATTTAAAAATAAATATTTGTTTGCACTAAAATTTTCCACATTATCATATGGTTTTCCTGATAATGATTTTAGAACTATAATACCTGTGTTATTATTATATTGTATAGATATCATATTACTGGATAAACCTAGTCACAACTTGGAGTTTAAATACTATGCATGATTTAGTACTCACCAGACAAAGTTTTAGTCAACCAGGATGAATAAGCTATATAACTCTACTGTACAACATTGTACCTATAGTCAACAATCATGTATCATACTCCTAAAACCCTAAGAGAATAGACCTAAATTAAATGTTCTTACTACAATATCATACATACGTACATGCTACTTATGATTTCTGTTATGAAGTGTACCCTCTCTACTTTCTTTTATGTGCCTATGTCTCTTCCTGCCTTCCTTCCTACTTTCCTGTCTAGGAGGAGCTCTCTGTTGTCCATGCTAGGGTGGGATGAAGCAGAACAATTCCAAGAGCTCTGTAAAACATAGGCGCTGCATTCCTACACCTGCACACAAGCTTTTATTAAATCCTTTTTCTGTAAGTGAACGAATAGTTTCCCAATAGTATCTTTCACTGAAAAATAGCTTTCAAATCAAATGTTTCAAGTATTATGAAACTAACATGATTAACTAAATTAAATGAACTCCTCCTACATGAACAAAATGTTACTCCCAGATAGACAAGGCCCGAGGGCAGAAATTTCATGATGACTTGTAGGCCAAAACACAGCTAACAGTGCCATTTATCAGGTAGTTAGGTACAAATAACTTTATAAGCTTGTATGTTCTAAAAGTTTAATAGCCTTTTGCAAGAAGAAATTGCGCATAAATTGAAAGAACGTAATATGTGTTCACTCTTGAATATAGTTCTCCAAGACCAACTTGTGTGCATTACTGAGCAATAAGGCCATGTAGAGAATAGAGGTCTCCAGTCTCTCCTGGGCTATATTGGTCAATGAAAGCGGTGTTGAGAATGTGGTGGTTAAATGTTGGGATTGGCTATCAGGCAATGTTATGCTGCCATAGTACCTGGGGTTTCTGAGAACAAGTTTGAGTACTATTTGCATTAAGTAAATCATTATGGGAGAAACCTACCTAAAGTTATTTATTTGTACCTATCACAATCACTGTGTTCACTTAAGTGCAGATGTTGGAAGCACCTCTTCTATTTCCATCATATATTCTTGCCTTAGGGCTTCCATTGGCAGAGATGATCTCAGATTTTGCAGTCTAAGATCTCGGATAATTTATGAAATGCAAGCCAAAACAGAAAAATTCATTGTGGTATTTCTGAGGCTGCTGTTCTTTTCCCAGAAAAGCCCCTCTTTAATGGACGTATTGCACACTCATGCATGCACACACATGCACATGTGTGCACGCACATACACACAAATACATCCAAAATAGTATAAGGCAAAGGGATGTGTGATGACATTTCTCTCAGGTCATCAATTCCTTTCCTCCTGGTACACACATGCCTTTTTCTCATGCAGAGGTGGAGTATATGCCTCTTCTCCCATTTTATAAGCTGACCCAAGAGACTTGCTTCTGCAAAAGAATGTAACCAAAGAGATGTTCTAAGACTTGGGAGATTTGATCATAAGAAGCCTTGCAGTTTCTGCCTGGGTCTCGTAGAATACTCTCTTTTAGAAAGTCCTCTCTAGGGGAAGCCAAAAGCTATGCATTAAGTCTGGCAACTCTGAGATTGCCATGTGTGAAGAGAGATACATATGAGGCATCCTCCAGCTACTATGGCAAAGCCAGCCCAGATCCAGGCATGTGAGTGAAGGTACCATCTTAGAAGAGAATCCTACGTCTCCAGCTGAGGCCATGTCGGTCGGAGATGAATTACCTAACTAAACATTTCCCAAATTTCTGACCCACAATGGAGCAGCATAAAATAACTGTTTTATGTCACTAGGTTTTGGGGTGGTCAGGCAATGAAAAAGCAGAGTGAAACGATTGTATGCTTTTTCAATGTCAGATTGGAGCATTGCCTTATGAGCCTGAAGATCAGTTGACTTGTCAGGTGATGGTAACTTACTTAATTTGACTTATTATTTACTATTGATTAGAGCCCAAGCTCTATAAGTTTGATGCAAACTTATAGAAAATTAAGTCTGATACAAATTTTTAGAAAATTAAGTTTGATTATTGTCCAGTAGACATGCAAATGATTTCTGTCTGGTGGAAAATATAAGTTTGTAACTTATTGCTTCATTGTACAGCAGGCCATCAACTTGTTTTTTTAAAAATATTTATTTTTGAGAGAGAAAGTGTGAGCAGGGGAGGGGCAGAAACAGAGGGGACGGGCTCAATGCAAGGTCCGATGTGGGCTCGAACTCACAAACTGTGAGATCATGACCTGAGCTGAAATCAAGAGTCGGGCACTTAAACCAACTAGGCCACCCAGGCACCCCGATCAACTTGTTTTATATCTAAGATCTTAATTCTATGCAAGACTTTGTCTTACACTGGTAGATATAGGTATCTACCTTTGTGATCCTACTTTAATCCAGCTTTACCATTGTGCTGGTGCTCTTATTAATCAATTAAATATGTGATATGTGCTCACTATATATTTTGTTTGAGAATAATGTTTTTAACTTTGAAAACTTCACTTTGACATGTGTAAGTGATTGTTCTTCCTCAGAAAGTTCCGCATTGTCCCAGTAGCACACATCCAAGTTAATGCAGTGGAGAAGAAAATGGCATCCCAGTGCTGGGTAAAGCCAAGAATCGTTTCTATCCAGGTTTACACTGAGTTGAGTCACCTCCCCAACAAAGCATTTCCTTAATTCTCCCAACACATAACACTTATAAAAAACAAACAGAAAACTGACCATTCCTTGTGGCCCCAAATCTATAATGTCAGAGTCTACTAGAGAATCTTACTCTGTTTATGGTACTTTTTTTTTTTTTAATTTTTTAATGTTTATTTATTTTTGAGAGAGATAGAGACAGAGCATGATAGGGGGAGGGGCAGAGAGAGAGGGAGACACAGAGATGCTAGCACAGGGCCCGATGTGGGGCTCAAACCCACAAACCATGGGGTCATGACCTGAGCTGAAGTCAGACACTTAACCAACTGAACCACCCAGGCACTCCTATGGAACTTTTTTATTTAAAAGTCTGTACACCTTTAATGGACTAGAGACAATCAGTGGCAGGTCTGTGTGTAATTCATGGTGTTATGGACATTGTCTAGTATAGTGTCCGTAACAAATTAGACACTCAATAAAGATTTATCGGTAGGAGTTGTAATAAAACATTTATATGGATTGTATATAATTCATTTTTATAATAAAGAGTAGTGAGTCCTAAGCTAAGTCTGACTTGCATTATACAATTAATGTTTTAAAAATTTTACTTTGAATGGCCATTTTACCATCTCCAAAATGATATGTAAAAATTATATAGAAATCTTTGGTTTCTCATCTGTCAAGAGATACCAATAATAATTTCGTATGAGAGAGAGCTTTAATTTTGCTTGCATTTTTTTTGAGAAAAAATTAAAAATTAAATTTGTTTTGAGTGAATGACTCAAAAAATATATATCAAATTATGTCTCTATATGCTACAAGGATAAACACTTATTAAATAAAATTGAAATTTCTAAGAGGGTGCATGTTTCCTCTTTAGCCACGGGCCTTCTGTGCATGTTTCAGATAATCAAATGAAAATTTGCATTGATTAAATTCTGAATTCCACATAAAAATCTCCCTTCCTTTGTTCTATGTTAAAATTTGAACTGTGAATCATTTGCATTTAAATATTCTTTTAGATTTGGTTCCTTACCAGTCTCAGTATACTTTGGATGATCACTGAAAGATAAAAATCTCAGCAAAATGCTGCATATAGTGCTTACAATCCTGTTTAATCACGTTGAATCTGCAATTAAAAATTCAAAACAAAAATAACTCCAAATCCATAGAAATACAAATCATAGCAAATGATATTTATGCTCAACTTAGGATTTAGCATACATTTCACTTGGAATGACTAGTTGCTTTTCTTGACTGAGACACCTGTCTTCATAACATACTGCTGCCCACAAAATTTTTAAGAAAATCTAGCCCATCAGCTTTGTGAAACTATTTGTTGACCACTTCTTATCCATTCACATGTTTACTGGTCCACTTGTTACAAATGAACCAAGTTTGTAAGGATGTAGACGGAAGTACAGCCTTTTCATCACAAGTGTGATTAGACTGACCAGTTTTTAAAAACTTAGTTTATTTAAAGACTTATTTAAAAAGTTAACACACTTCCAGCTCCATTCATATAAACTGGTCTCTCTTTTCTATGTCAAGTTGATGCAACTTCCATCGTCTCTGATCAGTTATTAACTTCACTCCCACTGTGCTTTTTTCCTGCCTGAAAGGAAAGGTGAGCACACATCCAATCAGAAATCTATTTACAACCAATTGAACATCATTATTATACCCAAATGGCCATTAGGATATCTAGGTTCCATAATTTTTACTACAAGGGAGTATTATTGAAACTTTACAAAGAATTTCTGTAAGGACCTAATAAACCTGAGGATAAATAAATAAATAAATTTATGAGAATTTATTTTTATTTTTTTTAAGGTTTATTTATTTTTGAGAGAGAGAGACACACACACAGTGTGAGCAGGGGAGGGGCAGACAGAGAGGAGACAGAGAATCTGAAGCAGGCTCCAGGCTCTGAGCTGTCAGCACAGAGCCCAATGCAGGGCTCCAACTCACAAACTGAGAGATCATGACCTGAGCTGAAGTCGAACGCTTAATCGACTGAGCCACCTAGGTGCTCCTATTGAACGTTTGAATAAAGCAAGACAGAATCATTTTCAAATATACTAAACACTGTAACTAACTGTTAAGTTAATGTGATTATTATTTCCTTACTAGGGACTTGTCATTAGGCTCTGTTTGTTTAGTCTGTGTTAAGTACATTATTTTATTAGCTTCACTGAGCTTTTCTTCCATTACTGGGGTTTAGAGAATTCCTTGCTTGGGCTTGCTACTCTCTTTTGGTGCTATAATCTTCTTCCTTTCCTAGGCTGCTGTCCTGACTTATGGAGCTTATTTCTTTCTTCTTCTGGAATCAGCTTCCACATTCCAGCTGCACCACACTGTTTTGTTCTGTGATTTAGGTTGGTTTGGTATGAGTTGAGAGTTACTTAATAGTCTTTCAGGGAAACTTGACATTAAGGTGAGAAAACAAACAAACTAGCTTTCTGGCAGAAATGACCCCAGGAGGACTTTCCATTAGGAACCAAAACATACTTATTCTTCTTGGTGTTTCTGAAAAATTTTTAGATATAAAATTCACTCTCTAAGTTGTACTAGCCACATTTCAAGTGCCCAATAGCCACGTGTGACTGGGTGGCTACCTTACTGGGCAATGCAGAGATAGAACATTACCATCACTGCAGAAAGTTCTATTGGACAGTGATGTTTTAGATCATGTGTATTCGTTTCCTCGCTTTTTTTTTTTTCTGTTTTTTCTTTTTATAGTGTAAACAATGAAATTATTTACAACTTGGGGGAAGCTTCCTTGCTTTCAAAATAAATTTAGATGGAAGGAAATCCATATCATCATGTACTTTATCTAAAGTAAGTGCATCACAAGTGGTTTTCTCTACTGATGTGATCTAACTTTGTCTTTTTTGACAAAGAGTTTGTCTGAAATTTCTTCACTGTAACTATATAAATACTGATTGTTCAGTTATTGACCAGGTCCTTTACTTCAGAGTCTCATTGGGAATATCTATTCAACCAGAAGTGGAAAAGAAAAACGCTTACTTGGCAATTAATCTTTGGTTGTATTCCTTTTATATTCATGTGCACTGAGGAATGGTCTGTGAGGTAGGGGAAATGATAATAGAGTTATGTTTTAGGTATTTTAGGAGGTTTATCAAACCTCACATACTAATATCAGATATTGGAGGCCCACAGGCCAGGCTGCAGGTTTTGCTCTATCTATCCGTGTCTATTTATTTTGGCCCACCTGGGGGTTTGACTTTTATTTTTAAAAAAGCTTTTCTTTCAATATTTTAATTTTAGAGAGAAAGAACATGAGCAGAGGAGAGAGGCAGAGGGAGAGGGAGAGAGAGATAGAGAGAGAGAGAGAGAGAGAGAGAGAGAGGCTTAATCCCACAACCCTGGGATCATGACCTGAGCCAAAATCAAGAGTTGGACGTTCAACCTACTGAGCCATCCAGGCATCCAAGGGGTTTGACTTTTTTAAAAATTAGTTTCCTTCATTTAAAATTGGAAAGATTTTTAAGAATATGCATTTTTGTTCTCTTAAAATGTCAGATCTGACAATACTGAATTGAGATTTTTGCAGGGCAGCTCAGTGGAATCAGCAGCCTCCTCCTTCAGAAAAGGCTTGTACTTTTGGGCTTTCACGGGTGTGGCAGTGCCCACCACTCCCCACCGTCTCCCACAACTTAGCTGGGCATTTATGTCACTGGCCCAGGCCAGGTAGGCATCTGAGTTTGAGTCTGTTCCCTATCTGAGGAACAACCAATGTATATTCTTCTTAGCTGTGGAACTTGCCTGAGAAATTCCGTGATTTGACACAAGAGAAATCAGGCAGCAATAATCCTGTCCTGTCTCCCTATGGATCAATCCATATTTCACCACTCCTTCCACAAACTTCTACCAGTGTCTTGATAGGTTTTATTGGCATTCATCAGAGTGGTTCATTGTTATGATAGCACACAGTGTATGCACATCAAAAGGTATCAGTCAGACTTGAATGAACAAAAATGTCATGAGTTCATTGCCAAAGCTATCCTTGATGATATGACACACAATAAAGCAACTTTAATTTCAATAAATCCATTTTGTCATCCAATTCTGTACTTTATTGGGAGAGAGAGAGGTCATTTAGTCTTCTCAAAGTTGCTGACGAGATGTCTGTGGAACTATGGGTGTTTCCTAAGACACGCATGTCTGTAAGGGAATAAGATAAATATTTGTATAAGACTGCTAGGCTGCTTTTAAAAGGCAGTTGTATGGGAGGCAAAAATGTTTGTAGAATCAATGTCATCGAAGTCAGTCAAACCCTCCGAAGCAATTAATTTGATTGCTCTTCTGTGCTTTCTATATGTTTTTGTAGTTGTTGTTTCAAGCCACTCCTACTCTTCTAAAATTACAACTCCTGGGTACAGAGTTCACTATTCACAGGTGCAAATATATTAGGAAGCATGGAACCTGTTGCACAAAACACAGGCGTGACAAGGAATATTTCCCCAAGTTAAGAAATATTTACAAAAATATTTTAAGTAGAATTATATGGAACATCTTGTATATTTCCAGTTCAGTTTACTTTTCTTTCATGGTAACTGAGAAGCCCAAGCTGCTTTGTTTTATAAAAAACGTCTATGCTCCTGTAGGCATAATTTTACATTAACCAGATAATCAATTTCAGATTAAGCTGTATAAAGATACTTATACATGCAGTATTATGAAGGTGTGGGCAAGCCCAGAAAAGACTGAAAATCCAATCTTCTTTAGGGGAAGCCATAACTAATATTTTTGGAAAGAATATTATTTTGAGTTGTTTAAACTGTTTTTTTTTTTTTCTACTTAAGAGAAATTCCAAGTGAACTGAGTATGGCCATCCTCACTTCAGAAATAAAGACACTAATGAATAGAGGGAAAGTAATGTGTGTAAAACCTCAACACGGGCTAGTTAGGAAAGACTTTGGTTTCCAATTTCAGGCCTTTGTTTTCCTAACTTGGCAGGATCTGCTTCCCCCTCTAAAACTGAACAAGGGACAGAGAGGCTGGTTGCAAATTTCTATAAGGAATGGTTCTAACTAGAGTTTCTGGGAGGAATCCCGAGGAAACAGACCCCTCAGCGTCGTGGACTGATGCCACAACCCTGTTTTGCTCTGATCCACTAACTCAGCTTGATGGCTCAAGGCATTAACAAGGCTTCGCCACAAAAAGATTAGAGTATTCCACAGGCACTTACTCATCCTGGCATTAGTGGCTTGGGTCACGATCAAAGAGCGAAGGATCAGGAAGTCAACTAACTGGAGAAAGATTGTTTGTCACCCATTGTTTTCTCTATTTTACCTTTTGCAGGAAGAGTGCACATCACACACGCTGCCCGCTGGATTTTGAATCTGAACTCGCAATACCCAACTTGTAAACTGTCAGCAGACACCCGTTAGGGGAATTGTCAGTGGTGGGCAACAGGCATCTGAACTCGTTTTACCTTCCCGTGGGAGCGCGGCGACGGGTCCAGCCCCTGGTGTGAGTGCCCTGGGTTTGTCCTTGGCGCAGTTGTGCGACGCTCTTCTGTGGTTCTGCGAGGGTCCGGGTCCCCACTCTGTTCCTATGAGCAAACAAACAAACAAAAACAAACAAGCAAAACAAGAAGCAACTCCTGGCTGGAAGTTGTGGGGTTTTCTCAGCCCTTCCAAGGCGCGGCCCTCTGCCTCCACGTCCGCCTCCCTCCAGCTCGAGGTCTCCCGTTGCTCGCTGCGCCGTGACCTCAGCACCCTCGCCCGAACCTGAGTCCCCCCGCTCCGCCTTCGCCTTCGACTTTCCCTGGCTGATTTGGTGAACCCCGAATCTAGGAGCTTTTTGCAGGGCCATCTCTCGCGGAACGGAGAAGCGGAGAGCAAAGGAAGGGGTTCGTGGAAGGGAAAGGAGGTTGGAGTGGTGCAAACCGCCAGAATATCACAATTGGGGGTCGCCGGAGACTGGGGTGAAACTAGCAGTTGCAGGCGATAGTTGGGATCCGCGAGGGGGCGCCGCTCTGAGTAGGGTCCCGCTGCGCGGGCTTCGAAACCTGGAGACAGCGGCGACACCGTGGACGCTGTCCCCCTCCCTCGCCACGGAAACTTCCCGTCCAGCTTTCTGCGCGGCGGGACCCTCGCCCCCCGCCCTTCTGTACCTGTTGTTGTCGTTGTTGTTGTTGTTTCTCCCAGGGAAGGGCTGCCTCTCCCCGCACCCACGTGCCCCCGCCCCCCACCAGCCTCGCATCCTCACCAGCGCAGCCGACTGCTCTGTGCCGCGCAGCGCGGTGCCCCAGCGCGCTTGGCCCCGGAGGTCGGCGGTAGAGCGGAACAGCGCCAGCTCGCAGCGGCTCGACTGCCCGGCGGACGCCGCGCTCCGCCGCGCTTCCGCGCGCCGCTGGCGGTCCTGCACCATCGGAACGGACGGAACTGGGCTTGCGTCTGGGGACCTTCCAGTGCCGTCTTCAGCTCTGAGGGCTAGATAATCGTTGCACGGACGGGCCGTACACGTCTTGCTTCCACGTCTCAGCAGAAACGCCAAGACCGGGTAAGTAAGTAAGTCGTAACTCGGATTCACACTGGCGAACGAGAATACCCCCAAAGAGCTCTGGTCCTGAGAAGAGGGTATGGGGGAGGTCCTCATGAGTGTGGGGACTTTTTTTCTCTCATTTAGGCTGAAGGTGGGGGTTGGGGTGATAGCCATCCCCATTTTCTACTTTCGCTAGAATTTTCCCTTTCTGCTGAAGGTTCTTCACTATTTCCTTGACCCTTCTTAGAGAGAAGTTATCATCTTTCCAGAGCAGCAAGTTGTTACTGTTTCTCTTAAAAAAAAAAAAAAAATCAAACACCTGTCTAAAGCAGGAGGTCATCTTGAATTCTCCAAAGCTGTTCAAGAATGAATACATTTATTTAAGCACTCACTGGTTTTGCACCAGAAGGGCTCACCCACTGGGTAGGAGCATATGGTGCACAGGGAGGAGGCAAAAGTAAAAGCTTTAAGACGTTTTGCAATAGGGGCATGTCATTTACACGCAATCACATGAAATAGACCATGCTATTTGCAAGGAAAGGCCAGAAGTTCAAACATAGGGAAAGTGATTTATTACCAGACTCTTCAGTGAATGTTTTCAACTTTCTGCTTGTGAACCAAACAGCCTTGTCTTATATGCAGCATTCTTGGAGTCCACTCCCCTCCCCCAGGACTAACCAGTATAGAGTATGTAGCATGATTTCTGGGATTTTTCCCCGGGACAAATGCCTGGAAGGTGTTGTGATTGATCAGATGTTAAGTTTTACTAAAGCCAATCTGTGGCAATTAAGGTACTGTAGCAAAAAAAAAAAAAAAAAAAAAAAAAAGCCCCACAAATTTAAACATGCAGTGAAAGTATAAACTGGTTTGTCACTCAGGTGATTTGAAGTTCTTTATCTCTGGAAGAAAAAAAAAAAAAAGAAACTTGAAGTCATTTTCCTATTCTACAAACAGGAAAATATTTCTGTAACAGAATCTCTAAAGATTCACTTGTTCAAGAAAACTGCACCATTCACAGTTCTTAAAAGACCCGACTGATGTGAATGCTTCATATTGTCTTGTTTCAAAGAAAGGGTTTTTCCCTCACCTACTTATCTTTTAATGTTTGTGCTTTTGAGTTTAAATCAGTCAGCTCCCTCTGTGTATCTCTTTTCCTCTTCCACTTTTCCAGAAGCCTAAACATGAAATGATGCATTCTCTGGGCAATGCTCTGCCCTGGCTGAGGGCCAGCAGTGTGCTTGAGAACTGTGATTAGTATCCATACGCTAATTGCCTGTAGATCAATAACCATTCCTGCAGAGAAGTTTTAAATAAAGGGGCTTTGAAATGAAGAAAATGGAACTGAACAGGAAAAGCAAAACAAGTTAATAAACAAACTCATATCCTTCTATCTCAGGCTTACTCTCAATTTAGCTTGTGGCAAACCTCAAACTCAGACCTCATGGAGTCTTGTTAATCCTGTTAATGACTTGTCAGCATTGATTAATTGTACTCTGTAAAGTCTCTTTTAGTTTAAGGGAGAACGTGTAGCCTATTAAATATACACTCCAAGATGTAGATAATTAGTTGCACTTTTCCCCCTAATTTCTAAAGAATGGAGGCAAATACAAAAGAGAGTCAAGGCTCCTTGGAACATGCTATTTGAAATTTATGCAGACAGAACTAGAAAATATCAGTAAAGCAAAATATGACTATATGGAATTCTCTCTCTCTCTGCAGTAAGGCTCCTTGAAAGGTGTGTGTGTGTGTGTGTGTGTGTGTGTGTGTGTGTGTGTGTGTGGTAGGCCCCTCAGATAGAAAGTTTCCTTATGGTCTATACTGACTGGCAGTTTTTAATGCTCTAATCAGGGATTGATTTAAGAGGGATCTTGGAACAATTTTCTTGCAGGGGTGGTTACCTAAGAACAAGAAAATAAGCTCAAGGATGTCATATCAGAACAAGGAATTATGCTTTCCTGTAGCTTCTTATTTGTTTTGCCAAATTACTGGGTGCTGTTAACATGTTAGCGTGCTAAGGATTACACAATGGATGGAAAAGATCCAGTTTCTGTCCTTAAAGAGATTGCTGTGGTGGGGGAATGATTGCATTGGGGCTTGTGCTTCTTGTAGTATTAGAAGTCAGCACAGATTGTTGGGTAACCGAGAGGCTTCCCAGGTCAGAACGGGAAAGCAGAGAGGCATGAGAAAAGCTGATGTATTGAAGGAATCCGAAGTAGTTTAGTATGACAGAAGCATAAGATACCTATTGGCGTGTCAGGAGAGATGAAGCCAGAGGGTAGATAGGCAGGAATGGGTTCAAGAAGAGCTTTGAATGTCATATAATGGAGTTGGATTATCTTCTGTAGGCTGGTGCAGAACCATTAGTGGGAGAGCAAATTAATGAAATCATGTACGCCTGGTATCAGCAGATCATGCAGAACAGAACCTATTCAGGAATGTGAGGGAGGGAAAATTAAATGCGGAGAATTGATTACACAAGTGATGGAAGCCAAACAGAGGATACTGAAGCCACTCAAGGATTAGCAAGAACACAGTCATTAGTGCCTCCAGCCAGACAGACACAGGGAGTAGGTGGTGTGACCAAAGCCCAGGGACCAGGGCCATGCACTGGAAATAGAATCACTAGGATGGCACAGAGCCCAGTGTGGGGCTCGAACTCACGAACTGTGATATCATGACCTGAGCTGAAACCGAGTCTGATGCTTAACTGACTCAGCCACCCAGGTGCCCCTTAGACTGATTTTATACACCTTTCTCACGGGTCCTCATCATTCCTACCACCTTGGCTTTGTCCTTGATTTCTTACCAAAATTACTCTAATAGTCTTGTGACTTATGTCACTTCCTCTTCTCATTCATTCATTCATTCATTCACTTAGCAATAATAATTGAGCATGTGCAAAATGCCAGGCATGGCTTCACCCTCGTGATGTTTACACTTATTGTAACATGCATTTAGCAAGCATTTAAAAACCTATGCCAGGAACCAGGATTTGTGCAGGGAGAGGGGAGGAATAACAACGGGGTAGTGCCTCCACTCTCAGGCTCTTGCCTTTTACTAGAAAGAGCCTACTCTGACATTAAAATGGTCTTTCTGAAATTCGAATGTGATCATATCATTTCCCCCATGTCTCCAGATTGCTGAAAACAATATCATATGTTGGTTTCTAATGTGAAATTCTTTTTTCAAGTTTGTAAAAACATCCAGAGCCCAACATCTTAGTAATTTTTGAATGTATTCACAATGACAAAAGGCTGCTGTCATTAATTCTGAACCTCTTTTAAATAAATTTGGTTTTTATTAATCATAATAGCATCTACCTACGTTGGTAGGTGAGTCATATTTATTCAGCCCACAGACAGTGCCTAGTTGGGCCCTCAGCTCCATTCCTTACCCTTCCTCTAGAGGGCTGACTCCTGCAGACTAGATTTTCAGGCTCCCAAGTCACCGGGCACTTGGCTGAGTTTGGTCATAGGAGGCATTGGCAGGTAATTAGAGGGCAGAGGAATGGAAAATCCCCTGTATTCTTCTCCTTCCCTTTCTCTTCTGGGCAGTGCCTCAGTAGCCTCTCTCTGGATCTCGTTCCCACAGGACTAGTCCATAGTGATTCTATTTCCAGTGGATAGCCCTAGTCACTAGGTACTCTGCATTTAATTTTCCCTCCCTTACATTCTTGAATAGGTTCTGTTTTGCACGATCTGTGGATACCATGCATACATGATTTCATTAATTTGTTTGGGATTCTCTCTCTCCCCACCCATCTCTTTCTGCCCCTCCCCTGCTTGCACTCTCTTTCTCTCTCAAAATAAATAAACTTAAAAAAAAGTCAGTCTGAGGGTTCTCTTAAATGTGGAGACTAAATGAGTTGACAAAGTCTAGAATGGTTACCTGCTTTTTAACCTTCCCCACGGTGTAATCAATGGGGATAACATTGACTGAAGTAGGGCATGCAGAAAGAAAAGTCTTGAGGGCGTGTGATTGGAGAAGAAAAGTGTCAAAACTTTTATATTTAGAGGTTAGAGAGAGAGATGCTTCAGATTTGGACATATTTTTTTTTCATGTAGATCCCGTGTGGGATTCTGCTGTGTGTCAGTAGGAAGTTTATTTCAGATCTTCAAAAAAAGCAACCGTTTTACATAGGCTACCTAGTTTTAACACTAACCCAAACACTAGAAAAAATGGCTATAAAATGAATATGCTCAGTTTATATTTATGTGTTCTATGTTATACTTCCAAAGTCCAGGCCCCACTCAAAGGGCTTTAATATTTTTCTCTTTTCTGTGAAATTTGTTGCTGTATTTATAAATTTGAAGCAGTTAAGATATTGAGGGTAATTTTCTTTGTCTACCTTAAAATAAATTTGAAGAGTTAATAGAAGTTATAAAATTAATCAGTAAAGTTTGTAACATTTATCCCACTCAAAATAGATTGACTCAATTTGGTAGCATTCACACTGGATTTATGTCTACACTATAGGTATTACACTTTACTGTTGTAATATACATTTCAGGGACCTGGTTTAATTCATCCATATTTGTGAATAAACTATTATAATGGTCCTGCTTTATTAAAATGTTACACTATGCGCAGTTACAGGGATCAGGGGACATGTATTTTGAGCCGTAACCAAAATGAAACCAATCCATTTGTGATATTCCTTTGCGTCACCCTTGTGTTTTCCTTGCTCCATGTTATTTCTTCTCCTTCCCCTCTTCCTCCTCCTCCCCCTCCTCCCCTTCCCCCTCCCCCTCCCCCTCCTCCTCCTTCTGCTGCTTCTTCTTCTTCTTCTTCTTCTTCTTCTTCTTCTTCAAATTGTATATTCTTGTGCTAGGTGCTGAAAATGGGCCCAGTAGGTGCAGAGGCTGATGAGAACCAGACAGTGGAAGAAATGAAGGTGGAGAAGTACCATCCACGGCAAACCACTCCTAGAGGTGAGCTGGCCCCTGACCCTGAGCCAGAGCTTCTAGACAGCACCATGCTGATTGAGGTGCAGATTATCCTCATATTAGCTTATTGCTCTATCATCTTGCTCGGGGTAATTGGAAACTCTCTGGTGATTCACGTGGTGATCAAATTCAAGAGCATGCGCACAGTAACCAACTTTTTCATTGCCAATCTGGCTGTGGCAGATCTTCTGGTGAACACCCTGTGCTTGCCATTCACTCTTACCTACACCTTAATGGGGGAGTGGAAAATGGGTCCTGTCCTGTGCCACCTGGTACCCTATGCCCAGGGCCTGGCAGTGCAAGTGTCCACGATCACCTTGACGGTAATTGCCCTGGACCGGCATCGTTGCATTGTCTACCACCTGGAAAGCAAGATCTCCAAGAGAATCAGCTTCCTGATTATTGGCCTGGCCTGGGGCATCAGTGCCTTGCTTGCAAGCCCCCTGGCCATCTTCCGCGAGTACTCGCTGATTGAGATTATTCCTGACTTTGAGATTGTGGTCTGCACTGAGAAGTGGCCTGGTGAGGAGAAGAACATCTATGGCACCATCTACAGTCTTTCTTCCTTGTTGATCCTATACGTTTTGCCTCTGGGCATCATATCTTTTTCCTACACTCGTATCTGGAGTAAACTTAAGAACCATGTCAGCCCTGGAGCTGCTAATGATCACTACCATCAGCGAAGGCAAAAAACGACCAAAATGCTGGTGTGCGTGGTAGTGGTGTTTGCAGTCAGCTGGTTGCCTCTCCATGCCTTCCAACTTGCTGTTGACATTGACAACCAAGTCCTAGACCTGAAGGAGTACAAACTCATCTTCACCGTGTTCCACATTATCGCCATGTGCTCCACCTTTGCCAACCCCTTTCTCTATGGCTGGATGAACAGCAACTATAGAAAGGCTTTCCTAGCAGCCTTCCGCTGTGAGCAGAGGTTGGATGCCATTCACTCTGAGGTGTCTGTGACGTTCAAGACTAAAAAGAACCTGGAGGTAAAAAAGAACAATGGTCCCAATGACTCTTTCACAGAGGCTACCAACGTGTAAGTAAGCTCTGGTGTGAAAATGTGTAGATGAATTCCGACCAGAGCTATAAATCGGTTGAGAAGGGCTCCCAGGTGCATCCTGATTTCCCATTTTAAGGCAGGAGAAGAGGATCCGAGTGGAAGCAATTGCAGTGTGATCTGTGGAAAGAAACCTGGTTGGCAGAGCCTCCGTGAAAATACTCCTTTTCAAAGATAGGGCAGTGAACAGTTTGCTTATAGTTGCTTGGATGCTAGGTCAAATTATGAGTAAAAGCAGAGGAATGCTTTTGACTATTTCTCAGAGTGAAGGAAACCTGAACAAGGAATCAACATGACATCAGCATTGCTAGAAGTGGTTGGCTAAATAAATTGCCTTTCAAATCATACTAGGGCATGGACTGGGGGTGACGTGCTGCTCACTGCCCCCTCATCTGATGAAAAGACTACCCAACACCAATTTCCCTAGGGAGCTGCAGGCTCTTTTGTATTGTTTTTTTTTTGTTTTGTTTTAAATTATTCCTCCTATGGACTAGTCCTTCAGGGAACGTTACCAGCTATTTGAATGACTTCCAGGTGATAAACTGAAATTTGCTGTATAATTAGTATTTTGGCGAGTGATGAGGGAAATCTTTACCACTGAGTTCACCAGGTGTTCTTAAAACCAAATACACATTTAGTGAAAAGTTTCTGCAACTCAAAATTGAAAGCTGAAATTCTCAGTTTTAGAAATGTAGCCCATCATTTAGCTTCTCATTTCAAGTTGTTGCTGCTTTGTAAATACTATTTATGTGACAACAAATGAACATACAGCTCAATACTTTTAACCATTGCTAACTGTTATAACTTTCTGAACATGTATTATTCCTATGTTGGAGTTGAATTTGTCTTCACTAAAATTGATTCAGATTAAAAAATAATTTTTGTGGCATTTTGCCACGTTTTGTGGTTATTGGTAAACAGTTTTTGCACAGATACATAGCTCTATTGTGTTTACAGAACACTGTAGTGTTATTTTTTGAAATTCATCTTCCGTGGACGTGGAATTCATTTTCCATGGTTCATGATTAATAAAACAATATAATTTCATCAGAATGGAACCCATCTGGTAAGAAATATTAAAAACACTGCATGCATTCCACTTTGCAAATGTTCTATTTGGACCAATTTCAACATAAATTATCCTCTTCTCAAAATAATTAGCTATGTATTTTTGGATAACTTATGAATATATACATAATAAAATTTTACCTATAAATAGTGGAGTGTAGACGCTATAGTACTCTTCATTGAATGATTTTGTGAATACTATTTTTATTTCAATAGTACCCAGTCAAAGATGCTTAAAACCCTAGTATGTTTATGAAAACACACTGGGATGTGAAAATAGTTGTACTTCTTTGGATTCTGTTAAAGAAGTTTCATTGCAATCATATTTTTGTCAGTATGACTGGATTTGGGAATAGATTTCTTAAAGTTTAAAAACTTCAGCATGAATATTACGTTTAGGTACAAACATGAGCTTCATGAACGGAGAAAGTTCAACTTTACGGATATATTTAAAAGTCATACTGTGGCTCTTGTTGAATTATTTCCGATGTAGAAGTAAAGATCTTGAAGTGGGCTGTACCTCTGGAATACTGAAAGAGAATGAAAACAGCGGAAGACTAATTAAGAAGCAAACAAAAAATAATATATATATGTAATGTACCATGTAACGGACAAATTCGTTTTTTTTTTTTTTTGTGGGACTCTACATAACTGTTCAAGAAAAAACTTTTTGTCCTGTAAAAAGCAATTAGTTTGCTGAAGATGCTAATAGATAATCGTGGTTACAATGTTTTGTTTTGTTTTCCCTCTTGGAGAATTCTTACCCTGTAAGGAATGCGTATGCCACTGTATTACCGGTTGTAGTAGTAAATTATCAGAATCATTTAATGATCCAGTTAATACTTGTGATGTAATTGATCTTTTTATGTTGTGATTTTATCTGTTGAAATAAAAGACATTGGGAAATTAGAGAAATTGCGTCATATTTTATATCGAAGTTTCTGTCCAAAGCGAAATCATAAGCCTCTGACACAACCAAAAGAAGGAAAATAATGGTGGCTTCTAGGCAGTTTAGCTTTCCTTCTTTCCTGTACTTGAACGTGAGTGAATGGATTCACTCCTGTGGCTGCAGTTATAGTCCGTATTTTGACAATGTTTGAATCTTTAAGACCAGACCTTTCTCCTAAACTAACTTCAAACCTGTATCCCTATCAGCTGACTTGACACATCTACATGGGTATCTCATCAGCAAAGTAAATCCAACATGTCTACAACAGAACCTGCCATTTTGATTCACACCCCACCTCACCTCCACTTTGTTTTCCTGTATTCCTGTCCTAATCATGACACTGCTACTCACCTAGTTCCCCAAGGTCTTATACTTTGGGGTCACCCTGGACTCTTGGGTCTCTTTAGTACACATGTCCAAACAATTCCCACATTTTGTTCTAATTTCTAGATGTTCCTTGAATCAATTCATTTTTCTTCATCCCTATGCTCCCCACCATAGTACAAGTTGTGATTATCTTCTCAGACCTGTATTATCTCTCCTCTGGTTTAATGTTGCAGCTTCCTAATTGGTCTCTATATCCAGTCATCTTCCTATCAAATCCAACTTTTACCCACTAGCCAGCGTGATTTTTCAGAACCTGAAATTTTATCACATCACTTTCCTGATAAAAACTCTTCAATGTCTCCTCATCATAGTTATGATAAAGTCAAAATCTTTTTATGACTTGGAAGGCTATTTAGTACCTGACTCTACCTCTATGTTTTATCCCTTGCAAATTCTGTTTCTCTAATCTTTGCTGCTAGATTTTAAGCATATGAGGGCAGGGGACAGGGACTGGTTTAATCATTGTGGTATCACAGGTACTTGCAGCTTCTGACATCAAGTCTGTGATCAATAAAAGGAAACTAAGTCAATGAGTCAAGGAAATACTAAAGCCAAGATTTGAAGAAAGATTTTTAAGATTGTAAACCATAAACTTTTCCCAGTTTTATTATACAACTTGCAGGAAAGTAGAGTTTTAGCCATACAGGAGTCAAGTAAAGATGTATATTTGTTCAGGATTAAGTTTTTTTTGAAGACCATTAAGTATAGACACTTGCATAATTGGAAAGGGCTTTATACATACACATAATTTAGGGTTCACTAAAAATTATCTAGAACATTGCACAAGGGAAGCATGGAAGGGCCAGTAAACTGTACTAGTCATGATTCAGATAGCTAAAGAGAAGCCATGCTAGTATTTAAAGCAAAAAGTCATTTAATACAGGAAATTAAAGTCTTGGAAAATCACTGGAAGAACTGGAGAAGTGAAGGTTAAGAAAAGCTTCCACCGGCATTGAAGAAACCAGGAAGCACATAATTGTATGAAACCACTGCTAATGCCTGCAACAGAGAGTGGATGATACACAGGAAAGAGTTCAGGTTTATTATCATATTTCCTGTTACTATCTATTGATAGATGAATGGACACACATGCACAAACACACACAAACACACAATGGAATATTATTCAGCCGTAAAAAATAATGAGATTTTTGCCACTTGTGACAACATGGATGGACCTGGAGGGTATTATTATGTTAAGTGAAATAAGTCAGACAAAGAAAGACAAATACCATATGATTTTACTTATATATGGAATCGAGAAAACAAAACAAATGAACAAACAAAAAGCAGGAGCAAACCCATAACTACAGGGAACAAACTGATGGTTCCCAGAAGGGGTATGGGTAGGGGAATGGACAAAATGGGTGAAGGGGAGTGAAAGGTACAGGCTTCCAGTTATGGAATGAATAAGTCAAGAGGATAAAACGTATAGTATAGGAAATATGGTCAATGGTTTTGTAATAGGACTGTACAATGACAGATAGTCGCTACGCTTGTGGAGAGCACAGCATAACATATAGACTTGTCAAATCTCTATGTTTTGAGCCTGAAACTAATGTAATGTGTGTCCACTATATTTCAATTAAAAAAAAATCTTATTGCTTCCGGATAAGCCCACACTCCTGCCCACCCCTGCCATAGAATCAATAATGTCTTTTGCTTCTCTTTTGCATCTCAGAATTCATGTGAGTATCTCTCATTTGTGAACTATAACTCTAGCCTTGCTGTCGGGGATTTGGGGAAAATGTAGTTCTTAGGTTTCTAGCCCCTAAGATATAGGGAGAGCATGGAAGGGAAAATATGGTGCCTAATTGCCATCAGACAATCTGGCAATCTTAAGAATTGCCCAAATGGTGAAATTTCTAGTTTCAGCCTCATCCCAGGTTCTTCAGAGTTACAATGATGCATGTTGACTGTATATTTTCTTTTTTTTTTCTGTAATCAAGGCCAGTGTGTTAAAGATTCTCTTTAAAACTTCCCCATTAGTACAGATGGACTGAGGAGGAAAGTATAGGGAAGGACCATTTTCTTCCTGTGGTATGTTGATTGGAATGGAGGAGTAAAGAATTATATCAAGATTTAATGATCTAAAATCCACAGAAGAATATGAATTCTCGATTAACTTCCTGGGATGAGCAAAAGACGTGATGCCTTACAGAGAAAATAATCTTTGACATTTTCAAGTTGATAAAGGGATGAAATATTAATATATATGGCTGCAAAAAACCAATGGATTTACTTTTCCATAGGAAAACAGAGAACCTAAAGAAACAACACAAGAGTAAAGAATGCAGACATCTTCATGATTATGTTTTATGACATCAAAGGTAGGAATTTTATTAAACAAAGGGTCACTAAAGATCGACTTGTGAGGATTTGTAAAAGACATCTGTTAGATCATTGACCTTTTTTCTGCAGTGGTCCACTAGTCAGATGTTCACAGACTTCACAAGTTCTGGATATGGG
Organism: Panthera tigris; assembly: GCF_018350195.1. Taxonomy (NCBI): domain Eukaryota; kingdom Metazoa; phylum Chordata; class Mammalia; order Carnivora; family Felidae; genus Panthera; species Panthera tigris. The sequence continues at coordinate 72,111,764 of NC_056663.1, read as the reverse complement.
TGAACTTACAGGAAAGATGGAATGTGGGTTAGACAATTCACATGTTATCTGTAACTCCAACTCTTTCTTGTTAGTCCATGAATATGTAACTGAATGGAAGTAAGTGAAAATGACTAACTCTGAATCTACTGTCCTTTATGAATAAATCATTGTCAAAGTTTTTTCTTTAATGTTTATTTATTTAATTTGAAAGAGAGAGAGAAAGAGAGAATGAGCAGGGGAAGGGCAGAGAGAGAGAGAGAATCCCAAGCAGGCTCCGTGCTGAGTACGATGTGGGGCTTGATCCCACAACCGTGAGATCGTGACCTGGGCTGTAATCAAGAGTCAGATGCTCAACCTACTGAGTCATCCAGATGCCCTATCACTGCCAAGACTTAACACTTTAACAAATTACTTGCCAAACACCACATAGCTTGTCATGATACAGGCATATGTTATAACATTAAAATTTTAAAATGCTGCATTATCTTCTCAAAAAATAAAGGAAAAAAACCCCAAGTGAATAGTTTTTGTCATTATATTCTCAGACGTGAAACAGATAATTAGAGTCATGAGTTTTATACTTAAAAAAAACAGGTCCCAACAGCTACTTTTTTAGTGGATATAATTAGAGAGTACAAGTGGAATTATGAAACTGTAAATATTGTGATGTGCTGCTACTTTTGTGCAAAGCATAGTTGAGCATATATCTTGAACAGTTGTGCTACTGGTACTAATCGTTTGTACTAATATATTCACCATGTCTTACTAAATACACTTTGCCCACCAGCACATTCTTAAAGACAGTTGCATGAATGTGCAATTATGTCATTCTTGCAGAGAATTCATTATTTCTTATCATAGGTTCTGTTACTCCCAAGCCCATGTCCTTCTCATAGCTTCTCTCTCCTATCATCCTCCTCCCTAGTTCTGTTTTCCATTGCCAGAGACTGGCTACAAGAACAGGCAATGCAATGGAAATCCCAGGAGCAGGTAATGAATTCCATAATGCAGTAGAGGCCCACAAGTCAGTCTACATCAGACAAAGCTTAGAACTGAATCTAGGAAGGTCAGAGCAACAGCCAAGTCCAAGGGAGCAGTGTCCATGGAACTAAGTGGCCGCATCTGGGCAGGGATTGGATTGAACCAGAAACAAGGAATGCTGAAAAGAGAGGGAGGCAGGAGCAAAGTAATGGCTGCACCACAGGGTCTGTAATGCTGAGCAAAGCGTCCTGGAGCAAGGTGGAAAATCTTCGACAAGCATCTCCTTACCTGGATTGTGTGTACTCGTGAGACCAACACTGACCCTTTTTAATTAAAATCACCTGCAAGCTCTCATCATTCTCTGGAAGGAAACACATTTTAATTTAGTCATTGATTTTTTTTAATAGCTGGAAGTTCATTCATTCAATAAATAATTACATAAGTTTTTTGAGCCTTAACATAGCAAATTCTTGTGATAATTGGTTCCTGCTTTTTACCAGCTAGGGATGAAATGTATGTGAGAGCGTGCTCTAGCAAGTGGTTTGTTGTTGTTGTTGTTGTTGTTGTTGTTGTTTTTGCTGTTTTTCCTGTGGGGAGAGGGAGATATGGAAGGGAAAGTAAGAATGGTGGGGAAAGAGCAGCAACATTTTAAAGAAATGGGGCAGAAGACCGCCAGTTCTGTTTGTCTGCATTGAGTAGATCAAATGGGTACCGACTCACTGGAAGATTCCCTGAATGTCTGCAGCGTTGCTGAGATCTCAACCAGCCCCTGCACTCGGAATAAATCCTCTATTTTTATATTTTATATTTTAATTAAAATAAAATTTACAGTTCTATGCACAGATTTATGTATATGATTTTATGAGTTTTGACCGGTATATACACATGTGATCACTTACCTCAGTCAAGAAGCAGGCTTTTCATCACTTTATGTCCACTTCCAGTCAGTCTCTGCCCCATCCTCATAGCAACCATTGTGCTGATATTTGTTGTCATAGATTCGGTTTGTCTCTTCTTCAACTTTATACTCTTGGAGCCATAGAATATGTATCGTTTGGTATGTGGTACCTTTTACATAATACAATGATTGGGAGATTCATCCATGTTGCTGTGTATATCATTAATTCATTCTTATTCTATTGCTGGGTCACATTCATTTGTGTGAATACACCACAATTTATCCATTCTTTTAATATATGTTTGGATTATTTCAAGTTTTTGGCCTTTACGGCTAACTTTGCTATAAATATTCTTCCCTAAGTCCTTTTGTAGAGCTATATTTTTATATTCCTCAAGAAAATTAAAAAAAAAATAGATGAATTACTAGGTCATAGCATAGATATATAGTGAACTTATTGAGAAATAGCCAGTGCATTTCCCAAATGGTGACTCTCCCACTTGAAAAGTTTGATAGATCTAGTTGTTCCACACTTTTGTAACACTTGGTGTTGTTAGTGTTTCTGTTTTTTTCCGTTGCATTGGAAATCCTATTGTGCCTTTGACTTGCATTCCTCTGATGACTAATGATGTCGATCACTTCTTGATATGCTTATTCATCATTCATATGTCTTCTGTAGAGAAGTGTCTGTTTATATCAATTGGCCATTACCCATGGGCCAGAAAGATATTGTGTGTTTTCCAAGAAGCTTTAGAGTTTTAGCTTTCACATCTATGATTTGTCTCAATTAATGTTTGTATTTGGGTTTATTTACTTTTCATATATTTATTCAATTCTCCCGACACCTATCATTTGAAAGGCTTTATTTTGCCACAGTGCACTGCCCTGACATCTTTGCTAAAATTTAGTTGACTGTTTAGAACTATTTCTGGCTATTTTATCTGTTTGCTCTATTTGTTTATTCTTATACCTATACCAATATCTTAAAAATATCGTAATTATGTCTGTCAGATTGGTCTTGTTTTGCAATATTAGTTTGACTATTCTCAGGTCTTTGTATTTCCATATAAAATTTAGAACTAGCTTGTCAATTTCTGTAGAAAAATACTCTGGCATTATGATTGAGGTTATATTAATTATATAGATCAATTTAAGGAGAATTGTCATCCTAACAACATTTTCTTTTAATACCCAAACACGGTATATCTCTTCATTTATTTGTATTCTTTAATTTGTCTTAATATTCTGTTCTTCTCAGCATAGCTGTCTAATATATCTTTTGTTAAATTAATCAAGTATTTTATGCTTTTAGATGCTATTAAAATTGGAATTGTTTTTTAATATCATGTCCCAACTAGGTATTGTTATATAGTTAATTTTTTTCTAAACTTTGAAACTTCACTTATTAATTCTAGCAATGTGTTGCAAGTCCCTTAAGGTTTTCTGTGTAAACAATTATGCCTTTTGTGAATGAAGATAGTTTTCATCCTTCTTGCCAAATCTGAATGCTATTATTTCATTTTCTTGAATTATTTGCACTGGCTAGGACTTCTAGTAAAATGGTGAATAGAAGGGATGATATCTTTGGTTTGTTTTTAACCTCTGGGGATGATTAGGTGGAACATTTGATATTTGCCCATTAAGTATGATAACCATAGGTTTTTTTGCGGATAACTTTTATCGGATTAAGGAAGTTATCTTCTTGTTTTAGTTTGCTGAAGTTCTTTTTTAAAAATTACGTATGAGTTTTGCATTTTCTCAATTTTTCTGCAACTATGAAATACCTTTGTATTTTAATGTATGAATTTGAATTATATTGATTTTTTAAGTTAGTTTATTTTTGAGAGAGAGAGAGAGACAGAGTGAGAGAGAGTGCACATAGGGGAGGAGCAGAGAGGGAGAACAAGGATCTGATCTACGAGGATCTGATCTGCGCTGACAGCACAGAGCCTGACATGGGGCTTGAACTTGCAGAACCATGAGATCATGACCTGAGCTGAAGTCAGAAGTTTAACTGACTGAGCCACCCAGGTGCCCCTACTGATTGAATTTTTAATGGGAAACAAACCTTAGGTTCCTGGTATAACTCACACATGAGTTTGATGTGTTATCTTTTTAAAAATATATTCCTAAAACCACTTTGTTAATACTTTGTTGAAGATTTTTGCATCTATGCTCATAATATTGAGCATATTGGTAATTGAGCATAATATTGAGCATATTGAGAATATTGGTCTATATAATTATTTTCTTGTAAACTGTATCAAGTTTGCATATCAGTATAAAGGTGACCTCATAAAACATTTTAGGTAGTATTTCTTTCTCTTATATTTTATGAATGAGTTTGCATGGGATTAATATTATTTCTTTCTTAAGTGTTTGCTAAAATTCACCAATGGAATCATCTGGGCTTAGAGTTTTCCTTGTGGGAAGGTTTTCTTCAAATTTCAAATTCAATGTGTATAGTAAATACTGGACTCTACGGATTTTCTCTTTTTTTTCCCTTAGATTGGTATTGGTATATGATATCTCCCAAGGAATTTGTTCCTTTCATCCAAGCTATTGAAATTTTTTTACATTAAATTGATTGTAGGGGCACCTAGGTGGCTCAGTCAATAGAGCACCTGACTTCAGCTCAGGTCATGATCTCATGGTTCGTAAGTTGGAGCCCCACGTCAGGGCTCTGTGCTGATAGCTCAGAGCTTAGAGCCAGCTTTGGATTCTGTGTGTGTGTCTCTCTCTGTCTCTGCCCCTCCCCCACTCTTGTTCTGTCTGTCTGTCTGTCTGTCTCTCTCTCTTTCTCAAAAATAAACATTAAATCAAATAAATAAAATAAAATATAAAATAAAATAAAATAAATTTATCGTAATATTCCCTTAACCTTTCAGTTTCTGTTAGAGGTATATTGATATCTTTTCTTTAATTCTTGATTTTGATAATTAGATTTCTCTTTTCCTTCTCCTTGATTATTTCTGTCAAGGTTTACCAATTTTATTAATCTTTTAAAAAAACCTACCTTTGGCTTTGATAATTTTTCTATTGTTTTCATGTTTCTATTTCACTGATTTATGCTATTTTTTCTCTTATATACTTTGGGTTGAATTGGCAATTTTTCTACCTTCTCAAAACTGAAGCTTAAATTATTTTTTTTAATTTCTTATTTGTAATGTAAGCTTTTAGATGTGTAAATTTTCCTTTTAATCTTTTTCAGCTATATTCCCCTCCTAAATTCTGGTGTATAGTATTTTCACTGTTACTCACTTAGATTATCTCCTGTTTTCTTTTATGATTTCTTCTTGATCTGTGGACCTGGGGAGTGTGTTAATCTTCAAATATTTGGGACTTTTCTAGACATATGATTGATATTGATTTCTTTTTTTTTTTTTTTCACCTTTTTTTTTTTTTTTTTTTATTTTTGGGACAGAGAGAGACAGAGCATGAACGGGGGAGGGGCAGAGAGAGAGAGGGAGACACAGAATCGGAAACAGGCTCCAGGCTCCGAGCCATCAGCCCAGAGCCTGACGCGGGGCTCGAACTCACGGATCGCGAGATCGTGACCTGGCTGAAGTCGGACGCTTAACCGACTGCGCCACCCAGGCGCCCCTTGATTTCTAATTTAATACCTTAGTTATCAGAAAACATATTCTGTATGATTTCAATTATTTACACCACACATTAAATAATAATCTCTGAGAGGGGAAAAAACCTTAAGATTAGTACTAAAATTTTCCCAAATTGTTTTACTTAGAGAATCCTCAGCATTCAGCACATAGAGAGGGAACACAGATAGAGTCCAGCAAAATCCTTGAGTTCAGGAAATAAAGTTGGAAGTTGGAGAAGAAAAAGGAGGATAGAATTTGCAAGTCAGAGTCCAAAAAAAAGAAAACTTCAAGGATAATGATCTACAGAGAACCACAGGGCATTTCCTTTGAGTATTCATCAAAGTGTAGAGCTACCTATATGTTAAGAATATATCCAAGATTATAAGGCAACTGATAGAATGGGAGAAGATATTTGCAAATGACATATCAGATAAAGGGTTAGTATCCAAAATCTATAAAGAACTTATCTAACTCAACACCCAAAAGAACAAGTAATCCAGTGAAGAAATGGGCAAAAGACATGAACAGACACTTTTCCAAAGAAGACATCCAGATGGCTAACAAACACATTAAAATTTTTTCAACATCACTCATTATCAGGGAACAAGAGATGTTGGTGAGGATGTGGAGAAAGGGGAACACTTTTGCACTGCTGGTGGGCATGAAAAATGGTGAAGCCACTCTGGAAAACAGTATGAAGTTTTCTCAAAAAATTAAAAATGGAACTAGCATACAACGCAGCATTACTAGGCATTTATCCAAAGTATGCAAAAATGCTGATTCAAAGTCACACATGCACCCAATGTTTATAGTAGCACTATCAGCAATAGCCAAATTATGCAAAAATCCAAATGTCCATTGACTGAAGAATGGATGAAGAAAATGTGGTATATATACACAGTGGAATATTATTCAGTAATCAACATGAATGAAATCCTGCCATTTGCAACTACATGGTTGGAACTGGAGTGTAAGTGAAATATGTCTGTCAGAGAAAGATAAATATTATATTATTTCACTTATATGTGGAATTTAAGAAACAAAACAAATGAACATAGGGAAAGGAAAGGAAAAATAAGATAAAAACAGAGAGGGAGACAAACCATAAGAGAGTCTTAAAGAGAGCAAACTGAGGGTTGATAGAGGGGTGTTGGGCTAAATGAGTGATGGGCATTAAGGACAGCACTTATTGAGAGGAGCACTGAGTGTTATATGTAAGCGATGAATCACTAAATTCTATTCCTGAAACCATTACTACACTATATGTTAACTAGCTTGGATTTAAATAAAATTAAAAAAAACATTCCTGATTATAGAAAGAAGCTACCTTAGAATGTTAGAGTTATAGTATCCAGAGAACATGCAAGGGTAGAAAATTTAATATACTGAAAAACCTTGTAATTCACTGGGGGTTGGGCAGAGTACCTAAAATGTTCTCGCCTCAGTAGTGAGGAATCATTAGACCTGACAAAATTCTTCTCTTGTTCTTCTCAAGAAATCTCAAAAGCAAGACCTGAAAGGACTAAACTGTTTCCAAATAGCTTAACTGTATTACAAAATGCAGCTCAAAAATGTTTGTAGCTATAAAAAATATATATACAGATCTCCCTTAAGTAAAATTGAGAAATTCCTTCTTCTGATAAAGATTTTCAGGTACACAAAAATCAAGAAAATATGACCCATAATAAGAGGAAAAATAAATCAAACTAAACTGACCAAGAACTGACATAGATGTTAGAATCAGCAGATAAGAACATTGAAACTCTTATTATAACTATTCAATATATTCAATATTTTTATTTATAGACTGGAAAGTATAAAAAATTATCCAAACCAAATTTCTGGAAATGAAAATTATGTCTGAGATAATGGAAGGACAATTAGGAATTGCAGTAGAACAAATTAGTGAACTTGAAGGCATAGCAATAAAAATTATCCAAAAGGAAACACACAAAGAAAAAATTATAAACATGTAAAGAACATCAGTGATCAGTGAGACAACTCCAAGCGACCTTAAATATGTGTAATTGGAGTCAACAAAGGAATGAAGTAGCGACAACATATTTGATGTAATGGCTGAAAAGTTTTCATAAGTTATAGATAGATAATAACCCAACAAAAGAGTTAATATGAATTCACAAAAATACTCAAGAATCCAAAAGATGACAAAGATAGAAGAGGAACAAAACCATTGGGAAGAACAGAAAACAAATGGCAAAATAACTTCTATCTAATCTTATCAGCAATCATGTTAAATGTAAATAGTCTGAACACTATAATTTAAAAGGCAGAGATTGACATATTGGATATAAAAGCAAGACCTAACTGTACGATATTAAACTATTTTAAATACAGAAGGAATTCAACAAAATATGAAAGCTCTCATTAGAGCCCAGAATGCAAATATTGTAACTCTTGTTAATATAGGAATAATGCTATTATGCAGTAGCTGGGAGAGGATGTGAAGGCAAGGTAGGAAAAACTGGACACACACTGATTAATTTTATTAGTATCTCAATTGATGTTTTTAAAAGCTACTAGATCAATCTATAAAAGTTCAAATATAATAATTAAACATATAAATAAAAATGTAAGTATGACCAAATATTAGTGTGTATAAGTGTCTGATGTTTATTTGTTTGTTTGTTTATTTTTGAGAGAGAGAGAGAGAAAGAGAGAGAGAGCAAGCCAGAGAGGGGTAGAAGGAGATGGAGAATCTTAAGAAGGCTCCATGCCCAGTGTGGAGTTCAACTTGGGCTCAATCTCAGGACTGTGAGACTGAGCCCTGAGCTAAAATCAAGCGTTTGATGCTTAACTGAGACACCCAGGCACCCTCTCTGATGCTTTTTTAAATGCTTTTAAATTCTCAGATCTTATTTCCACAGATTCTGTTTCAGGCTTTTGGTCTGGACTCAGAAGTATGGCTTTTAAGCAATTATCTTGGGTATAATTGGTATATAAGTGGTGTGTTTGTGTCACGTTAAAAAGTAATATGCAGATTTAAAAATAATTAAACTCAAGCCAAAATGTGATAGTGGGGAAAGATGGAAGGTGGGAGTAAGGGTAAGTCCTTTAAAAGAAAACCACAGATTAATGTCCTTTATGAGGATAGGTGAAATCATCCTAAACAAAACTTTAGCAATAGTATCCGATAATGTATAAAAAAGAAAATACTTAATGATCTAGTGGGGTTTATTTGAGTTCACATTAGATAATCAATATACATTATTTATTATATTAACAAACTAAAAAAGAAAATCATTTTAATAGACACACATAAAACACGTAACAAAACAAAATATTCATTTCTGATAAAAAAATCAATATTATGAAGTATATAATTTTCATCTTCTATTTATTATTTACCAACTTTATATCTCACCTATTGAGAGAATTAAATTAAAATTTTCCTATAAATATTTTATGACTAATTTTTGTCTAGATCTCTTGAATATTTTATAGATTTTTCAAAATCAATTTTGATATTACTTTGTGCAAACAAAAAAAAAAAAGAAAAGAAAACCCAGTATGAGAGTTGAATCTCTATTTTTACCTTGAATTTGCTTTCTTTGGTCATACTAACGCAAAACTCATTTAAATTTAATTTGCATCTTTTTATTACATATTTGTCCATCTTTTTTTAATTTTAATATCTCGATTTTGCTTTTTGAAACATGTTTATTTTGTATAGAATATGATTGGGCTTTGAATTTACTCCTATATAAGTCTCATTATTTTTCAATTCAGTTTATCCTTCTTGTATCAATTGATTTGCAGACATGCTAACTCACTAAGTCTGTATGTTATACGTTTTGCGACATTGAATGTACCTTTTTTTTTAACTATAACTATATGGTCTGTGCTTTCCTTAATTTGTTGGTTGAAGTTGCAGTGATGGTGACAGTGGTGGTAATGCATGTGGTATATTTTTGATATTTTCTAAGATTTCTATTCTGTTTTTAAGTTTTCCAGTGTTTTTAAATCACTATCTCTTGATTTACCAATTTTAGAGCATATCTATTGACTCCCCACCATGAAAGATTAAGGACATCAATTTTAAACGGTGTGGTACAACTACACATACAAAATGGTTAAGAAGAAAAGGAAGAAAATACTAATATTAAGATTGGTTTTAAGGAGGATTTAAAGCAAGTAGAAATCTTATGCATGAATGGGCATATAAATTGGTCAAGTCACTAAAAAAAAAACTGTTTAGCTGCCATAGCTCAATAGTCCTACCCTATTACTAAGCAATTCCATTTCTACTTACATACCCAAAAGAAGTGCATGTATATGTTCACCAATACACATGACAAGAATATTCATGTGTTCACATGCACCATTTGTAACAGCCGAAAGCTGAAATGTAACCTCAATGTGCCCTAACAGTGGATTAGATAAATAGTTGTATATTCATGGAATTAAGTACTGGGGAGTAATTTTTCAGCTTTGTTGAGTTATTATTACTGATACACAAATCTGCTTATATTTAATGTATACAATTTGATGAGTTTTAACATATGCACATACTCATGCTACCATCACTACAATCAAAGTAATAAACATACCTGTCATCTGCAAAAGTTTCCTTCTGTCGGAAGGAATAAACTCTTGCCACATGCAACAACGGGAATGAATTTCAAAAACATCATGAAAGCATAAGAAACCAAACACAATGGATTATATACCATATGAGTATTTTTGTATAAAGCTAATAAGTACTCAGAATGAATCTATCTTGTTAGAAGTCAAGATAATGGCTACCTTGGTGGTGAGGTAGTGTTTTGGAAGCAGGCAAAAGGGAAGGTTCTGAAATGTTTTTAATGTTCTGTTTCTTGATTGGATGTGCATACATGGGTAAGCTTCACTAAGCAGGAAAAATGTTTCAAAGCTACCAACATTCAGTGCTGGTGAGATCAGGAGTACTAAGCTTTTCTTTTTCTTTTTCTTTTTTTGTTTTTAAGAGGAGACAAAAAAAATGCTGTCTTCTCTTAGTCAGGGTGACAGAGGTGAATAGCATAAAGAAATGACATACAGAGGTGATGATCAGCTTCAAATTGTGACTATTCAAACACAAAGCCATGCTTTAAAAGTACAGTTGGTGAGAAATTATTGCTACAAGTAATCTACCAGATCTCTCCAAAGCCTTATGGCCACTTCATTTGTTTACGTGATCCCTGATTTTAAGGAGTTGTTGAGGTTAATTTATGGAATCAAATAATAGGCCAGTTTATCCAAAATGGATGACAAAATGGAGGTGAACACATTGAGTTAATTTAATTTTATTTCTTTCAGTTCTATCATGTGTTCTAGCTCTTATAACTTTTATACATTCTTTCTTCATATGACGTTTAATAAAATGTGCATTAAATTTTGTCTTCATGCCCAATTAATTTATTTATTTATTTAAAAAAATTTTTAATGTTTATTTTTTTTGAGGTGGTTCTTTTTTTTTAACTTTATTTTTTATTTTTTAAAATTTACATCCAAATTAGTTAGCATATAGTGAAACAATGATTTCAGGAGTAGATTCCTTACCCATTTAGCCCATCCTGCTTCCCACAGCCCCTCCAGCAACCCTCAGTTTGTTCTCCATATTTACGAGTCTCTTCTGTTTTGTTCCCCTTCCTGTTTTTATATTATTTTTGTTTCCCTTCCCTTATGTTCATCTGTTTTGTCTCTTAAAGTCCTCATGAGTGAAGTCATATGATTTTTGTCTTTCTCTGACTAATTTCACTTAGCATAATACCCTCCAGTTCCATCCACATAGATGCAAATGGCAAGATTTCATTCTTTTTGATTGCCGAGTAATACTCCACTATATATATATATATATATATATATATATATATATATCCCACATCTTCTTTATCCATTCATCCATCGATGGACATTTGGGCTCTTTCCATACTTTGGCTATTGTTGATAGTGCTGCTATAAACATGGGGGTACATGTCTCCCCTCGAAACAGCACACCTATAGCCCGTGGATAAATGCCTAGTAGTGCAATTGCTGGTCATAGGGTAGTTCTATTTTTAATTTCTTGAGGAACCTCCATACTGTTTTCCAGAGTGGCTGCACCAGCTTGCATTCCCACCAACAATGCAAAAGAGATCCTCTTTCTCCGCATCCTCACCAACATCTGTTGTTGCCTGAGTTGTTAATATTAGCCATTCTGACAGGTGTAAGGTGGTATCTCATTGTGGTTTTGATTTGTATTTCCCTGGTAATGAGTGATGTTGAGCATTTTTTCATGTGTCGGTTGGCCATCTGGATGTCTTCTTTGGAGAAGTGTCTATTCATGTCTTTTGCCCATTTCTTCACTGGATTGTTTGTTTTTTCATGTTGAGTTTGATAAGTTCTTTGTAGATTTTGGATACTAACTCTTTATCTGATATGTCATTTGCAAATACCTTCTCCCATTATGTCAGTTGCCTTTTAGTTTTGCTGATTGTTTCCTTCACTGTGCACACGCTTTTTATTCTGATGAGGTCCCAGTAGTTCATTTTTGCTTTTGTTTCCCTTGCCTCCAGAGATGTGTTGGGTAAGAAGTTGCTGCAACCAAGATCAAAGGTTTTTGCTTGCTTTCTCATCGACGATTTTGATGGCTTCCTGTCTTACATTGAGGTCTTTCATCCATTTTGAGTTTATTTTTGTGTCTGGTGTAAGAAAGCGGTCCAGGTTCATTCTTCTTCATGTTGCTATCCAGTTTTCCCAGCAGCACTTGCTGAAGAGACTGTCTTTATTCCATTGGATATTCTTTCCTGCTTTGTCAAAGATTAGTTGGCCATACGTTTGTGGGTCCCTTTCTGGTTCTCTATTCTATTCCATTGATCTGAGTGTCTGTTCTTGTGCCAGTACCATACTGTCTTGATGATTACAGCTTCGTAGTATAGCTTGAAGTCTGGGATTGTGATGCCTCCTGCTATGGTTTTCTTTTTCAAGATTGCTTTGGCTATTTGGGGTCATTTCTGGTTCCATACAAATTTTAGGATTATTTGTTCTAGCTCTGTGAAGAATGCTGGTGTTACTTTGATAGGGATTGCGTTGAATATGTAGACTGCTTTGGGTAGTATCGACATTTTAACAATATTTGTTCTTCCTATCCAGGAGCATGGAATCTTTTCCATTTCTTTGTGTCTTCTTCAATTTCGTTCATAAGCTTTCTATAGTTTTCAGTGTATAGATTTTTAACCTCTTTGGTTAGATTTATTCCTAGGTATTTTATGGTTTTTGATGCACCTGTAAATGGGGTCAATTCCTTGATTTCTCTTTCTGTCGCTTCATTGCTGGTGTATAGGAATGCAACCAATTTTTGTGCATTGATTTTATATCCTGCAACTTTGCTGAATTCATGGATCAGTTCTAGCAGTTTTTTGGTGGAATCTTTTGGGTTTTCCATGTAGAATATCATGTCATCTGCAAAGAGTGAAAGTTTGACCTCCTCCTGGCCGATTTAGATGCCTTTTATTTCTTTGTGTTGTCTGATTGCAGAGGCTAAGACTTCCAATACTATGCTGAATAACAGTGGCGAGAGTGGACATCCCTGTCTTGTTCCTGACCTTAGGGGAAAAGCTCTCAGTTTTTCCCCATTGAGGATGATATTAGCGTTGGGTCGTTCATATTTGGCTTTTATGATCTCGAGGTATGATCCTTCTATCCCTACTTTCTTGAGGGTTTTTATGAAGAAAGTTTGCTGTATTTTGTAAATTGCTTTCTCTGCATCTATTGAGAGTATCATATGGTTCTTGTCCTTTCTTTTGTTGATGTGATGAATCACATTAATTGTTTTGTGGATATTGAGCCAGCCCTGCATCCCAGGTATAAATCCCACTTGGTCGTGGTGAATAATTTTTTTAATGTATTGTTGGATCTGGTTGGCTAATATCTTGTTGAGGATTTTTGCATCCATGTTCATCAGGGAAATTGGTCTATAGTTCTCCTTTTTAGTGTCTGGGTCTCTGCCTGGTTTTGGAATCAAGGTAATGCTGGCTTCATAGAAAGAGTTTGGACATTTTCTTTCCATTTCTATTTTTTGGAACAGTTTCAAGAGAATAGGTGTTAACTCTTCCTTAAATGTTTGGTAGAATTCCCCTGGAAAGCCATGTGGTAGGCTCTTCTTACATTGATGAAGGAAATGCCAATTGCTACAATAATTTTAGAAAGCAACCTAGCAATTGCTATTAAAATGTAACATAAATACAAAATTTGAACCAGCAACCCACTTTTGAGAATCTGTTTATGGGGAAAAAAACAGCATTACAGAAGGCTACATAAAAATATTTTTGAAGTGGCCAAGAACTGGAAACAATTCTAAAATCCATAATTAGGAATATGGTTGAATATATTCAGGTGTATTATGCAGCTATTAAATAAAATGTGTTTTATATATAACTGATGAACTATAAGAATTTCCATGATGTGTTATTAACTGAGAGATGTCTAAAGCAAAATACACACAAATATATTCAAATATGGATTTCAATATATACTAGATTATTAAGATTGTTTACCTGATGGGAAAGAGGTAATGGGGAGAAAGAAAATAATTTGATCATAAAGATCTGTGTATTTTTTTAATGAAGGTAAAAATTTGAAAGTAATTATTAGTTCACATATGGGATATAGGTTAAATAAAATTATCTGGAGTCATTAAAAATAATGATAATGATGATTATTATTATGGTGTGTGTGTGTGTGCACATCTGAACATAAACTGTTTATTATTTAATTGTTTAGGAAAATCGCTGGTAACAGAAAGTATTATGATATAATCTCATCTACTTACAAGCTTAGATGACTATAAAAACTTATCTGGGTAGTATACCTCAAAATATTAAAGGTAACTATCTATAATTGCTGAATGTTTTAGTCATTTATCTCATGGGTATTTTCTAGATTTTTCTGAATTAACTAAAATTAAAGAATGTCTAAATATATATAATAACAGAAAATAGAAAAAAAGGAAAGAACACAGAAGATAAGTAATCTAAGAATTCAACCCAAGAAATCAGAAAAAACTAAACCTAAGTTACCAGAACCAAGGAGATAATGATGATGATAATAATAACAGAATAAAATTAATACAAAAAAGGCAAAACAACAAATAATATCAAGCCAAATATTATATTTGGCTAAAACCTCAATTAGGATGGATAATAGATATCCTAATCACGAAAAAAAGGTAAATTTCAACTAAGCAAAATTATAACAGTTGGGCCAATAGCCACCTACAAGTTTGAATTAATTTTCCAAATAATTTTCATGCAATACTTTACACACAGTAAACTCGAAAAAATGAAATAAGTGGTACTCTAGCAAATATTCATTGCCAACATTTGCCTCAATAATGATATAGAATCCAAACAGAAATCAATAGGCCAAACGGGGAAAAAATTTGAGAAAGTTAACAAGAGCCATTCTGTACCCTCTACCTTCCCAGAAAAGGTCTTATCCAGTAGATGTGTCCCCAAAATTACATAGTAAAGACTGTGTCCATTCTGATTCACCAGTGTGCTTGCCCTATTAATTGTTCATATTGTGAATCCCATTCCTGCCTAGGTCCCAGATGGTTTCATAAATGGATTCAGACAAGGCTTCATGATACAATGAACAAAAGAAGAGCCTTCATATTTTTCTCTTTTTTCAAAGCTAGCACAACATGGTTACAAGTATTTGAAAGTTTTTAAAATGAAAAATACCTGGGCAATTTTGTCAGTTCTTTTCCAGCATCAGCTATGATATTATCATGGCTATTCTCCTGGGATATTAGTGTTTTACAAAGTTAATTATTAAAGTTTTCCAATTTGGAAACATGTCTGGAAAAAATGCCATTTGGTCATGGTGCATTATTATTTTAATGTACTGTAGGATTTGAACGGATTTTAGGATTTAGAATACTTATATTTAAAAATTTAAAAATATTTTAAATAAAATTCGGGGATCAGGCTTAACCATGTGATGCTAGAAATATTTTCATTATGGTTAGGAACAGGACATGGAAGAACAGTAATTTTAATATTATTCTGTATGTGCTAGCTATGAAATTAGCCAAGGAAAGGTAAAACCAAGTAGACAATGAAAAATAGGGCCAAAACAGTTTGATTTGTAGACAATATAATTATACGCATAAACCCCAGAGATTTAACATAAAAAAGGAAGAGGCAAACAATTGTTTGGTACAGATTTAAGACAAAAAAATCAGTAGCTTGGCTAGCAATAATAATGTAACTAATATATAACTAAAATATAAAAGAGAAAAAAAACAGCATGAAAAGTAAATAGCCTATTAATATGTTAAATGACAATACACAGGAACTATATGAAGAACATTTTAAAATTCCACAGAATGAATTGAATGAATTTTAAAATGAAGATATATTTTACTCACAGAGAAAAATACTCAAAATCAAAATTAATTCTCCTTAAATTCCAATTAGATTGGAGAATCTTGATAACAACAATTTTAAATTTCATTTGGAAAACAAAATATCTATAACCTGAAATGTTATGGAAAAGAATGACAAACCCTTTTTCTATCAGATATTAACCATTGTATGAAGCAATACCATTTAGAACTATTACACATTGTCTAATTACTAGGTTGAGGTATCAATGGAATTGGTAGAGGGTTCAGTGAAGGACCTTATTACATTCAACATTTGATAAGTGTGAGATTTCAAATCAGTGATAGGGAAATAATTTTGCAACAAATAGTGTAGGGATAATTTGGCTTTTCAGTAGGTTATAGACTTCTGGGAAGGAGACATACATACATAGATACTACATTACGAACTTATTTAGCTAAAGATGGAGCAGGACAGGAACATATTCGGCATTTCTTTGGATGCTCAGAGTCCTAACCTGGGCAAAAGCTGCTGGGGATATTGGCCAAACAAGACAGCATCTTGATGATCTGTAAAGCTCAAGTCTTGCACTGTCATTGACCTTTATAATCCAAGTTGCTGTCTTCATTCTGCAAGAAATTCTATTAGCAAAGCATGTGCTTATATTTGAGGAAATGTTTACAAATATCAGGTTCCTTTTAGAGAGTATATGAAGCAATATAAATTAATTATTTTGGTGAAATTAATCCAATGATAACCATTAGAAGACATTTGCTTATATAATTCCTTTGGCTTTATAAATCACATATGCCTGGGGTGCCTGGGTGGCTCAGTAGGTTAAGCATCTGACTTCAGCTCAGGTCATGATCTCACTGTTCATGGGTTTGAACCCCACGTAGGGCTCTGTGTTGACAGCTCTGAGCCTGAAGCCTGCTTCGGATTCTGTGTCTCCCTCTCTTCTCTGCCCCTCCTCTGCTCACACACATTCTCTCTCTCCCTCTCTCAAAAATAAACATTAAAAAAATTACAAATCATGTATGCCTGACTTCGTGTATGTTCGAACTATAGATCATCAAATAAGGTGAGATTTTAAAAAGTATTTTATTCAAAATTTGTTATACAGCAGTGAATTTAAATATTAAATAGCACTGGGGGGGGGGGGGGCAGGTTAATATGTGTACCTAGCAGCTGACTTAGAAATCACTGTTATTCTCAGCTCTGCTATCTATTAATCCAGATATCTCTTTAACACAATCTAGAAACACATTTTAGGAAGCTGCAATTAACTGTTAAGTTGGAGAATGAATATTTTATGTACTAAATAAATAT